>NC_138876.1:27337927-27699125 GCF_965194805.1 Balaenoptera borealis | reverse complement strand
TCTGTTCTCATGTTACTCAACTTCCTAATAGGATTTCAACACAATTGACCATTATCTGCTCTTGGTTTTCAGAATATTGCAGTTACCTAGTTTTCCTCCTGCCTTTGGGCTGCCTCTCTCAGGCTGTTTTGTTGGTTCTACATCCTCTACCTCTGTCTAGATGTAGAAGTGCCCTTGGACTCAGTCCCTGGCCTTCTTTTCCTCTTTACACTCTCCCTGGATGATTTCATCCGTCCCATGGTTTTAAACAGTATGTAAATGCTGAAGAACCCCTATTTTATAACCCTAGCCCTGATGACTCCTGTGATTTTCACATTCATACATTCAATTACTCACTTGACATTTCCACATATTTAACGGACTTCTCAAATTTATTGTCCCAAACTAGCTTCTCTTGAACTTTTCCATTCTCAGTAAATGACACCACTATTGACCCAGATGCTCAAGTCAAAAACCTGAGTGATCCTAAATTTCTCTCTTCCTTAAACCCTACCTCATCTCCTCCCCACATCCCATCTATCAGCAAATTGCATCAGTACTATTTTCAAGATCTATCTTTAATTATTCAACTTCATCTCTATATCCACTTCCACCTCCAAATTGTCGTCACTCATCTGGACTATTACAATGGTCTTCCTGTTGCCACTCCTGCCTCCGTACAATACATCCTGCACATAGCAGCCACAGAGTCAAAAAAAGAAAAAAAAAAAAAAAAAGAAAAAAACCCAGATTGTATCATTGTCCTGTATAAAGTCTGTTAATATTTCTCATTGCACTGGGAATAAATTCAAACCAACTCTACCATGGTTTACATGGCCCCATATGAACTAGCTTCTCTTCCACTTCTCCAACCACCCCCTTACCCCTCATTCGGCTCTAGCTACACTGGTCTCCTTGATGCCCCTCTAACATGTCAAGCCCTTTTCTGCCTCAGGGCCTTTGCCTCTGTTCTTTCTGCAAAATTTTACCTCCCATATCTTCCCACAGCTGGCTCTTTATCATCCATTAGCACTGATGTTATTTCTTCAGACAGGTGTTCCTTGCCTTTGTCCCCATCAGTCTTGGTCAAGGCACCTTATTCCCTTGGAAGCATTTACCACTCTCCAGAATTAATTTGTTCATTTGTTGGCATGTTCTGTGTCTTTCACAGACAGAATGTAAGTTCCCTGAAGGCAGAAGCCTTGTCTGTCTCCTTGGCTATTGATGACAGGCCTAGCGAAGTGCCTAACATGTGAGCACCCAATAAGAATTTGTTGGATGAATTCATTCAACAGCTATTTTTAGAACCCCTACAAAATGCCATCTGCTGTTCTAAGTTCTTGACATTTTTCTGTGAACGAAACAGAACACAGATCTCTGCCCTCAGAGACCTAGCATTTTAGTGGGGGAGATGGGCAATAAGCAAGACATAGTAAGTGACAATACAGTACGTTTAAAGGTGGTAAGTGCTGTGGAAGAAGAGTTTCTGGGTGAAAACTTAGAATATTCCCCAGTCTCTTCCATTTGTGTGTAAAGTGGAAAAGTCATTTGCTTTGCAGACCCTTGAAATCTTGGCTTCTAGAGATGAAAGATGAGATCCTGAGCAATCTACCTCTTTAAGGCTCAGCTCCCTTATCTGTAAAGCAGAGTAATACCCATATCACAAGATTGGTGTGACCCTTCCCAGCCACCCACTCTCACCCTATTATTCCAAGGGGAGGAGACATACGGTGCAGCATTTTCTCCCTCTCTGAACCCTTAGCATGCTTT
The DNA here is from genome assembly GCF_965194805.1 of Balaenoptera borealis. NCBI lineage: Eukaryota > Metazoa > Chordata > Mammalia > Artiodactyla > Balaenopteridae > Balaenoptera > Balaenoptera borealis. The sequence continues at coordinate 27,697,376 of NC_138876.1, read as the reverse complement.
AAAACAAAATCAGCCCAACTTTCGTGAAAATGCTCAATATATCCTTACTGAATAAATATGTGGACTAACAAGTGTATGGATAATTTCAGAGCAAACAAACAATCAAAGCTACTTGTCTTCAGAAACGATGCTTTTTAAAAGACAGAGTAGGAGGTCCTCACCTTTCTTTAATAATTATTTTTCCCTCTTTATCATTTAATTCCATTTTTACAGATCCCTACTGTTAAAGACAGAAGGATCTGCTATCCATTTAGTCTGTCTTATCATACGTAAAAGTAAAATCACAGAGATAATTATTTTATAGGAGGATAGAACGTTTATTTAAATGGAAACACTAATCTTTATTTTCATCATGCTGAAGTGTGTGGTTACAAACGATTTTCAATAAAACACTATATATAATAAGCAAAAAATAAGTTAATACAATGTAAACCTTACATATAGTTTCATCAATTAACAGGTTTAAGAACAGACGAGCCATTTAAGACTTTGGAGCTACATCTAGTAGAAAACTGCAAACACTCAAACCTTATCAACCCCAAGTAAGACACTAAAGAGCTATCAAGGCTTCTTCAAACCAATGACACAAATACATTTTTCTTTTTGGTTACGGTCCCCTGCTATGCACAAGACCACTGGAATGCTGTAACAATTACACATTTTAAAACGGCAAAAAGCAAAGCAAGGAGATAACATGCCAGCCTTATAGAAGCTGTCTTGAAAGTGCAAACTTTGCATTTTCTCTACCTGAACCACTAGGATAAGTACGGGCACCTCAGACGACACGGCAGGATCATGAGCATGCTTTCTGTATCACACTGGCGGGACATGTACTGGAACCAGGTCTCCATGCCTTCGAAGATACCTCCCGTTTTAAACAGTGAACAGGCTTCAGCTAAGTATAGTGCAAATCAAACACCGAGGAGCAAAAACGACAGAACAGAGACCGCCACAGGCCGACCCGCTGCTTCTCCACCTGGCAGGCAGCAGGCCACACGGCACAGACTGGCACACGGAAGTGCCATCTTCTCTTTAGGGTTTGATATGACAGGCGGTGCGGCGGAGCGAGTGCAGCGCCACCGTGCAGCAGCCCCGCAGCAAGGCCCCGATGTTGTAGATGGGATCCGTTCCCCCCCTCTGCGTACTGAACGCCCACAGCACGGTGGGGACCACGGGGGCCGCCACGGCCAGGAGATCCACCAGGAAACTGCTGCTCCAGTACCGCCCCACGACGCCCCCGCCGGACAGCGGGACCAGGCCGTCCAGCCTTTCCTCCGCGGAGCCTGCAAAATCCAGCTCTCTCATGAGGCGGTTCCCACGTGCCTCCGGACCCACCTCGGCGGACGGGGTCTCCACGGGAGACAAAAGGATGGCAGAGTTTGGATTTCTTGGAGTTAAATCGACCACGATGGCAGAGATGGACTCCAGGAAGCTTTCCATCGAGTCGGCCCCGGACTCATCCTCAGGGGACGTGGAGCTGGAGGGACAGGGGTCCTGGAGCTTGAGCACGTGCCGGATGAGCTCGGAGACGGCAGGGCTGTAGGGCACCACGTCGGTCTGCACGGCCTGCTCCGCCACCGCGCTGCCCTCTTCCTGACCCTCCAGCTCGAGGGCCTTTGCCCCAGGGCTGGCACGAAGCAGCTCCAGGTCGCCGGCCTCCACGGTGGTGGCTGTCACCAGCTCATCGAACACACCTGTGCCGTGGCCCGCGCTGTGTTCCCCCAGCAGCTCGCTGCTGGTCCCCGCCTCCATGGCCGGCTCCTCCGGGGTCAGCGCATCGGCCGTCGGGCCGAAAGCCGTGCCGAGGGCTAAGCCCTTCTCCGGGGAATCACACGGAAAGTCGAGACACAGCTCGTCCCTCAGAGAGCCATTGTGCGCCATCTCCATGCTCTGAAGTAGAGACTCCAGCTTCTTGTTTTGAATGTTTATGTCCACAAAATATTTCTGAATGCCTTTGTCCTTATCGGCCAAGCTGCTCCTCATCGTTTCGATGACCTGTTTGAGCTGCTGAATCTCCTTCCGGGCTTCCTTGAGGGCCAGCTGGGCCTCCACCCGGTGGCACTCTTCCTCAATCCAGTCCTCCCGCATTCGGGCCAGCTGGGACTTCAGCTCTACGATCTCACTCTCCCTAGGGCCAGAGGAGACAAGCCCTGCTCAGAAAAAGGCCAACTGTGAAGCAGGCAGCAAGCAGTTCTGGCACCCGGCCCAGCCCATGCTCTCCCACCGGAAACATACAGGTTAAATCAGTTTTGAAATTTTTTTCTTTCGCAGGTATTAGCCCTGAACTGCCCCCTTAACTGTAAAATAGCTAAAATAATAACAGTAACTAGAATCAGAATAAAATATGCTATTATTGTGTTTTTTTTTTTTTCTTTTTGAGTGCCCACCATATGTCTGATATTTCACTAAGTACTTTTCAGGCATTAGCCTCTATTCACTACAGACAGACCTCGTTTTACTGCACTTTGCTTTATGGTGCTTTGCAGATATTGTGTCTTTTTTTCACAAATTGAAGGTTTGTGGCAAACCTGCTTTGTCAGACGCTGGTTAGCATTTTTTAGCAATTAAGGTATTTTAAAATTAAGGTTTGTGCAGTGTTTTTAGATATAATGCTATTGCACCCTTAGTAGACTCTAGTGTAGTGAAATAACTTTTATAAGTGCTGAGAAGTGAAAAAATTCGTATGACTCACTTTATTGCAATATTTGCTTTATTGCAGTGGTCTGGAACCGAACCTGCAACATCTCTGAGGTAGTCCTGTATTTAATATTGGAAATTGTTTTATTAGAACACATTAGCGTCTCTTAGCTTGCTTTTATCTCCATAGTCTACTCTTTCCTGTGTCCACAAAACAATTTGTGGAAGGAAAGTCCATATCACTTTTAATTACCTATCAAAGGCAGAAGGCAGACTGATAAGCTTTAGCAGTGCAAAACAGTTCTGATCATACACCAATGATAATTTCTTAAAAATTTATTTAAATCATAAAATGCTACATGTTGCAAGGACTTTGTGAAATGTTGATCATTCTCTCTCCTCCCAGGCAAGATGACACTGGATCCATCCTACACTGAAGGGAATCTATTCTATTTCTTTTTAGATCCTTCACAGGACCCTATTTCCAGATATTTGTCAAAAAATTCTTCCTTACATATAATTTCTTCATAGTCTGTGTAAATATATATCCTCATATTCTCAGTGTTTATGAAGACCAGGTAGTCAGGATCCTGACATATTTGAACAGTTGCTGTAAGTATTGCTTCTTTAAGTTTAGGCTTGACTCTTCTCCAGTTTCACTGCCTTCCCATACCTCCCTCCCATGACTATTCAAACCCTCCCATAGATTCCTCAAATCATAAACCAAAGACTTCCAGAAAGTAGGGTCTGACTCATGTCACCCTTACCCTGAGTTCACAGCCACTCTGGTCAGAGCTCTGCTTGTCAACTGCAAAATGACAGGGAAAAACCATCAAGCAGAAAATCTGGCCTGTCCCAAGATGTCAGTTTCTTCTCTCTGGGATAAGATCTCTTAAGCTGGGGCTGTATTTTTTTTTTTTTAATTACCATAACACTTGGCCTAGAATAATGAACCTCTTCCTTCAGCACAGAAATAGCTTGTAGGAATCACAATGGACAAGGCCATCCACTCTCTCACAGAGATAAACAGGGCTTCACAGGGGCCAACTGTGTGTGACCCATTCTGCTGGAAGTATGGGATTGTTCCTCCAAGTGTTCCCACCATTTAAAAATAGTCACACACACACCCAATTTTTCACATCAAAGCTGGACACACCCAGAAAAAGCAGAGGATCCCTTCCAACCCAGGAGGGTTCCCTGGACCCCTGAAACAGCCAAATCACGCAGGATTATAAAATAGCTCTTTTGAGAGACTGATTTAAGAAGTCTGACAAAAATTAAATGAAGTCATTTGTCTTCTTTTCTTGTGTGGGTTCATATTTCATTTTATGGAAAAAGAAAATGTCCTAAACCACAGCGTGCAAGGAACGTGGGTTCACCTCTCATGCAGTCGGCGCTCAGACTCCTTGAGCCTGGTCTTCAGGTGTCTCACTGTAACCTCTTTCTGCTGCAGAGGAGTCAAGTACTGCTCTGGATTTGGGGGTTTGACACCATGATTTTCACCACAGGACATGTACCTTCCAGATCGCCTGAAACAATGGAAGTAACGAAATGTTACTTTTTCTATAAAAAGAAAAGTTAAGGCACAGCTAACAGGCTGAGAAGAAATGGCAGCCGTTTGCTGGGACCTTAAACCCCAGCAGCGTGTGACCTCACTTCAGAAGGGGGACAATAATCCACCTGCCCATCTTAGGACTGCTCAAACTGGGAAGATTGGGGGCGGGGTGTTTGTGGAGGGGGCGGGGACAGGGGAGAGGGAGATTTTCTGTGGCCTAGGGATGATCTCATATAAAATAATGCACAATTGTCCACAGGCCTGCCTGGCAGTTCAGGGTAACAGGCTATTCTGTTAAAGGACAATGAGTAGGGGCAGGTGGGAGGGCAGGAAGGGAGCGAGATGACCTCGCTTCCACACAATGTGCCACTTGCCTAAAGATCCTGATTGTTGTTAGTTGAATTCAGATTGTTCTGACATCAGTGTGAGTGTGCTGACTTGGTGGAAGCTTTCCTTCTTCTGCAGGGAAAAAGGCTAGTCCAGTCTCACCAGATAGGTTTTGTAAGAGAGGCGCCCACTGCTCTACAAAACTTCCCTTGCTGGAATCTTGGCCTGGCCAAGAGTTGGGTATCGCTGCTGTAAGAGCTGACTAATGAGACCGGGATGCCCAGGAGGAGGAAGACCGAAGGAGGAGGGCTGGCAGCTTCTTCCCCGACTCGGGACCGCATCCAAGCCGCTGCACTAGCCCTGTTCCCCCTGAGCCTGTGCTCCATCCAAGGTGGCCCGAGTCCAGCGTCCAGTTCCCAACTCTCCTGTTGGGACCTGTTTGGATGTGCAGTTCCTTTTTTTCTGCACCCTCATGCCTCCCGGGGACTAATTCATTCCTTGCTTGACCTTCAGATCTCATTTCAATTTCACTTTTTCAGAAGCCTCCTCTGACCCCTCCGGCCCGAGTTGGAGCCCGTCCTCACCTTTTACATACACATATAACAACAGGTACTTGCAGAATAATCCTAATGTGTTTCTGTCATTAGGATAGCTAATATTTTTCTTCTCCTCTGGGCAGTCAGCAGAGGGACCATCTCGGTTGTTTACTGCTCTATTCCCAGTGCTTTACACAGTACTGGGCACAACGTGGTACTCAATAAACATCTGGTGTTTGAATGAATGAGCAAACACACGAATGGCTCTTCTCTGTTCGGAGGGAAATGCATAGGACCCTCCTACTGCCGCTGTGCCATTTTTTCTGTCTAGCCAGGAACTCCTGGGACTGCGGAACCTTATTAGAAACGAAATTGTGGCTCGTGCCCTTTCTGCAGCAGCGCTTGAAGGATTAGCTGAGTGTGGGAAAGGAAGGAGAAGTGTCGTATTACAGAATAAGGCAGGGGATCAAGAGTTGTATCATTTTTCAAATTTTTTTTAAAGAGAAGCTTACCAAGTAGGACAAACTAAGAGTCATGAATTGGGAGATAGACGGCACTCACCTCATGACGGGGCTGCAGTCACTTCCCTTGTAGGAGCCGGAGTTGCTGCTACTGGGGGAAGAAGGCGCGTAACTGGGATGGATGTTAACGGGACTCAGCTGATTCCTGCACAGCATGGACAGAAGGTCCTTCTCCCGTGGGGAGGGTGGGCTGTTGCCAGACTTGTACGATGAAGCTCCATTGCTCCGCCCGTGGGGACCTCGACTGGGACAGAAGCATGAAGAATGTTAGAATCCTTGGGGCTGTAGATACCCAAATGTGAACGCTTTGTTCCTTCTTAAAGCTAGTCACCACTGAGGAAATCCAATCTATAGGGTTGAAAAGGGCAACATAATTATTCCAGCAATTTGGCTTTGTGAGTGGCCTTCTTCCCACCTGCCCGATATTTTCTCTCCTGTGTCACCAGCACAGGCAACCTCTCCCTCTTCTATTCTTTCAGATAGTTTCTGACCATAGATTAAACCCAGCTGCCTGCTGAGAACACAAACCATGTAAAATATCGATTTGGTTTAGTTTCGTTCCAGAGGCCATTTTGAAGATGTGGCTTTTGTTCCAGTATACCTGTTTCTGCGTTAAAATATCCAGGTTTGGCTCATGTTGGGTAAGAAAATTAGGGTGTTTCATTTGGAGGATGGGGGAGAAGGGGTTTGCCCGTAAAGAAAAAGGAAAAAACAGGATAGATAAATATAACGCACATAAATGTATCGCCTATAATTTTTTTTAAAAATAAATTTATTTATTTATTTATTTATGGTTGTGTTGGGTCTTCGTTTCTGTGCGAGGGCTTTCTCCAGTTGCGGCGGGCGGGGGCCACTCTTCATCGCACTGCGCAGGCCTCTCACTGTTGCGGCCTCTCCCGTTGCGGAGCACAGGCTCCAGACGTGCAGGCTCAGTAGTTGTGGCTCACGGGCTCAGTTGCTCCACGGCATATGGGATCTTCCCAGACCAGGGCTCGAACCCGTGTCCCCTGCATTGGCAGGCAGATTCCTAACCACTGCGCCACCAGGGAAGCCCTCGCCTATAATTTTAACCATCTATTTTTTTTCTTTTTCTTTCCATCCCCAATGACATAGCACAAACTTTATCATTTAACTGCTTAAATGTTAGCCCCCTTTTTTCCCCTGCCTCTTGTCTTGCCCCTCCAGCAAGGAGGCTGTCCCTGTGGTGAGAGTGGCTTTTCCAATATGGAATTTGAGTATCACTGGCCTCCTCAAAGCCATTCAATGATTCCCCACAGCCTCCAGAATAAAGGCCAGACCCCTTAATACAGCTCCCAAGGTCTGATCCCACCACCCCATCCAACCCATCCTCTGCTCTTCCTCCCCCTGCATTCCAGACAATGTACAGTTTCCTGATGGTCCATGCTCTCCATCCTCTTTTTAGTTTTGAACTTATTATTTTCTCTGCCTAGAATGTTCTTCTGCTCCTACCCTGAGCCTCTGGGTACCTCCTACTTCAAGACTGATGGGAACCTACTCCAAGCAGCCTTCTCTGGACCCTTCATTCCCGAGGCCAGTGTAGGTGCTGTTCGCTGGTGCTTCCCAACACCCTGTGCAGACTTCACCGGGGAACTTATCACAGTGCGTCACCACGCACGTCTGTCTGTCTTTTCCACTAGACCAGGGCATCCTGAGGGCAGAAACACAGCCTGTGCTTTTACATCCCCACTACCTCCTGGCACATGCTAGGTTCTTCCTAAATGACTGCTAAGTGAATAAACCGGGTTGAAGTCCTGGCACTGCCACTTACTAGGAACTTAGGCAAGTAAGCCACTTAATATTGGGGATATATGATAACTTTCACAGATTTGACATGCAAATAAATCAAAGAATGGATGTTGAGTACATTGGACAAGCTGTTAAGGGCAATTCTACTGCAGGGTACTGTTTCTGGATAAACTGTTTGAACTTCCCTGTTAATCTAGTTCCATTAAATTTGATACCCCGGAGTGTAAGGAAGCATCTAGAGAATGTTGAAATTACTTAAATAGGGTAGCACGTCTATGTCAGGAATATATCTTGCTGACATTACAAGGAAACAAAAGGGAACAAGATACTTTTCATATAGCAGGACTTATTTTTGTCAATCCCTCTTTGCAATTTTGATTACAACTGTATCCAATGGACACATCTCACTGAGAAACATGAGTGAATGTGAGTATGAGTGTGTGTGTGGGTCTACTTGGCTCCAAAACCACAATTACTTACTTAAGATCAAATACAATTTGAACTAGCGGTCAACCCAGTAAATCACATATAAATGAAACATCACCAAGTTCTAAAGTTAAAAAGTTCTTTCCTTTTGAAATCATCCACATGGACTCTGCCTCCTTTTTTGTGAGAAGAGGACATTTTATATGGAACAGATGGGCCGGTGGCTTTGTGACAAACCAACTTCAGCAGTTCTTTGGTGGGCGTGGGGCAGAAAAGAACATGTACTCTGGCTTGGATGTGCCTCTCTATGCTTCACTTCTGTTGGCCTGACTATTTCTTAATGTGGCTATGAGAAACATAGAGAGTCAACGATTACAAGTTAGGAGAAAGAGTAAAGAGCTATCCCTCATGTGGACCTGGGGAATTCTATTCTGAGTTAACCTTTGCTGAGAACCTTCTGTGACCCAAGCCTTGTTGCAGGTGCTCTATGAACATTGTTTCACTTAATTTTGACCATCATGGCAATAAGGCTTATGGCAATAAGACCGGTACAATGATCATTTCCCTTTTATATTATGTGAAGTACAGGCAGTACTCAGTTATGTGAAATAACTGAGGCTCAGGGGAAAAAAAAAACTGGTTCAAGAACTCACAGCTCAACTGGGATTTAAATCCAGGTCTCAACTCTACAGACATGTCTCCATCTTTATACAAATGGAATATATTGTTTGGGTCTTGTAAACAGGTATATTAGGTACTGGCTAGGTATGTGGTTATTACCTGAAGAATTTACCACCGATTTCTTTAGTTTGATGCACACACTGAGATGCACGATTAGTGACGTACAAATTAAATGAGATGAGGATTTTGTAAGAACTCATCTGCTATACAGAATAGAGCAAAAACTCTTCAAACTATCAAACATTACTAAGGTATAATTGAGTTTTGAAATATATTTCAGGAAATGAGTTATTAGGCTGTTTGTAATAGCTAACTTTTAAAAAACAAACTACCTGCTTTAAATTATCAGTTCTGTTCCTTACATTTAGTTTAGTTCAAATGCTAACATGTGTGGGTACAGATTCATTGTGGATGATAATAAAAAACATTTGCAATGGAGAGGACAGGATTCCATGTTTGTCAAGGCCATGCACAGGCAAATCTGACGCTACCTTCCTAGCCCTCCCCAAATCCCTTGGTCTGATGGACAAAAAGAATGCAGCCCACAGAGAGGAGATAGAATTCTGGTACCCCGCCCCCTTCCTGCAAATCTGAACCAGTAACTGGAAAGTGAGAGAAAGGGAGAAGTGAAGAAGAGATCCTCAGAAGGCGCCCAGGTGACTCTCTATTCTCCAGGCATTGCCCTTTCCTTCAGGTAACATCCTCACCCTCACCGTCACCGTCACCACCACCATCACCACCACCATGCTCATCATCATTGTTATGGGCTGAATGGTGTCCTCCCCAGATTCGCAGGTTGAAGCCTTAACCCCCAGTACCTAAGAATGTGACTGTATTTGGAAACGGGGCTTTAAAAAAGGTATTTATGCTAAAATGAGGCCCTTAGGGTGGGCCCTAATCCCAATTTGACCAGTGCCCTTACAGGAAGAGGAAATTTGGACACAGACAGGCACAGAGAAAAGACTAGGTGAGGAAACAGGGACAAGACAGCCATCTACAAGCCAAGGAGCAAGGCCTCCACAGAAGCCAGTCCTGCTGACACCTTGATCTTGGACCTCTAGCTTCCAGAATTGTGAGAAAGTACATTTCTGTTGTTTAAGTCCCCCAGTCTACGGTATTTTGTTATAACAGCCTGAGCAAACTAATACGATCATATTCACCACCACCACCACCATCAGTGGCAGCAGCGGCAGCATCTTGCCCATTAGTATTACTTTTATCACTATTGACTAAAACAAGCATGTAATGACTCTTTTCCTGAGTTCTGGGCACCGTGTTAAGCACTCATATCTATCAGTTCATTTAAATCACTGAGGTAGATGCCATTATTACCCCATTTTCCAGAACAGGAAACTGAGGCTCGGGGCCCTGGGTCTTGCACCTAATAAGCAATGGACGCTGAACTCAAGCCCAGGTCCATCTGACTCCAAATCCTGAGGTTTTTTTTTTTTTCTTCTTCTTACTTCTCTCTGCCTCTGATAAGATTAGAATTTTAGCTTTGTTGTTGTTTTTTTTTAATTAATTTATTTTTGGCTGCATTGGGTCTTCGTTGCTGTGCACAGGCTTTCTCTAGTTGCAGCGAGTGGGGGCTACTCTTTGTTGTGGTGTGCGGGCCTCTCATTGCGGTGGCTTCTCTTGTTGCAGAGCAAGGGCTCTAGGTGTGCAGGTTTCAGTAGTTGTGGCACGCGGACTCCAGAGTGCAGGCTCAGCAGTTGTGGTACATGGGCTTAGTTGCTCCACGGCATGTGGCATCGTCCAGGACCAGGGCTCGAACCCGCGTCCCCTGCATTGGCAGGCGGATTTTAACCACTGAGCCACCAGGGAAGCCCTAGGGTTCTAGTTTACAAAAGAGAATTCCTCAGAAATATCAGCAGAGTTGGCCTTCTCTAAGAAGAGATGGTTTGTAAATCTTTTAAGTTTTGTTTTCAAAATTGCCTGTCAAAAACATTCTTTCCAACTACCCCTGTCCTTCATTTCCCCCACCCCTTCACCAAATGTTCCCGCTAGCCTTCTCCCAGGATCTAATTCTCCACAAAGTAAATTCATTTATTACAGGAGGAACCAGCCAATTAAAAGAATCATAAGCTATTTTAAAGTTTTGCATGGATACCCGGCCCATCTAGAGGAGCTATCCTCAATGCATGGTCCTGTAGAACACACAGATTACGTGAAACACCTGAGATGTTCCATCCCAGATATCTACTGATGGTGTTCTGTGCCTGGGTCAGATAAAAAAAGTGAACATAATGGATAGAACATTTGCCTATTTCAATTTCCTGTCTATTAAGCATATATCTGATTTCCACATAATTATATTTAACTACTTTATGTTTAACACATCAATTTTTCATCACTGAGAGAATTCATGGATTCCAGACTAGAATATTTTCTCTAAGTCACTCAGTATAACTGACTTTACCTTGGAATTTAACCACAAACACAAATTCCTTTGAAATGCTTAACAAAATTGGCTTGCTCTTCAGGCCATTTCTTTTTTCTTTTGCCTCTCTGTTCTTTGATGCCTTGTACCATAAGTATGTGCTAATTTCTTGAATGGGTGAGATAAATGGCTTATTCTCAGAGCAAGCCACGTCTGATTTATATAGAGAATGTTTATGGTTACATCCTGTGATCCCAGAGGCACTTTATTTCCAAAATAAATGGTATTTATCTATTTTGAAGAACAACTGTGCTTCTTCACTGTGGACTTCACTCTTTAGTTACAAGTTTGTTTGGCTTCAGCTTTAACAATAAAACTCTGCACTGGGGCTCTCAGGTCCCTTTATAAATATCAGCCATATCTTCTGCTCACCTAAGAGAAGTGGGAAACATTGGCTTGCTCAGTCCTGGAAATGCAAGCTTTTAGAAACTAAACAGCTTTTCTTCAGCAAGGAACCTTAAAAATCATGTGGTCCAATCTCCTTTTTACACACTTGGACACTGTGGCCCAGGACAGTCAAGTGACAGTCACCCCTGGTGTCATGTGGCTCACTCCATCGCCTTGTTCAGGTCCCTGCCCAGAGCTCACCTCATCACAGAGTCTCCAGCAACCAGCCTATCTAGACTATACCAAACATCCTATTACCCTCTATATCCTTTCCCTGTATTTAAATATATATATGTTATTTATATGCATTTATTATCCTTCTTTCTCTACTAGAATGAAAATAGTTTTTCATAAGTTTTGTTTACTGCCATATCTCTAGAAACTGCCTCACAGTAGATGCTCGATAAATACGTATTGAATGAATAAATGAAGCCACTGACGGCAGCAGAGAATCCTGGGGCTGACAAGCTGTCGCCAAACGTGAACAGTGGCTCCCATTTCCCTCAAAGTCCTTCTCTCCCCCAGTCCAAACAGCACCAATGGCGAACGCCTGCTGATGGTTACTATGCTTCCAGCAGTGACCTCACACTTTACCTGAATTAACTAATTTAACCCTAACAATAAACCCTACCAGGTGGGTATGACTGTAGCCCTGTTTTCCAGGTGAGAAAACTGAGGCGTGGAGAAGCTGAGCCACGTGCTCAGGGCCACACAGCCTGTAGATGGTGGAGCCGGCATTCAAACCGAGGTGGCCTGGCTGCTAGAGCCCTCACACTTCGCTAGTCTGCTCTACTGCCTCTTTCGGTGGGCAGGGGGCACCCAGGCCTATGAGCTCCACACTTTCTTCACCCCTTCCCCAAGTGAACGTTGGAGGTGGCCAGAGGGTCACTATGCTTCTTTCACAAAGACAAAAAAGGAGGCTCAGCTAGAGGAAAGAAAGGGTGAAGTCAGAGGCTCTACAGCTAAGAGGACAGATTCACGAAGGGGCGGCAGGGTGGGAAGTGGGAGACGACTAGCCTTATCCTCAGGTGGGCACACAGGTGGGTGAGGAAAGGAGAGAGCAGGGAGGGAAGGCGCCAGGGCTGCATGAGAGGGCGTCGCGGGCGGAGGAACACAGGGCAACCACGTCGTGACCAAGGTGGGTGAGGTTGGGAAAAGTACCAACTGTGAATCACTGTAAAAACCAACCAAACAGAAAGCACTCACTGAATAAGCATAAAATCGGAACGCACAGTAATCCAGGTGGTTCTAGAGACACATAAAGTACAGGTAAGTGGCCCGGGTAACGCGTCTTAACAATTACAGAGCAGGAGGCAGGAGGCGGGCCTACTTGCGTGAGAAAGAGGAGCGCTTGCTTCCCGCAGCAGACATGTGGACCTCAGGAGCCGAGAAGCTGCCGGTGCTGCTCGAGGAGCTGAAATCGGCTTCGCTACCTGCAAAACAAAGGGGGAGAGAAGCATGAAGGAAATGAAACCCGAGAACACGCCGGCCAGTTCCCTGCCCTCCGACGGCCCTGGCTCCCCGCGTTTGCGCACGGACTCAGCAAGTGGCCGGGTTCCAGCGCTCCCAGGCTCCCAGCGTTTTCCGCAAAGCAGACGAGAGAAGGCGCAGGCATGAGGGCGTCGTTTCATAAGCACAGCTTGGGAGCACAGTGAGGCAGGTTTCATAGATGCCGGCTTCCTGCAGAGGAGCAGCGGTGACCCGGGTCCGGCCCCAGTGCCCGCCTCTCCCTGTGCGCCAGCGCCCCCCGGGAACATCAACGTGCCGGCCCCAACGTTCAGCAGAATGAAAAGCCTGCTCGTCACCCCCAAAGAGGTTTTTCCCAGAGAGTTTATCTCTAGGCTTTGTAGTCGTCTAGCCGTACTTGACTTTGGCACGTTAGGGTCTGGAGATAAGCAACCGTCTAGAAGCTGTCATGGGGAAAGCCTGGGCTCCCGATAACTGCTCCAACCGGCACTATCTGATTATCCACCTTCTCTGGCTGCAGCTGCAGCTTTTCTATGAAGAACAGAACCTTAACAAATAGCAGGAACTGAACATTTCCAAAGAGAGTGAAAAAAGTTCACAGTGACAGTGACAGAAGCTGTGAATGAAATTGAAATTTGCATAGTTCTGGGGGTGAGTGGAGGGGTTTATTAGTTTGCAAAGATCACGTTACATTTGAGCAGACTAGAGTTCAGTGTGTAATTGGAAACATGCTGTGTGGTAGAATAACTAATATAAATTCATTTTTAACAAAAAAATACATAGTTCTGAAATAGTAATAATGAAAACATTCCATGGATTGCCTGGGGAAGTGCAGGGGCATGGAAGAGGTAACAGGACAACAGGAAGAAGAGAACCAGGATTTTTTTTTTTTAAAGAAGAAATTCCAGATGTTTTTGGAAAAATCAATCTGATAGGTACACAATTTTATTTGACCTTGTTTCTCAACTCCTATGCCACAATTTGAGACTCTTCTGGTCTAAAACCCAGAGCCAGATCACATTTCCGAGTTGAGGAAAATAGGAATAATCTAAATCCCTTGCATTTCTAACAAGCAGCGATCAGTAATCATCATTTATTGATGATCACAAGTCTTTATTGGGCGCATACTAGGTTCCAGGCCCTGTTCAAAATTCTTTCTATACTTTGTATCTGTTCATCTTGACAGCTTTGTAAGGCAGATATTAATCTCACTCTTCTACTATTGAGGAAACCAAAGCTGATTTATTTGTCCAAGACTTATGCGTGATGAATCCTGTCCAGGACCAAATCCCATAATACCCCTGTGATAACATGTCCTCAGGAAGGCAGTGGTTAGAAGCAGGGGCAGGAGAGGTTCCTCCATAAACTGCCATCTCCCCCACAGTCAAGATGAGCCATAGGGACAAGATACAGCCAGACCAGCCCACTGGTGGACAGGTGCTGTCACTAATGGGGTGTTTTAGTGTTGCTGGAGGGGAACGTCAACGACAGCAAGGCAAAGAGAGAGAAAAATCCCTTCCCTGGTTTCTAGGACCTCTCAGGAAGGTCAGCCTCTTCGGGGAAATAGATCAAGAAGGACCGCTTAGTGCAGATGACAGCAGTGAATCCCAACTCCTGCAGAATTCTGGGAGGATTAAGGTAGCAATTTATCAGAACTGGGACTGGCTATTCCTTCTGGATTTCAGAGACTTTGTCTAATGATGTAATGAACTCCCAGAAGCTCCCTGAACCTAATTAGTTGCCTCTGAGTAATGTGTTGGCTAACCTGTAGTATTTAACAGTCTCAAGGACTCATGATTGGTAGTGCTATCCAGGAACACACTAGTCCTGACAGCCTAATTCAACCAGCCTTGTCTGCTAGTACATTACCAGGTTGGTTATTAAATGATAAAAGGGGACAGTTTTCAAAAATAGATCCTATGGTTGCAGCCACCAGGTGGAAGATACTATTTTCTAATGTAAAATTATTCCTCCGAAACACCCAGTTTTCACTCTTTAAAAGGTATGCAAAAATCCATCAATTACAATTTAACTGCCTGCATAAAAACGGAAATTCTAGAACAGAAACAGACAATTGCTGAAAATCCATTGTTACCTCACGATGCCTCTGACCTGCAGTAATTATGTACCCTGAACTGAAGGGACAACTTTGTTCTGAACTTTATTGCTCCTGGCACTCAATACATTGACTCTTTACTGTTTGAGTACTGTGATAGTGAAAACTGTATATGCTACTTAACTATTTCTGTTTATGATTTTTAAAAATATAAACTATTTCCAGTTTGCTTATTGCCATGTAAAGTCCATGCACTCTTTTTAAGGGATACACAGAAAAGTCAGTTTTACTGTGTGATCTGAATATATTCTCCCCATTTACTAAGAAAACTCAGAAGAAGGCTGGAGGCCTGAAAACCTCTTATTTATCTATTATCTGGCAACAAAGACACCAGGAAGGAGAGGCACTCCTTAATGCATTTCCTTTACACAGTGTATGCAACTAGGTGATTGTCATGGGTGCTGTATGTAGTTCAGTGCTCTTTTGGGTTACTAGAATCATGCAAAGAGAGTTTCTAACCTAAAAACATAGGCCCTGAGTCAGACAGCCCAGGTTCAAATCCCACCTCTACTGCTTGCTAGATGGAAGACGTAGGCACATTACTTCACCTCTCTCTGCCTCAACTTCTTAATCTGTGAAATGGAGATTGATGATCATAGCACCTGCCTCATAGGGTTATTGTAAGCAATGAATATCTATCTGCCATCTTAGAAGAACACCTGATCTGTTGTAAGCTCTCAATAAATGTTAGCTGTTATTATGATTCTGCAGGGGTTAAAAAGACAACTTTTATTATACTATACATCTCCTTTGTGGAAAATTTAGAAAATAGCAACGATGCAGAGGGAAAAATATAGTCTATAATTCCATCACCAAAAAAATAAGCTTTTGGCATGTAACTATTCAGCATTCATACTTAATACATTACTATGTAACCTAATTGTTTTTCTTTTAATATGTGAATATCTTTAAAACATGGCACATTTTGTTTTATTAAATCAATGAATATGTAGGCTATGTCCAATTTTTCTATCATTAGAAGCAAAAACTATGTGCCAGAAACTATCCTGAGCATCTTTTACATATTAATTCATTTGTTTCTCATGACAGGACAGACCCTATGAGGCAGGGACAGCTAAGGCAGAGAAGTTGTGATGCTCACCAGGTGACACAACTAATGAGAAGTAGAGCCAAGAGGGAAACCAGGCCGTCTGACCCCAGGGTCCATGCTCCTTTTTTTTTTTTTAATTATATCTTTTATTTTAAGTTAATTAATTAATTTAGTTTTGGCTGCATTGGGTCTTCGTTGAGGTGCGCAGGCTTCTCATTGCAGTGGCTTCTCTTGTTGTGGAGCACAGGCTCTAGGCGCACGGGCTTAGTTGCTCCTCGGCATGTGGGATCTTCCCGGACCAGGGCTCGAACCCGTGTCCCCTGCATTGGCAGGCGGATTCTTAACCACTGCGCCACCAGGGAAGCCCAGGGTCCATGCTCTTAAACACGGGCTTAATGGCTATCCTTGGGCATCCTTGTTTGATTACTTCCTTAGTATAAATTCCTAAAAGTAGAATATTTAAGCCATAGTATATACTCATTTTAAGACTTTTAGTATATATTCCATAGGGATTTTTTGGATGGCATTAGCTGAAAGCAGTTTTGGTGGACAAGGAAGTGTTTGCCCCCATCTGCCCGTGTGTAGACACCTGATTGGTAAATCTCTGATGCCACAGGGAATACTTCGACAAAGCACAGGAAACAGTATTTGGCCCTTGAAGAGCTGTGCTTGAAAAGCTGAAGGGGATTTAAAAATATGCATATCCAAGTCGTCCTCATCGATACTGTCTCCGATCAGCTGCTGGGGCTGGCGGAGCAGGGTTCCAGGACTAAACAGGGAGGATGCACTTGATGACCTTGAAGATAGTTGTGATGCCGATGTCCTGGTGACTACACACCCTGCAGCGGGCTTTCCAGCTATCAGGGAGCTATGTTTTTTGTTCAGTAGTACTGCTGGATCCTCTTGAGAGGCTTTACTTTTATTCATAACCTTAGGGTAATAAGCATTCTGTGCATGTGATGGTAAGGCCGGGAATTAGAGAAGGAAGGGTAAATGGAAACAAAAAGACTATGGGCAAAAACTGATAACTAGATGCATTTTTTAAAAACACTGCCTGTGATTCAGTCTCTTAGGACGTTATTATTTTTGCCTCCTTTCAGGAGACTGTGGATTCCTCATACATCAGAACATCACAGGCCTCTGAGAACAGAGCCATCCTGACGTCTATGAAGCTGTATTAAGCCATCCTAAACCACTGCTTTAAGCAGCCCCAAACCTTCCTTTATCCTCTGTCACCACAAAGCTATCAAATTAATTCAGGTTGGCCACCTATATCCCCACCTCAAATAGAAGCAGCAAATTAAAAAAAAAACAAAAAACAGTCCCCCATCAATTCATCCTCCCATCCCACACAGATACACAGATCTTTTATTTAAAGGGCTCTAGGGAGGAGAGAGAGGCCATTTTCACTGAAACCAAGCAGCACTATTAAGAAGCAGCTGGAGCAGTGGACACATGTAATTACAGAAGAAGCTGCTCCAAGTATATTCAGTAGTACTGACTCTTAGCTTTGGGGGCCCAGCCAAGGAATCCAAAAAATGCTTCACAGCCTAAAGAGGATTTTTGTTTTAGCTTTTGCAAACTATTCCCAGAACGCCCATAGGTGTTTATCTCAGAAAAAAACATATATATATATATATATATATGTTTTCTTGCATATCGGAACATGTCTTCCTGAAAAATTGTAAATACCATTTCCATTTTATCATAATTTCAGAAAAGATTTATCTTCATTCTGATTGATGTTCATATGGAGCTGCCATACAGTTAAAAGCATATATGTAAACATTTAAAAACAGACGTTCAGGGACTTCCCTGGTGGTCCAGTGGTTAAGACTCCACACTCCCAATGCAGGGGGGCCTGGGTTCCATCCCTGGTCAGGGAACTAGATAGATCCCACATGCCGTAACTAAAGATCCCGCATGCTTCAACGAAGATCCCATGAGCTGCAACTAAGACCTGGAGCAGCCAAGTAAATAAATAAATACTAAAAAAAAAAAAAACGCTCAGCCCTCACCAGGTGGTGGTGGTTGTTTAAATAAGTAAATAAATAAATAAAAACAGAAGTTCAAATTTAAAGTATGTAGAAGTGAATAATTTTGTACTGATAAATCTAACTATATAACTATAAACATAAATCTAACCACATAAAAATAAAATAGCAGTCAAAGACAAATAAACTGAAAGAAAATATTTATAACATATTTATAGACAAAGGGCTAATTTCCTTAATTTACCAAAAGCTCAAACTGAGGCAGGAGACAGATGGGACCCCAGGGCAAATGCTTTGAGTTCGTTTCTTGTGGACCGATACTCCAAGGTGGGAATAAGAGGACAATTGAGACAGGAGGCTGGGCCCTGCCCAGATAGAAGATAAGAGACCACACAGTCCTCATTTTCAAAGTCAGGAGACCTCCCCGACTACACATGTGCAGAAAGGCTCCTTGGAGGTCAAAAGGGGAGGGATGCCAACCTACCCATAGACCTCTTCGGTAGAATACATCTTGGCTAAGAGATGCACGCAAACACATGGGAAACTCCTGAGATATACCAAATACGGACTTTGAACCAGGCAGATCAAAATGATTGGCCAAAGGAAACCCGGAAGAAATGCCCCATAAAAGTAATTCAAACTGCCATGAGGGCATGACTCTCTCTCTGAGCCCGCCTGTGTGTCTATCCACACATACTGTACTTCTTTTTTCTCCTAATAAATACTTTACTTGTGTCACTACTTTCTGTCTTTGTGGGAATTCTTTTTCTGCAAAGCCGTAGGGCCAGGGCCTTCTCACTCACCACTGCTCTAGTGGCCAGGATTCGGTGCTCTCACCACTGCGACCCGACCTCAATCACTGGCTGGGAACCGAAACCCTGCTTCAAGCTGCTGCAGGCCCAGGCCACCCGAAATCATATTAAATCAGCAAAAAAAAAAAAAAACCAACACAGAAAAATGGGCAAAGGACATGAACAGGCAGATGGCAAAGAAAGAAAAATAAACAACCAATATACCTGAAAAGCCATACAATCTCACTTATAAAATTAAAAATGTACATGAAAAAAAGATTTTTTTCATCAGATTGGCAAAAAAAGAAAATCAAAGTTTGATAACACTGGTCTGTTAAGGGTTTGGGGCAAAACACTGATAAGATTGAACGAGAGTGTGAATTGGTGCAATGTACATAAAAAAGAAAACTATACCGCTAGGAACTTATCCTGCACATATGCATTCAAAAAGACAAGTCAATTGTCCTTCAATACTGACTGGTTAAGTCAGGTGGTACAGCAACCTAAGAGGATACTCTGCAATCATGAAAAGGGGTGACATGAACCTGTGTGTGCTGAAGTGAAAAGATCCGGAAGACCTGTTATTAGACAAGAAAAACAAGATGCATAAGAGTGGGTGTGGCATGCTTTCTTCTGTGTAAACAATTCTTTAAAGAATATAACTTGCTACATGCATAGAACATTTTTCTTGAGGGACAAAATAGAGATTTGTTAATAATGGTTTCCCTTGAAAATAGGACAGTGAGGATATAAAGAGACTCTTATTTTCATTTTATAACTTCCTGAGCCATTTGGCTTTTCTAACCATGTGCTTATATTACCCTTGTTATAAAAATTATAAATAGGGGTACAGTGCAATTATGGACAATTGATTTTTTTTCTTTTTTCCTTAAAAAAATCTAAAATTTTTAAAGGAAAATCATTATATAATAAAAGTAAACATGGACTTCCCTGGTGGTGCAGTGGTTAAGAATCCTCCTGCCAATGCAGGGGACACAGGTTTGATCCCTGGTCTGGGAAGATTCCACTTGCCGCGGAGCAACTAAGCCCGTGCGCCACAACTACTGAAGCCTGTGCGCCTACAGCCCGCGTGCCACAACTACTGAAGCCTGTGCGCCTACAGCCCGTGCTCCGCAACAAAAGAAGCCACTGCAATGAGAAGCCCGTGTGCCACAACGAAGAGTAGCCCCTGCTCGCCACAACTAGAGAAAGCCCACGTGCAGCAACGAAGACCCAACGCAGCCAAAAATAAATAAATTAAAAAAATAAAAATAAAAGTAATCACATCATATAGTGCGGTATTAGGAGGGCTTTGCAGTCAAGCCACTTGAGTTTGAATCATGGCTCTTCTACTAACTCTCTGGAGCTTTGAGCAAGTTGTTTACCCTCTCCCTGCCTCAGTTTCTTCATCTGTAAAATAGGGATGAAGATATTAATAGTGGGTATTGCTAAGGGATTGTGGGGATTAGGCGAAACATACAAAGAAATTAGAACAGTGTCTGGCACATAGCAAGCACTCAATATATGTTAGCTTTTATTATTTCTAACTAGAATTACTGGTACAGTGGCTTGAGGTCCAGAAGAGGGCTTTTCAAACATCTTTCCCTTAAAAAGCCCCACAATAGGAAATGCCTTATCTCACTCAAGTCAGGCATTTTTATAGTCACTCTTTACAAAAGTGGTCTTCCCTCAGTGGAGAGCATGTTTCTATTTTTAACCGTGTGTGTGTACACAATAGAGTATGTATAAAGATCCACGGTCCTAAAACAAACTCCCCATGGACACCTCCAAATATCTCTAGAGTTTCCCCTGGGTTAATGCACACAGGTTTGCAGCTCAAGTCTTGACAGAGGCCAGTCCCCGGAGACAGGGAGGGAGGGAGCATGGAAGAGGAGGCACAAAAGGGCCGAAAGGTCAAAGACAACTCCATCACGGTCACTCCTTTATCTTGGCCTGGCTCAGCCACCTGTCCCTGGCAGAAATACAGTCTACCTGCTGACCAAGAAAAGTAGATGAAAGAACTGATAAGCAAAGAGGGTGTAAAGAAACTTCAAGAGGGAAGGAGGAAGCGAATGTTTCTGAGCAAGGCAAAAAGCCTATTAATCTCCCTCAGGGACTCAGGATCTAACTAGTCTCCTTCTGCCTCACTTTCCAGGAAAATTAAGACTGCACTGGCCAACCTCAGTAGAGTACAGGAAAGGAGAATGGGTGCTGTTTGGCTTCATGAATGACCACCCAGCTTCCCTGGGCCTGCACTCGTCATTAGTAATAAACAAATAAGCGACCGTGTCAATTCACCAGAGATGGCCAAGAGGGGAACGCTAGAGAAGAGATCAATCAATTCAACCCAAGGCCAATCAGATGCTTCTGGGGTCCTCCAGCACTGCTGCCAGGCACAACCCAGCATCACCAGAAGGGGGCGCCAGCCTGCAAGTTCACACACCAACAAGCTCTACCCAAAGAAGGCTCTACAAAGGCTGGCTACCCCTCTCACTAGCCATGTGTTCTTGGCCAAGTGTTTTTAACCTCTCTAACCCTTAGTTTCCTTATTTATGTATATACATATATATATATATTAAGGTTAATTTATTGTTTAACAAAAATTTATTGAGCATCTGCCATGTGCCATGTGTCAGGCCCTGCTCTAGGTGGGTGATTCCTACCTTGTTGATTTGTTGTGAAGTTGAAATGAATGGGAAGTGAAATGCATGGAAAGTGCTTGACATGCTCATAAATATTAATCTTATAATTATTATTAATAATGCAATGATTTCTAAACCTTACTATGCATAAGGGTCACCTGGGAAGTTGAATAATAGTGCAGATTTCTGGGCAACACTCACAGAAATTCCACTTCAGAAGGCCGGGGGAACCCAGGAATCTGCATTTTACATAATTATGATAGATGATTTTGCAGCAGATGGTCATGGACATACTGAGAGGAGGGGCGCTCCAAAGATAAAGAGCACAGGGAATCTCTCTCCAGTCCAGCCAAACTGCAAGAGCTTTCTTCAATGGGAAGTGGAAGGTGAGTGAGCAGCAGTTAAGGTGGCCAGGCTGCCAACACGAGATCATTCATTCAAGGGCAAGGTACACAGGAGAGAAGAGTTTAACTTACAGAGTGATCTGTTCCCTCACAGCTCTCCAGAAGCACCTTCCTGGGCTAAATGCATTTTCAGAGGATTGGAAGGGAAGGGGGGGACATACAGAAGGTACCAGTTCCAGCCAAACTCAAGTGCACACATGTTCGTTTGTAAAGCTAGTAGGATACTTAGCAGCTGGTCCATGGTTTGAAGTCCTCATAATCCTGTTTTAAAGAGGAAGGACCGAACAGTTTGGACTTGGGGGTGTCAAACATCATTCAGCAGAGAGAAACACCTCACAATCCAGCCAGCTCTCCTCTGGGTCATCCCATCAGCCCTAACCTGCTGCCTCTGGTGTGGTCGAGGCGTCCCTGGCTGACAGGCTGAGTGGCACCAAAGGAACCACACAGGCATGTGGAGCCTCCCACACTGAACAAGCATTGGGCACAGGCCCTTAAGAAGGTGGGCTTGAGGGGCAACCCTCTCCCCCACTAAATGGGTCTGGGAAGGGTTGCATCCACAGTGGCCATGAACTTCATCTATACTGATTATCTTGGGGGCCTGGTAATAGCAAGAGCAAATCCTCCTTGAAGAAGTTTTCCCTCTTACATTTTTCTCATCTTTGATTTGTCGAATTTACTCAACTGAATTTCTCCCACTTAAAAAAAAGCCAGCTGGTGAGCCTGCCACTTCTATTTAAGGAGAAGTGTTTATCCAGTGTTTACCAAAATGAGGTGCCTGCCCTCCGCGTCTGGCAGCAAAACCTAAATCAGGGAAAAGTAGCACTCGAGGTGGCAGTGGTGGGTTCGGAGCACGGGTGTCATCGTGGGGACAGCTGACAGGGGAGGAAGGAGGTGGTGAAGGGGTGGGAGAGAGAACTGGGGACTGACATGCCACTAGCACTACAAAGTTGGAGCAGGGCTGGGATTTGTGTCTGGGACTCTAAGTCCAGAGTATAAGGCAGAAGGAAAGGATGGATCTTTTTCCAAGTCCCCTCATTTTCCACCCTTAGTAAGGCTGAGACAGTGCTGTCTGAAAGCAGTTTGAGACCATGAATGGAACAGAATCACCCACTTGCTAGGAAGAAGATGACATAATTTATAATTGGCTACAGAGACATGCAACAGGGTTCTAAAACAGCATTTCTTTCTTTTTTTTTTTTAAACCTCACTCTGTCTTTAAGCACAGTTTTTAAAATTGACTCCAAGACCTAACAGCCTTGACGGCCTCCCCTCGTCCTCGTCACCGTCACGGCTATGTGACGGCCTGCAGGGCACACCATTCAAGGTCTGCTCTCCGCTCACAGGCTCCTGGGGGGCCACCACCCACCTCCCACACTGAAGCTGCATCTCACAAGGCCTCACTCCCTTGACTTTCGCAGCAGCACTGACCTTGCCCTTCGCTCCATTTAAACAGTCCACCAGTGGAGTTACATCACTGGACCTTGTCAGCACTTGGCCGTGCTCCACTTCTAATATCTTGACATCCTTTCACCTTGGTTCCTAAATAATCTATCCTTTCTCTTTCTCTCTCACATTTTCAATCCCCATGAAGTTGTTTCTCTTCACTTTTTATGAGGTAATATAGTTTAGTAGCCTCCACTACTAGCTGTGTGATCTTGGGAAAGGCACTTAGGCTCTCTGTGCCTCACCTTCTTCTATGGAAGGAGAATGATAACAGTATCCTTCTTACAGAGTTGTTGTAAGGATTATGTAAACTAATATATGTAAAAGCATGTAAAAAGTAGTGCCTAGCACTCGGTAAGCATTTTAAAATATTGCTATTATTTTTATTTTTCTTCTCACGATCTCCCTCTCTGAATCACATCTGGGTCCCAACACATGAAAGGCCAAAATCAGGGAGGACTTGGAGCAGAGGCCAGGAGTGAGGTGAGGCTGGTGTGGGGTGTGAGTGGTGAGCAAGGATTCAAAACAAGCAAGAAAAGAAACAAATAGAAAAACATTCTGACAGGAGTGTGGTAAAGATTCTTCCTCATCCCTTTAGATTATAAATCAATGAGTAAATCCTCAGACTTGGGCTGTATTGACTAAACTCTCCAATTTCACAGGAAAGCCTCAAACACACTAAACAATAGAGAGTTAATCATCGAACCTTCTCGTAGGGTCTGGGGGGTCACAAATAACGTACTCAGGAGACAGCATCTCCACAAGGGCTAGATTTCATCAGTTCATATCTGTACATCCCACAGCTCTTTGCACACCTAGCAAATATCAAGTTGAGATGCTGACCCCGTCTTCAGAAAGAGGCAAACGTCTTAGGAGGGATATAAATTAGGTGCTAAAAGAGGCCAACAAAGGAAAATACTATTCCCTATTGGAAGAATTAAGATTCCATGGAGATGCCCAGTGAACTAGCTAGCTTTTGAAACTATTCACGACAATCCAAGACTGTAGCAGGAGGAGTCACAGAGATGGGTGTCCGGGGTGAAGGTAACAGCATGTGGAGACAGCCCTGGAGGGAGGTGAAGCAACAGCGGGAACGAGGGGATAAACGCAATTTAGAAGCAGGCTAGTTTAAAATCCTTCTAAGACACAGGCCCCAAAGTTTTATTGGACACATAGATCTTTTTAATTTCTAAAATTCCTACCTTTGCTTCTCTGAGAAAACATGTAAACATGTGACCTTTCTCAGACAGGTGGATATAAAAGAAAAGGAAGCATACATGTTTTTCCTGCTCCAGGGATACTAAAACCTTAGTTCTGTCTGAAGTCACTCTACTGACAATCTTTGATGATCTGCTGATACCCGCCCCCCTCCTTAGTGATTTGTATTTGTAAGCTGTACCAACTGAGACAAGAGAGTGGAGGAAGTGGCCAAGACTTGAGGTCACATAGTGCTATGTGGAGCCCAAGCATGGACCTAGAGAGCAGCATTGCCGTATTTTCTCTGCAACCCAGAGAGCTATTTTCCCACTTGCCCCTCATGTTTAAATATTCGTTTCAGAAGCACAGAACTGGATTAATCAAATTCCTCGGTTCTTGACACACACTCATTAGCTCATGTGAGACTATATTTTTACTTACTGACTGGTTTGTTTATCTATTTTTGTTTTTGTTTATTTCTTCACACTTAATATTATAATAAATGAAGGAACCAGCCCCATCATAAAAACTAGAATGTCGACACCAGCTTACATCTACTTCCTCATCCTACTGTCTGTTCACCACTTCCTGCTTTCATTTTTACAAAGAACAATCACATCTATTTGTATCCCTACAAGGCAGATTTTTTTCTGGTTTTGTCTATTTTTTACTTTTTAATAAGCAGGTTATCATGATATGAATAATATTGGGGATGATTTTCACTCAAAATTATGTTGCTAAAATTCTCCATATAGTTGTAGTACATTCATTTGACTGCTATATAATAGTCCACTCTATGACCTACACCGTAATTTATGTCTTAATCCTTCTGATGATGATAAGATGAGTTGGGTTAATTCCAACTACTCATCTAGCTAGGTTTTCCATTCTGATAAACATCAACTTGCATTTCCAGAGGCTCAAGTCTTCCAAAGAAAAAAAATCAAAAGAGTAAATCTAGTTTTATGTAATATATTCCATGGACAAAAAGAAATGCTCTGTGGGGATCATTTGTTTTTACACATTTGTCTTTATATCCCTTTCCCTCTCATTGTTATGGAGAATCAAGAGTTAAATGTAAAACTAGACTCTGCATTACCCTAACCCAATTTTAGGACCCAACATGCCCAAGGTGACCCTTTGTCTTAGCGTCTTTCTGACCTGGAAACCCTATAATTTCAAGAATTACCTGATGTCCTATTGGGTTTGGCTTAGGTCACTCCATGACCTAGCCCCTTAGCTTTGGCAATGAGACCAACCCATGAACATGAGAAGCTGACCCAGAGTTACTGGACCTTGCATATAACCTCACTGAGGGAGAAAACCCTTGTCCCTCATAGCGTGGAGGAAGGGGGACACGTGGCGGCTTAACGCAGCCCAGAAGTTAGTTAAGTACCTAGTTCTAAGACCAAATGCTGGGTTTGATTCACAGGTGAGGGATGTTTCTGAGTCTTAAACCAGGCCCCACTGTTTTAGAGAAGGGGGAGCTACTGTATAAACATCTCTATGTTAGAAAGCAACTGGCTTGGTTTAGAAATATTAAAGGTGAAGCAAAGATGTCCATCTTCTTTTGCATCTAAGCCTCTACATGGTAGAGCTGATGTTTTGTCGCTTCAAAACATCTTTGTGAATTTAAATAACTAGGTCTGTGGAGCAGGTCTGGTAATTATAGGGTAGACTTTAAACCATCCTCTGCCCTATAGTCACCAATCATCCTCCCATTCCTCTAGACAGTGGTTCTCAGAGTGTGCTCCCAACAGCATCGGCATCAGCTGGGAACTTATCAGAAATGCAGATTCTCAGATCCCACCCCAGGCCTACAGAGTCAGCGACTCAACACTGAAGTTTGAGAACCCCTATTCTAACGCACCCTCTGACTGAGATCACTCATATATCGGCTTCCTGAATGGCTGCCTCTGAGAAATAGAGCAGCTGGCTTGACTGTGATATAAAATACATCTGTGGGGCCTTCCCTGGTGGCACAGTGCAGGGGACATGGGTTCGAGCCCTGGTCCGGGAAGATCCCACATGCCGCAGAGCAACTAAGCCCGTGCGCCACAAGTACTGAGCCTGTGCTCTAGAGCCCGCGAGCCACAACTACTGAGCCTGCATGCCACAACTACTGAAGCCCACGTGCCTAGAGCCTGTGCTCCACAACAAGAGAAGCCACCGCAATGAGAAGCCCGCGCACCGCAACGAAGAGTAGCCCCCGCTCTCAGCAATTAGAGAAAACCCGCGTGCAGCAGCGAAGACCCAATGCAGCCAAAAATTAAATAAATAAATTTATTTTAAAAAAGAATAGTAAAAATAAATAAATAAATAAATAAATAAAATAAAATATAGCTGCGCACCACAGCATACACTTTGGGAATCTTTTTTACATATTTCACATTCAAAATGAGTCAGTTTCTTACTTTGCTTGGCACAATACTGAGTGTTACTAACCATGTTTCATGAAACTGACAATACACATTTAACAGCTGTGGTTAAAAGCAGATTCTAGCATTGGTGGGTTCCAAGAGAAAATATCTGATCTTTCAGTTAATGACAGTGTGGCCTTGGCAATCGATTAACCTCTCTACCCCTCAGTTTACTCACTCTAAAAAGGGATTCCATGCCTATCGCATGGGACCATTGTGAGGATTCAGTGACATAATGGGAAACGCTGTAAGTGTACATTAATATTCCGCTTTATTATTATTGGCCTGCTTACCCCTATGTTTGGTATGTGTTGCTAAACACTAAGTTTCTCTAAGCATTCCTGCATATGGGCACCATTAATTTTTTTTTTTTTAAGTACAGTAAGTCCTCTACATACGAACAAGTTCCATTCCAAGAGTGAGTTCGTAAGTCCAATTTGTTCGTAAGTCCAACAAAGTTAGCCTAGGTACCCAACTAACACAATTGGCTATATAGTACTGTACTGTAACAGGTTTATAATACTTTTCACACAAATGATACATAAAAAACAAAGAAACACAAAAAATAAAGAAAACATTTCTAATCTTACAGTACAGTACCTTGAAAAGTACAGTAGTACAGTACAACAGCTGGCATACAGGGGCTGGCATTGAGTGAACAGGCAAGAAGAGTTACCGACTGGAGGAGGGAGAGGAGGTGGGGGATGGTAGAGCTGAAGGATCGTCAGCAATAGGAGACAGAGGGCAACCTGCAATTTCACTCACGCCTGACATTGATGGAATACACGTTTGCATATTTGAAAGTTCACAACTTGAAGGTTCGTATGTACAGGACTTGCTGTACCATGACTTAAATAAGAAGGTGAAGACTTTATTACATGACTAAACTCTTAATACAAGTGATGAGTTTATTACAGGTCACCTGGCTTCTCTCAGTAATGGTCAGAAATGGCTTATTATGTTCACACACTATTCAATGTGCTTTACTTGTATTCTCATTTAATCCTCACATCAAGCCTACGAAACAGGTAGTTTTATTCCCATTTTACAGATGACAGAAGAAGAGAACAGGTAATTTGCTCAAGGTTAAACAGCTTGTATATAGTGAAGCTGGGATTTGAAGGTGGGCATTTAGGCTTGAGAAATACCACAATAGTAAATGCATCAAAATATGCCCTGAACACTAAGAATGCACACCTGCACAAAACTTCAAGAGTTGGGGAAATTTTATCTTCCCTGTAAGTGCTTGTTTGCTTGCTCTTGTAAAGGGCTTGTTGAAACCTTTGAAAATTCATTCACAAACCATCTGCAGCAGGGGTCTTAATAAGATTATCACCCTCTGCTCTGTATCCCTTACCAGAGAGCAGACAATTAGCGAACACAGACCGCACTAGCCAGGACACAGCTCTTTTTTTTTTTCAGCACATGAACCCATGGGGCTGAGCCATTCATCTATTTTCAACAAAAATAATACGACGGAGTCTTCATTCTTAAATGAGAAGTTAATATATTGTGAACACACTTAAAAGATTGCCATTTTAAAACATCGGATAGGGGGTTTTGATGGTGTGGTCTGAGGCCCATCTGCCTCAGTGTCACCTAGATACTTGCTGAAAATAGATTCTTGACTCATATCCCAGATCTGCCCACTGACATTTCCTCAAGTCATTCCTGCAATACATATTTTTACAAATGCCCAGGTGATCTTTTACGACACTAAAGTTTGAGAACCACTACAGTAAATGGCCCTGGTTTTCAATATTTAATGATAGATTGCAGCCACCTACTCAAATCGGTCTGCAGTAACTCCATGATCCGTCTGTTTCTTTGCATCCTGAACGCTCCACCCCAGGCCATGACCATTTCTTGCTGGAATCATGACACAGCCACACACTGTGTCCCAGCTGCTCTGTGTGGCTCCAAGGATTCCATCTTCCACGCTGCTCCAGAGCATAAATCTCATTAGGTGATTCCCCTGTTGAAACCCTTTAATGGTGCCCGTGTCCTTTAAGATAAAGTCCAAACTCCATAGCATGGAGTGTCCATACAAGTCCCCCATACCTGGATTATTTTCCTGTCCCTCTGGGACTGGCTAACTACTACCTGTTCTTCAGGTCTCAGGTTAGCCTTGATCTTTAACTCCTTCCGGAAAGAGATTAGAAGCCCTTCCTTTATGCTCTCACCCCACCCAGAATTTTAACGAGCATTTATCTCATTGTACTGCAACCATCTGCAATTTCCCAGCACACTGTCAGCTCCTTGAGGACTCATCAATTATTGCATCCCAGTGTCTAATGCAGCATTTAACACACAGTAGCTGCTGTGGCCTTGAAAGATTTCACAACATCAAAAGTTCCTCCATACTCAGTATTTAGCAATGGCTCCTGGAAAGGCTCTCTACTGAGTTACCTTCCTCTTTCTCTCCTTTTAGGTTGGGTTGACAGCCTGGTGTTATTTACAGTTAGGATAAATATTTCCTCCAATCCTACCTACATCCCATATGCCCAAATCCCTTAAAATTCAAGTTTTCAGCCCAAAATTTAGCATGCAAAAACCATGCAGTCTGGGAAGACCTCTGTCTTGTCCATCATTGTATCGTCCACACCAAGCACAGTGCCTGGTATAGAACAGACTCAGAAGAATATTTATTGAATGAAGGAAGAAAGGTACTAAAAGAACTTACAGAAATAATTGTGGAAATACTACCAGTTTTTGAGAAATCACAAAGCAAGAGAGGTGGCCAGTTGGAGATGGACAAAAAGTACACAGATTATCAAAGCAGAGGAAAAAACAAATTCTGGAAATCATAAACTGCTTAGTTTGGTGTTTATCTCCAGTAAAATTGTAGAAAAGGTCCGTCCCTTAATAAGGCAAATAGAAGCCAGCAAAAGTTCACTAAGAACCTACAGATATAAAAAAACAATTCTCACTTCCTTTCCTGACAAGAGTTATGCTTTGGGGCTGCCACATAAATCAGCTACCTGGAATTCAGTAGGCATTTAGTCACAACACTTAGGAAAGTCTTATGAACAAGGGTGACATACGTACTGGATGACAGCACAGTTCAGGACCCAGAGGATGTTGACTAATGGACTGTCTGCCAACCTCAAGGGAAATCTCCAGTAACGTGTCACCTGGCTCCGTCCTTGCCCTTATCCTACTTTAACATGCTTTATTAATGACACGAATGAAAACACGGACGGCCTGGTGCTGACGGCAGACTAGAGATTACATAAACCTTGAAGGGATAACTAAAACAACAGATGACAGAGGCAGACAGTAACATTACTAGCCGTTGTGTACTAAAAGCCTACTTCATCAAGAACTCTATCTCTGCTATTTTCTTGAATCTAAAAACGTATGTTCTAAAGACATACAGGGAGTAGAAGAGGAAACTGTGGTTCTGAGTGGTGATGAGCCTTGCCCAAGTCACAAAGCTAGTAACAGCAGAGCTAGCCCTTCTGACTCCAGAGTTGGCTTTCTTCTTTGTCCACTCTGCATGGGACCTCGTCATCAGAATTCACAAAGATCTAAGAACTGGAAACCAAGATGATAGCATTCAATTCAGTCCATTTCAGATACGTGTTGAGCTGTGCACAGGCTAAGGCACTGGGAGGGGGAAACATGGAGAAGTACAGTCCCAGTGCTCAAGGCTCCTTTCAGGAGACAAGCTATAGAGACAAGCAACTAGGATACGAGAGGACATGCTGAGTGCAGTACAGAGAGAGGGCACGAAGGCACCACAGAGGAGGAAGAAATACTCTCAGACAGGGTGAGTGGAAGAGGGCAGGGACTATGTCAGGGAAGAGATACCACTTGAGATGGGTCTTGAGCAGCCCGGGGAACACAACCAACGGTTGGGGGTGCAGAAGGGAGCAGACCTTTAGTGAACGGGGGTGGCATGAACTGAAACCCAGAGGAAGGAAAACACAGGGCATATTTAGAATATACTGAACCCCTTCTTTGGCTAGAGTACAGTGATCAGATGAGAAAACGCGGCCAAAAGGGTGAGTTGTAGAGAGCTGAAGAATGTAAAGCTATGCTAAGGGCCTTTACTCTGAAGGCAAGAGGGAGCCATGGCGAGTTTTGAACAGGGTGTTCACATGAACAGAGTGATGCTTTATAGAGATCTTGCAGCAGTAATATCTGGAGGAGCGACTGCAGGCCGGAAGGCAAGGCAGGTGACTATCACAGTTAGAAACTGGGCCGTAAGGGAAGGGGGAAAGAGTCCTGACTACAGGGTCCCTCTCCACATAGCTCTTAGGTTCACAAAATTAACCACATAGGTTCAGAATCATTTAAAACCCCAGGTGAACTAAAGGATTTAAAACAGGAAAAGCATAAAGTAAGTTAAACATTAAGAGACACCTCATCTTATGTTACACACTTGACTGCAGTTCTACCCACATAAAAGAACAATTGAAGGGCGATATGTATATTTTCTGTACAACCAAAGAGCCAAAGAACAAAACAGGAATTATCTCAGTCAAATGAAAGGAAAAAATGTCTCTTGTATGGCCCGAGGACTATGTGAAAAACTGGATAATCTAATCAGAATGGATTGAGCGGCTCCAAGATCAATGCTACATTTACCATTGTGTAATCAATCTTTAATGCAAATATTTTTTATTTGCAAGCACAAATGTCAATAAAATAAAAATAAACAAGCTGGGTAAATTCTGGCAATTTCTGGCATCTGTACAGAGTGTTAGAACAAAAGCAAATGGAGCAATGGAAGGCCTCGTGGGGTTTGTTTTAATTCAGACATGTGTTCAAGGAACTAAAGTGAGAATTGGGGAGGCAGGGAAAAATGAAGTCACCTGGAAATGTTTCCAGAAGAAGGCCTGGCAACAACAGAGAGGATTTCTGGATGAGGGGAGGGACGGGCTTGGAAGAAAGCAGGTGCGAGGCAGGTGGACCAGCTCCCGCACTCTTGCCCTGGGACACCTAAGCAAGGCCAGCGGAGCCTGGCACCTCCCAGGGAGGGGACTTCACCCAGACGCCGCGCTCCCACTGTGCCTTCAGAGCTGGGTGCTCGCTGGGCAGAGGCAAGGCATTCTGCGAACCAGCTGAGCTTCCAGCAGCAAGCTCCAACGGTCACCTCACCCCATTGTTTAACCCAATGAAAACTATTTAAACTCTTGAGCTTCTGAACGAAATGTTTTGGAAGGTCCCTCTGAAAACATTCTCTGCTGATTTTTGTGTGCTGCGTAGCATTTAAAAAGAATGAAGCTCTCTCGTGGTCAGATTGTACTCTGCACACAAATTATGCTCTGCATTTCCATGGATTTGTTTAATGGAACCTTCCCTAGGATCTCAACTCAAAATGACGTCTGGCACGGAGCACGCGTTCCCCGGCCAACCCTTGGCTGGCCCAGGTCCTCTGCCTCACCCCCCCGACACAAGTCAACTTTTAATTCAAGTGTACTCAGTGTTCTCTAGTCTCTCCACCTCTCTCCTCCCCACCCCACAATGTTCTAAGAAAAGCCAAAATGGAATGGAAAAGCAAAGCTGATTATTACAAAAATATTAAGGCCACTCTCTTTAGGACCACTGGAGAGTGTTTGTATGGTGATAAAATGAGGAGGGTAAGTAGGAAATGGTAGTTTGGAAGTATCCCCAAACAATTAAACAGTATGTAACTCATTCCTGTGGGCTGCTTCTATAAGCACCCCAAAGAGACAAAACCAACAAGGCTCAAAAGGAACAAACCCACTAAAACTGAATTCCAATATCTCCTTGGTGTATAGCATCACAAAAATATCTTCTAGGCTCTAGCAGGGCATATCCATCTGTTCACAAATATCTAGTAAGGACCTACTAAGTTTTAGGCACTGTGCTAATTATGGAGAGCACAAAGGCAAATGGCTCCATGTTTAAATTTTACTCCTGTGTTCCAACATATTTTTAGGGACACATACCTAAGGTGGTAGAAATTATTTTTAAAATGCAAGGAATTGATAAAACACACATTTGAAGACAGTAGTTACCTCTGGGGAAAGGCACAGAATGGGATCTGGGAGAGCACGCAGGCAGCTTTGGTGGTGGAAATTCTTGAAGTGAAAGGTGGGTCACAGTGTTTGCTTTATTGTTATACTGCATAGCTTACGTGTATGTTATATCTGTTCTTCATCTATGTCATATTATATACATAATATTTTAAAATAAATAATGCAGCATAAATAAATTTTAAATAAAAAATAAAATGGGGGGATGGAAGAAGGAAGGAAGGGAGGAAGGAAGGAAGGAAGGAAGGGAAGAGGGAAGGAAGGAAGGATGGAAACAAACATGGTCCACGTCCTAAAGAGGCTCATATCCTAGTAGAGGAAAGAGCCATCTAAAAAATAAGTATTAAATACAACATGGTAACCATGAAAATAGAATTTTTTTAAAACTCTAAGGAAGTACACAGTACTAAAGTTAACAGCAATGGCATGTAAAATTCAGATCCCCAAGTGTCTTTGCACTTAAAACCCAGTTTTACCCTTTATAAGTGTCAATATAGCATTACTTCCCCTGGGACTCTTTTCAGAACTCCAAAGTCTGGGCTCCATGGCCCTCCTCTGTGTACTCATGGGACCTGGTACTTCCCCCAGAAACATATCACATCACACATGTACATGGAGCCCTTGGTTTACTGTTGTATTTCGGTGCCTGGCTCACTGGCTGGCACATCAATAGTTGCTGAAAAAACAAATGAGTAGAAGCAACTGACAAATGATTAATCTCCAAAACATACAAGCAACTCATGCAGCTCAATATCAAAAAAACAACCCAATCCAAAAATGGGCAGAAGACCTAAACAGACAATTCTCCAAAGAAGATATACAGATTGCCAACAAACACATGAAAGGATGCTCAACATTACTAATCATTAGAGAAATGCAAATCAAAACTAAAATGAGGTATCACCTCACACCGGTCAGAATGGCCATCACCAAAAAATCTACAAACAATAAATGCTGGAGAGGGTGTGGAGAAAAGGGAACCCTCTTGCACTGTTGGTGGGAATGTAAATTGATACAGCCACTATGGAGAACAGTATGGAGGTTCCTTAAAAAACTAAAAATAGAACTATCATATGACCCAGCAATCCCACTACTGGTCATATACCCTGAGAAAACCATAATTCAAAAAGAGTCATGTACCACAATGTTCATTGCAGCTCTATTTACAGTAGCCAGGACATGGAAGCAACCTAAGTGTCCATCAACAGACGAATGGATAAAGAAGATGTGGCACATATATAAAATGGAATATTACTCAGCCATAAAAAGAAACGAAATTGAGTTATTTGTAGTGAGGTGGATGGACCTAGAGTCTGTCATACAGAGTGAAGTAAGTTAGAAAGACAAAAACAAATACCGTTTGCTAACACATATATATGGAATCTAAAAAAAAAAAAAAAAAAGGTTCTGAAGAACCTAGGAGCAGGACAGGAATAAAGACGCAGATGTAGAGAATGGACTTGAGGACACGGGGAGGGGGAAGGGTAAGCTGGGACGAAGTGAGAGAGTAGCATCGACATATACACTACCAGATGTAAAATAGATAGCTAGTGGGAAGCAGCTACATGGCACAGGGAGATCAGCTCAGTGCTTTGTGACCACCTAGAGGGGTGGGATAGGGAGGGTGGGAGTGAGACACAGAGGGAGGGGATATGGGGATATATGTATACATATAGCTGATTCACTTTGTTATACAGCAGCAACTAACACAACAATGTAAAGCAATTATACTCCAATAAAGATGTTAAAAAACAAGACAAAACAAATGAGTAGCATTACTGGGTTCAGGTCTGTTAAGTGGTGGCTGAGACTGAAGAGAAAAGGAAGGGTGGAAATGCTAAGCTGGAGAATCCCATCCAAGACTCAAGAACGCCCCAGCTTTGCACAGACAAAACCCCTTCATCGTCCCTGATGAGCTGGGCTCGGCAGTGTAGAAGACCGCAGATCCTGAACCATTGCTCTCTGCGCACTAAGGTTTCTCAGCTTGGATCCTTCGCTTCTTCCACAAACACTAAGGGGAAAAACATTGGATGTCAGGCAGTAACCCAGTATCAGGTTCAGGCACAGCCTCCATCTCTCAAGAACAGTCAGGCCTGCCAGTCGCCTGGGCAGAAATGAGATCTTCCTGGCAGAGGCTTGCAGAGCCTGCATATCTCAGCCATAGGGGTGAGCACAAGAAGCCAAAGATGCGGGAAGATCCAGTTTCTCTGAATAATGTTGCTGCCACACAAGACAAGGGAACATCCTTCCCTCTGAAACTGCCACAAACTCCCTCAGATGCAAAAGGACTCGGCAAATAGAACTGTCAACTGAGACCTCAGAATGCTCCTCAGATGTCAACAAAAGGATGTGGTCCCCAGCTCATGACAGCAGCACCAAGCACCTAACAAACACTTGACAAATTGTGCACCGTCAGAGCATGTGCCTGTCTGATTAATAACAATGGAAAAGGAAGTGGGCCATTATTTTGGTCATGGACCAGCATCATATAGATAAAAGGTCACCGTGCTAGTGGGGATATTGCTATGGATTTAATTTTTGCCTTGAAACATTGCAAGAGAAGGCTTATTCTAGCTTGATTATCTGAGTGATATTGCAGCTGAAATCGTGTTTAGCAAAATATATTTAGCTCTATGTTTGGACATACAGTGAGTCCCAAGTTCCCAAAATCTAGAGACCTCATTTTAAATTGCATCCTACAAATGTCCTCCCCTTTTTTTCCATTCAAGCAAATTGGTATAGCCCTTGTTCCACTTGCCACATTCTTTCCAGGGCAAACAGATGGAAGGAAGAGAACATGCCAGAAAGAAGAAATGGAAACTGAAAATGACATTACAATGAAAATAAAGCTGCAAAATATTATCTGGGTCAACCCTTCATACGTTTTAAAATCAGCACCAGCAGGCTCTGCACATATGGCATTGGTTTTATACTTTTTTGGTTCAGATGTCACACAGGATTAGTGCAAAAGGGAAAATCCTAGCATGGAACCTATTTTTATACAGATTAATCAATCATTTCGCATCTCTTCCTTTCCCATCATCCCCCAAACTTTCAACTTAATGAAACTGCTCTCATTCAAAATATGTCATTTACTGCACTCTGAACGGAAATACTTTCAGGAAAGGAAGTGGGCTTAGAATTTGAACCTGGGTTTTTAAATGTCACATTTTTAATTCAAGTTATAAATATTAACTAGACTTATGCTATGGCCCAGCCCCTTTTAGCTTACATAGCCATTGTGGAATCCTACACATCCATCAGTGGCAGCAAAACGAATTGGCAAATATTTTATTATGTAGATATAGATATAGCCATTTAACGAAAACAGAAAGCCACACATTTGCAAAGAGAAACCGACTGCATATTTCACGTTTTGTTCTGTTGTCTACATTTTCAAGTACATTGAATGTCATAATTCCCATCAGAAAGCCAAGCACACAGTTAGGTTCTTAGTAAGTATTTGCTAGGAAATTTGATAGGCTAAATGGAATCAAACCAAAGAATTGTTCAAGTTGTTCGCTACAGCCTCCCTTAACTACAAGGCATTGTGAAAATGATGATGATGATGTTTACAGTAATCATAATACAACAGCAGTGACTATTTAGTGTATGTCATGTGCCATTGATGATGTCATTGAATTTTCAAAGCAGCCTTGTGTCATAGGTACTATTATTATTCCATTATACAGATTAGGAAACAGAGAGGAAATTCCGATATTTTGAGGTTGAAAAAAATCCCATACAATGCTGGTTTTCAGATATGGTCAGGAGAATTTATCACAGACACATTGAAAAAGGGAAATGGAGCCTTATAATACTCATGAGGTGAAAAACTTTGGAGAAAGTGTCATCGACATTGTTTCCAGGTCTCCAAAACCATGATCATTACAGAGTTCATCATGCACCTTTATTTGTCTGCTGCCCCTTTGATAGGTGGAAATTATATTTATAAAATATTAAGGCAATGACCTAAAGCTCGACCTCAGTGACAAAGTCAGAGCCAGAGGAGCCACCAGTACGTTCACATCCTCAAAGGGTGGTACCTTTTCACCATTTGGGGCAATTAAAATTGAGCCATGACTAACAGTTGGAAGAGATGACATTTCACTGGTTGTCCTTTGCATGAATGGTCAGCCATGAGTACAGAAAATAAGAGACATTTACAATTTAGTGTAATACTCTGTGCTCCCTCTTTTATACGATTAAAAATGAATCTCTCTTTATACCAATACAGTACATGTTCTGCTTTTTGTTTAGAGCTGCTAGATGCCAGCTATCTTCTGTGGACAGCCTGAAAATCTAATTTTACACAATTTTAAAGTTATTGAACTAGACTTGGTGTTACCATACACACAGTCTTTTGTTTCCACTAATTAATTTTAACACCACAGGCATTAATCATTTGCCCAGCACATGAAAATTGCTTTAAGATGACTCATGTGTTTTACAGCATTGCAAACCCAACCCTTATGCTCTTGGAATGTACAGTAAAGAGGAAGTATTAGAGCAAATCAGTTAATAAAAAGAAAATTCTTCCACATCCCAATTCCACGGACATGAAGTTTTAGAATTTCTACTGGATGCTACATGAGAAAAGTAAACTAAAACTGGTTAGAGAGGTGGTCTCTGAATAATTTCCACGGTGAACTGGCAGATATGAGCCCATGAGCAAGATCTCTCTTGAAAATAAACACATCGAGTTTCAGTCTACACAGAGGCCCACTGCAAACTCTGTGCAGTGCCAATTAGCATTAACTGTGGCTGTGCTCATCTATTCCCATAGCACGTCGCTGGGTAAGGCCAAGCTCTGCATTTACAAATGCAGCATGCAATGCTCAGAGTTAGAAGAGCATTCTAAAATGTAATAGTCCATGGTCAATCTTTTTCCCTTTGGCTTCGAATGGCAGACTCACAAATGACAAGAGGTATTTAAAACAATATATGTGTGTATTTTTAAAAGTTTAGTTCCAGATTCTGCATTCAGAATATCTGAAAGGCGAGTGGAAAATTTGTTTTTAGACTACACTTTTAGCCTACTACAACTAACTTGACACACACATATACACAAAGAGCATATGCTCTGGGATCCAATATAATTATTTACTTACTGTGACTAATATGACTTACTTAGAAGGTAAGCTCCGTAGACTTTCATGGCAAACACTGCCTCTGCAAACAGCCTCCCACCACAGGCTGGGCTATGTCTTGTGCAGAAATACAGTGTGTGCAGCTCAGCTCAGCTCTCCGTGGAGTACAGTCTCAGAGTGGGGTATCCATGGAGACCGAGCCTCCTACTTGTGCAGGGCAAGGAAGTTACTCCGCTGGGCACCATAGCAACAGGAGGCAGAGGGGAGGTTGGCCAATCAGGGAAGAGCACAGGAGCTTCTCCCTGGTGACTGCAGCATTTCAAATGAAACCATGGCCCTCATGAATGAACACAAAGCATTTAAGGAAACATCAAATTGTCAAACAGAAGTAAATGCGTACACAACAGTCAAGGCTAATCCTCTGACAATTACGGAGCAACACTGTGAGTCTTTGTACAGTGATTATATCCCAAAGATCAAGGAAGAAATTACATCAAAACCCCACACAGTCCTAAATTTAACGGCAAGCATGTGATGCTTTGAGGAAAATACTTGGTGTACTTCGTGAATTCCAGCTTTTTAAATATGCAAGGCACTTCACAGTGCTTCCCAGGAGAGAGGAACAGGAGACATCCATTGTTCTGATGGGGGAGAATGGAGTCGAGGGCTCCCTAGGACAACTGTTGGCATAGTGCTTCCAAACAGGAGTTTGCTTAGAGTAAGCACGTTTATCAAGCTTCCAGCAAAGCCCTCCATTGTATCAGAATAATTCTAACTAAGAAGGCATCCATGATAAAGTAGGGCCAATGCAGACAAGATGGTGAGTGAACATTCAAATGCCTTAAAGTTGTGCTATTTGTAAACTCTCTTCATTTCTCATTTAATAATGGTAATGATCATTTATTGAGCACATACTGTAGACTAGGCAAATACTGTAACTAGAAACACAACTTCTTACCAGATGCGGACTCTGATCTTTGCAAAGATACAGGATGTGCATGTTTACTTCTTAGTGCTGTGCAGTATTTACTCTATGCATATACCGGCATATCTCATTTTATTGCGCTTTGCTTTATTGCACTTTGCAGACATTGTGTTTTTTTACAAACTGAAGGCATATGGTAACCCTGAGTTGTCAGATGATGATTTGCATTTGATAGCATAAAGTATTTTTAAATTAAGATAAGTATATTCTCTAGACATAATGCTATTGCACATTTACTAGACTACAGTATAGTGTAAATATAACTTATATACTCCGGGAAACCAAAAAATTCATGTGACTCACTTTATCACAATATTCACCTTATTGCATTGCAGTGGTCTGGAACCAACCCACAATATCTCTAAGGTAGGCCTGTACTCTGTTATATACTTAACATACTTAACTTACTTATACATACTTGTAAGTATACTTAACATACTTAACTTAATATACTTATATATTTTACGATTCTCACAGCAACCTGAGAAAGATAAGTATTAATTGTTCCTCCATATTATTAAAAAAGAGAAAACATTTCCTTACGTTTACAAAAGAAACTCTCCTGCCCACTGACTCCTCCTCCCCTCACTGCTCGGCAGGTGACCTGGTCCACCCTATTCAATGTCTAAATACAAGGTGAGGTACCTTCCTCCTTATATTAAAGTTGTTCCAAAGCCTCTTATTACAGAGCTCTCTCTTATAATTACCTTCTTTGAACAAAAAGTGTCATCTGAAAAAGATACATCAGTCTGAATTGACCTCAATCGGTGCTAGTTTGGGCTGCCTTCAGAGATCAACTGATGGGATTGTTTAAAATGAAGAAGGCCAAGAAATTCAAAACCAGATTTTGTAATTATTCCTGTCATATGACTCCTCCAACCTTTTAAAGATCAATTTAAATAGCACTAGTCAATGGTTAAGTTGTAGAGACTGAAAAACATATTCTTTGCTAACTGAACTCAGTTATATTCAGTTATATTAACTGAATAGCTTTGGGTAGTGACGGATACTTACATTGTTGCATCTACAGGAAAACAGACAAACCAGCTGTCCCGTGCTATCCATGGATGCTGTGACAGCCTGCTCGCTGCCCTCCAACGTTCACCTCATTCTCCCCTTCTTCCATAATAATAGGTGCCCAGGTGACTAAGATGTCCTCGGATATAATTGGAAATGACATGTGTCACTTCTGTGCCCTGACCTTAAAATGACTGGGTGAGTGTCCCCTGGTCCCTCTCCCCCTTCCTTCTACCTGGTATAGGACAGCTGACCTGACACAGCTGCCTGCCAGCCTCGGTCAACCAAACACTTATGTACTGTTTTATGAGACAGATCAACTTCTGTCTAATTTTAACCTCTGGATTTGGGGCCTTCTTTTTACATTAACTTAACTCATACCCTCACAGTACTTGTAGGCTTGAAAACAATACTCAATAAAAGCACCAGACATGACTTCGAAACTGCTTTATATTAAACAAATTGGGCAGAAGTGAAGATAATTTGCTCTGGAAAAGACGGCTGAGTTGAAAGGTAGCTCGAACAATGAACGAGACAATACATTTTTTATATTAACTATGAATAACAGATCAATGTTACTAAATTAATAAGAGTATAAATTGGTATGTTTAACTAAAAAAATAAATTTAAAAAACCTATCGGATATTGACTATTTCATCCATCTCTAAAGGTTTACTCGAGTTCGCAAATAAAACATTTTTAATCTCATTAGGAAAACGCAGGGCCTTATATTCTGTCATATAACTGTTTCCCTACACTTTGCTATCTTCATTGCCTTCTCATTAATGTACCTGCTTCCAGTTTCATCTCTTGATAATCCAAGTTCCACAGAGCAGCCAAAAAGATCTTGAACATATACATTAAATCGTCTCTCTTAAAACCGGCCAGAGGTTCCCATTGCTCTAACGACACAGACCTCACCTGCGACAACTCTTCTCCCTTCCTAGGTCACTGATCTGCCCACTGCCCCCCAAACCCTCCCCAAATGTGAAGGAATATGACTAAGTTCTCAGCTCAACTGTCATCTCCCCAGACACTCCCTGCCCCATGCCCATGACTGTCTATAGCATTACCTTGTTTTACTTGTCACTATCTGAACTTATCTTGTTTGTCTGCTTGTGTGTGTATCAGCCATCTCCCCATGTTAAAGGCAGGCTCCAAGAGAACAGGCATCTTTTCTGTTTTTTCCACTCCTCTATCCCGAATGCCTGGAACAGTGGTGTCAGCACAGAGTAAATGTTTAATAAACACTTGCTGAGTGAATGAAGGAAAGCTGGTCAATCAATGTACAGGCAGGATTCAAACTGAGGTTTAGCAGAAACCCTACACGTGGTGAAGTGAGGGTTGCCGTCCTTCAGGCTCCTACGCGGCGATCACCTTCCTGCAATGCCACATTCTAGTCCCTGCATCTTGGAATGTAAGCCCATTGCAGCCAGCTTCCTGAAGCTTACCTCACTTAACCATGGGCTGCATTCACGTAACTTGCTGCTGTCCCTTGGCTGCTCTCAGATACAGGTTCAGGTGGTAGAAGATCTTAATTCATTGAATTACCCAAATGAACTTACATGACTTAACACGTAACTTTTGTCAATAACCTTACAGTCTACCCAAATGCCACACAACAAATTATACAGGCGAAGAAGACAGATAGGTCAGAGTACTTATCCCTCTGCCTCCTTTCTTGTCAGGTGCTTTGTTCCTCTACCAAAGTACACGGTTCCCTCACATGTAGCCTGGGAATTCTCTCCCTCTGGGTCTTGGGTATCTCGACCTTCCTCTGGCCTCTGGCCTCTTCAGGATGGGGGAAGGGCTCCAACCATTGCCATCGCCATACTTGTTGGATTTCCTTAATCAGGCCCATTCCTGTGTATGCAGTCTCTTCAATAAACTCTTCTCAATTAGGACAAAAAAAAAAAAAAAAAAAAGAAAAGCCCAACCTAAAGCATGTATCTGCATGATTTATAACTCTTAGTTTATAGGTTTGTGTGTAAAAGAAGTTTCCAGGTTTATTTCTCTTATGCTGGTAGTTGATAAATATCTTTAATGGTGGGTGTGTGGTCTGCTGGAGTGTCTGCTACGTATGAGAGACCCATAGTGCTTCGTTCTCAACACATTAGAGCACTTAGCATCTGGCAGGCTCTCACATCGGTAGCTAGAACATTGTACATGCAATAAATCCTAGTAGACCTGGGATGGCAGGGCCTCTGGGAAGAAGATTATAATTCACTAATTCTTAGGGAAAAACCATTAGCACACCATTTGGCACCGTTACATTGATTGGTTGCCTCATCAAAAGCACAGATGGGAGAAAGGCATGAGAGTAAATATGTAAGTAATCCTGCCATAAAGATAAATACTCAGGTCTCCTCATCACATTTAAGCTTCTGGTCTCTGCTGGGGGGAAGGGATAGACTATACAACAGTTCACCATAAAACATTCTCTGCTGTATCCTGGGGGAATGTTGTTTCTCTCAGAGTGAAAGAAAGTTTCAGAGATCGATTTCGGTATCAATGCAAAAGCTCTTGTTTAAGTTGACAAAGCCTAATGATCTTTGTTTGCCAAAGTATTAACGACATGCAGGGCAGCACATAAAACATTGTGACAAGTACAGAAAGGGCTAGTTCATGATTAAGTAGAAAATCCTGAAGACCTTAACATTTCTTTGATGTTGACATCCTCAGGGTTTATTTTACTGATCTGCATCCAAACAGCCTCCTGTGTTTAACCTTCTGTATTTCATTGAAGTTACACTGAGGTTCATTGATTCCGTTATCAGCAACAGCCAGCATGATCTATATATGGACTGTATCAGCTAATCTATAGGGCTCTACAGATATTTTTTAAAAATCCCTGTCTTATATCAATACATCTTTCTCAATTGTCACACTCTCCTATTAATTAGGAATAATTAAAATTATTCCTTTGAAGTCAGACCTTAGACGCAGTGCAGTAGTTAAGAGTTAGAAGCAAGACTACCCTGTTTAAAATCCATTTACAAACTGTGTGACCTTGCATGAATTAACCTCTCTATGCCACAGTTTCTCCATCTGTAAAATAGGGGATAATGATATCACTTTCTCACACTGATATTAGGATTGAATGAGTAAAGTCCTTGGAATTTTGCCTGGGACAGTCAGGGCTCAATAAATATTAGCTAAAACAATTTTTAATCAAACTTCAGAGTCATGCAATCCCACAATTACATTTAATATATTCTTCCAGATATCTTCAGTATCTGAAATACACTTAAGCCTTTATTTGAGACTGGGCTTTGCTGCTGGAAGAACTTTGATTGAAACTGTAAGCTATTAGAAAAGTATTGCCCCTTGCCAAAGAATGCAGCACGTTTCCATTTAACCAAAATCTCTTTTAGCACTAAAATTTTAATTTTTCCACTCTATGAAAATATTTCTAAAATGTTCAAGACATTTTCCTGCCCTCATACACATTATTTTCTGCCAACTCCACCATCACACTGACTCAGTCTGTTTCTGGAACATCAATTATTGCATTAAGTGCTACAAAACATTTAAAGCCTGAAACACTTAGAAGGTCACTATGCTTTTCAGTGGTCTTTTGTCTGCTTTTTCATATCTTCCCATCTCTTTCTTCATTGTCAAGCCATCAGCTGTCAATTAATGCTCTTTTCAGTGCCCTCCTATAGCAAACACTCCCCCCATTTTATGTGAATTGGGAGACATGACCTGCTAGAATTTTGTTTTAAATAAACATATAAGTTCTGTGGGATAGTTTTAAGGGTTTTCCTGTAAACAAAGTGCAAGGAATTTCTGATATCTATTTTAAGAGCAACAAATGACCATTCTTAACATTTACTAAGGAATTACTTTGTGCTAGGTCCAATGTTGGGCATTTTACATTCTTTAATCTGTTTAATTGTCACAATAACCCATTTTACAGATGCCGAATACCAAGTTTCCGGAAGATAACAAGTAGCTGAAGAGTGCACAGTTATAAAGAGGTGGTATGGAACTGTGAACCTAGTATACTGGGCTCCTGAGTCTGGTGGTTAGAAAGTGTCCCCCCAGCCCTGCCTTCCCCCCACTTTTTTCTGAAGAAACAAACTGGGTAAGCTGTGAGTCTCCTCTTTGTAGCTCAAGTTATTATAAGAATGTATGTCCTACCCGCACCCCATCCTGTAAATTGTCTCTTTTATTTCACAGAACTAACTTTGAAGTGAAAGGGACAATGCTTGTGATAAGCACGGGAACAGCTGCAGGCTATCGGCTGTGTGTGAAAGAGCCTCAATCTACTAAGGGAACCAGTGTTGATTAATCATTAACCCAGTTGGTGCCTTCAGAGTTTTCCAGCAAATGCCTCTGAATGTGGGAAATCATCTTCTTAAAGTAACCCATCCTCTGTTATTGTTGTGAGGTTATTACAGTTCATCTGGCCAGGTCTCTGATTTCAATAGCCTGGGTGGTGTCTGATGACAAGGGAATACTAACTTAGTCTGAATGCTGATGGCAGAGGTGACATCTTTCAAATGCAGATTTCAACATTTCAGTTTCTAAATGTGGGTTTCTTTTCAATTATAGTGACCCTAACTATTTGCTCTTGACCTATCTCCTTAACCGGGAGGTGTTTTTTCTCCCTTTCACATTTTCTACATATTTGTTTAAATTGCGTAATTCTTTCCCCGGCTCTCCCACAAGCCTTGTGTAGGAAGGATTTAGTACTTGCATTTGTAGAACAATGACACTGGGTCTTTTTCTCCTTTGGGTTAAGATGCTCCCCAAGTAGAAAATCAAGCATTAAAGGAGGCCCAGGAATGTCATTTAATGTCCTAGCACAGAAATCCAATTAGGCCTTTCCTTTCTAGGTGAGAAAAATCTCGTCAGGAAAACTGACTGTGAACTACATA
Organism: Balaenoptera borealis; assembly: GCF_965194805.1. Lineage (NCBI taxonomy): Eukaryota > Metazoa > Chordata > Mammalia > Artiodactyla > Balaenopteridae > Balaenoptera > Balaenoptera borealis. The sequence continues at coordinate 27,652,591 of NC_138876.1, read as the reverse complement.
TAGGAAAAGCACCTGGGAGAAGGAATGGTAGCACCGCAGATCCCTCAAAAAGTATTGGAATTAACGTATACACACTACTATATATAAAATAGATAACTAATAAGGACCTACTGTATAACACAGGGAACTCTACTCAATAATTTGTAATGACTTATATGGGAAAAGAATCTAAAAAAGAGTGCATATATGTGTATGTATAACTGATTCACTTTGCTGTACAGCAGAAACTAACACAACATTGTAAATCAACTATACTCCAGTAAAAATTAATTATTAAAAAAAAAAGTTCCCAATCAGAATGCCTTCGTTCCCTTCCTTTTAATCTGTACTGCAGCCCAGATTTATTGTAGTTTTCTGCCTTAAATGATAAGGTCCCTACGAGCAGGGATGATGTTGAGGTCATCTTTGCTTATCTTCCCCATGCTCCTCCCACACTACACAGGATTCCTCGTACACTCCGTTCTCAAAGAAGTATTTACTCAACACCTACCTAATGACAGACATTGTATTACACTCTGGAGATTCAGTCTTAAATGTGTGCTGAGTTGACATGAAAAAGGCAAAGCCATTATTCAACTGAACTGCAGGGATGTTTTCTTTCGCTCTTTGGTGGTAATTTTTAATTAAATCTGCATAGGCATTAAGTGATAGAAGCCAAAATGACAGAAGGCTCACTGCCTCCAAGAAGTTCCAACACGAGTCCTGCCTGGAGGAAGGCAGGGCTTTCATGCTGTGCGCATGCCACAGTACCCTGCTGGAGAGGGCTGGCGAGCTCAGCTCACCTTTCACAGCCCTTCCTGGCACCCTGTGACACAGTTCTCTTCTTCTGCATTAGATACTCAGTAAATATTATTAGCTCTTTATTTGAATGACCAAAGGGGTATTTCAATAACTCTTTTCTGAGATGAACAGCAGTTTCCAGAATCTAGAACAACGGACCTAAAATAAAATGGGCCCAGGTTAATGTTAAAGGGCCCTTGAGCATCTGTACCAGAAACACTAATTGCTTGCTATTTTAATAAACTGGTATTGGTTCTAATGAGTCGATTTATTTTAAAAAAGTAGAGCGCACATCAAGAGCGGAAGATGAGTTTACGCTGAGGGGAGATGGTCACCTGGGGACGGAGGAGGTGGAACATTTTAACCGGAGAGCGGTATCTTCTTGTGGTTTAACGGATTATGTCTCTGCATTTTATAAATTTTGGAGTCACCCAGGGGCCTCGGTTCCAGGATTTCCTCTCTTCCTATTTATGAGAATGACAGATTTATTCTGCTGAAAGTTCAGAGAACTATAGGTCACGGTGCAGATTGTTCTAAATACAAAGAGCTTACTGTCCAGAATTGGGGCCCAGTCAAAAGCTCGAGCAATGGTTTTTAGTGATGACATTAGGAATTTCAGGCAACTAAGAAATAACCTTTAGGGACCCCTGTGACCTTGATAAAATGCAAATAAATAAAAAAATCATGTGGTCAGCACTGCACAGGTGATTTGTTTGCCTCTGAGCAATTAAATCAGAAGCAGTTGACAAAGGTGCTGTTTCAGGCTCTGCCTCTGGGCAAGGGTCATTAAACTAGGAGTCATAAATCCTAATAAAGGAGACCCATGAAACCTCAGAAATAGTATGTGATATTTTGTGTGTGTTTTTCTGGAGTATGGGTCTGTGGCCTTCACTATTCTCAAATGATCCATTATCAAAACAGTATGAAGAACAACTCTTGTTTTCTTTCCTCCCTTCTCCCCTCCCTCCCCCCTCCTTTTTATTCTTTTTGTCTGCATTTTCTTCATGAAAGCATAAGGCTTAAACATTCTTGGCAAGACAAGTAGCTGATCTTTAGCAAGTGAGTATCTTCTGTAGGAACCAGACTTGCTCAGGGTGGATTCTGTACATACACATAGGGTTTTAAATCTTTTGTTAAGATATGATTATTCTTATTATGATTATTGAAACAAGGAAGGGCAAGGATAATCTTAACTGCCATTTAAACTTAGGTTGTTCTTGCTGCACCACACTTTTCTCTTTTTTCACTGTTTCTTTTTATTGTCACCACTGTAAAATGTTTTTGGAATGGGGCCAGGGGGTGGAGGGTTGGTGAATAACAAAAATGAAATAATTTCAGGTTGCATTCAAATCCTACAATACCTTCACAATAAAAATCTACTTTTTCTTCACAATCCATGAAGCAGACATTCTTTCCTGCAGCATTTCATATTCTCAATCCCATAGCCTACCTTTGCTGTTGAGGTCAACCAATGTTGATTGTGCCCTCGATACACACCGGACCCTGTGTGCTAGGAATACAAAAAGAGGGTGACAGGGCTTCTGCTCTTAAACTTACATCCTGTATGCTACAGAAGCAGACTCCATTGGTGACTGCTCCCAGGTTAAAACTGAGAACATTTCTCAAAGGAAGACATACCAATAGCCAATAAGCACATGAAAAGATGCTCATCATCTTTAGCCACCAGGGAAATGTAAATCAAAAGCACAATGAAATACCACTTCACACTCACTAGAGTGGGTATAATCAAAAAAGATAGACAATAACAACTGTTGGTAAGGATGTGGAGAAATTGAAACCCTTATACATTGCTGCTGGTTTGTAAAGTGGTGCAGCCACTTGGGAATACAGTTTGGCAATTCCTCAAAGGGTTAAACATAGAGTTGTCATATGATTCAGCAATTTCATTCCTAGGTATATACCCAAGAGAACTGAAAGCATGCACAAAAACCTGTATATGGATGTTCATGGCACCATTATTCATGACAGCCCCAAAGTGGAAACAATCCAAATGTCCATCAACTGTGAATGGATAAGCAAAATGTGGTCGGTCACCACACTAAGGCAAGATGTTAATAATGCGGGAAACCGGAAGTAGTGGTAGTGAGGGGGGGTGGATATAAGAACTCTGTTACTGTCTGCTCAAGTTTTCTGTAAACCCAAAATTGCTCAAAAAAAAGTCTATTTTAAAATGTGGTATATCCATACAATAGAATATTATTGAGCCATAAAAAGAATGAAGTACTAATACGTGAACCTTGAAAACATTATGCTAAGTGAAAGAAGCCGAACACAAAAGGCCACATATTGTATGATTCCTTTATACGAGATGTCCAGAACAGGCAAATCAGACAGAGGGTAGGTTGGTGGTTGCCAAGGGCTGGAAGAAAGGAAAAGAGGACGGTGACTGCCAATGGGTATGAGGTTTCTTTTGGGGGAGAAAAAAATGTCCTGAAATTGGACAGTGGTGATGTTTGTATGATCTTTTGAATATACTAAATACCACTGAAAGGTACACTTTAAGAGGGTGAATTTTATGGTATATGAATTATTTCTTAATTTAAAAAAAGGAGAACTGAGCTGGGGGTGGGAGGAAGGCAGTTCTGGTTCTTGAGTACACAAGGTAATGGTTTATTTCTTGGCTATAATTACAGGACACTCTTTAATTCATTGTCTCTGTCTTAAACATTGGGGGTACCCAACACCTTTTTTCCATCTTTCTCTTTTATATGCTGTCTTCGCCATTGTGTATCATTCTCTGTCTTTTTTATATTTTTCCGAAGCAAAGGACTGTTAACAAATTCATCATGACTAACATTTACCAGGAACTATTAGGAAATGGGATTTCTTCTTCACACAGTTTAAGTTTTGCTCTCAGACTAAACAACATTCTCTTTGGTTGACCAAAAGCAAGAATAATCTCTTTGGTTGACCAAAAGCAAGAATAATCCATTAAGATATGCTATGCATGTCAATTATTCAGGAAGAACAAAAGCAGAGAGAGATGGAAGAGGACACAGAAACTTCCAATGGAAGCGTACACAGGACCAAGCTTTGGCTCTATTGAAATAAAGCCGTCTATAGCTCCTTGCACAATAATGATATCACCAAACAAAAATTAGAAGACAAATGTAAGGAATGGGGCTCATGCAAGCCACTAATCTGTCTTTTCAGGCTCATTAATATGTATAGTACAACTGGTTATACTGAAGAAAATAAAGCAATATAGGGGTTGTCTCTCAATGCCAATACTCAGGTCCTTTTATTTTCAAGTTATAACTTTAATTTCACTAAAACTATATTTGTTCATATACTGTATATATTTCTGAGATGGAAAATATTTATTTACATATTGCAAATTCTGAGAACTGACCTTTTCTGAGGTTCATGGCATCTCATTCACTGTAATAATAATCTCCATTTCATCTCATAGCTTTTACTATTTTGTAATTATTGAACATTCTATGTATATACATATTGAATATATAGCATCATATTCATATTTAAATCTTTAAAAGCAAATAAAATAACTAGGTCAGCAAGTATGCCCAGCCCTACAGATGTGCATCAAGATAACCTGTTCTTTTCACAATTTGTGCACACTTTAAATGGTACCAAGTAATTTCCCAGTATAATTTATGCTAGACTTAATTATATAGTTTAAATGTCTGTTAGACCATTCAGTTAACATTTCTTCAAATTTCCTCCCTTTTTTACATGTCTTTATAACGGACACATATGTCACTATGCATTCTCAATTATTAAAAACTAGTACAGAAAATATTCCACTCTATGCTCTACCTCCTTTACTAAAAAAAAAAAAAAAAAAAAAGATGTTTCTGGGTGCTAGGTACAGCATTAGTGTTCCCTACCTTGATATCCAGGTGTTTCATTTCAAATTTCATCTGAAATCCCTCTAGTCATATTGCTCCAGTAAGAACATGAAGAGTTTACGTACACTCACCTGGCTTTACAAGGCCTGACTTTGGTTCCTTCTTATGTCGAGCTGACTGGATGCTTCCCTCACCAACCATTCCAACTGTGCATTTCTTTCTGGTAAAGTCTTCATCACTTCCAGGGCAAAAGCCAACAGGGCTGCTCCCAGCATCCGAGGGCGTTTTCACGGGAGATACTGACTGACTACTAGGACAGCCTGTGTCATCTGGAAGACAAGAATCGATGAGTGTTTAATGAGGAGGGAGGAAATCAATGATGGCAAAGGGAGGGCAGGCATGCCCTCCCCCCAGCTCAGAGCGCCATGCCCATGCGTGCTCACACACACGTACTCTGCTCAAGAGGCCCGGGTTGACTCCTGTGGGTGACTTGCCTTTTATTTTCCATGTTCTGGCCAATCATGTTAACAAAGGAAATAACAGCTATTATAAAACATTTTAAGGCAAAACCTGACAAGATTTTGCATCACAAATATTTCTGTAACATTCTTATTGTCAAAACCTAAATTAGTTTGTTTTGACACTTGAGGTAGTATACTTTTGGTTCATAATCGTCCATAAATTTTTGATGGGGTAGGTAATAAAACGTTTGCCAGAGCAATTCAGGATTGTTAATATAAAGTCTTCGGGGTTGTCGGTGTTAGGAAAAAGTTACTTGAATATTATTGACCACACCCAGTTTTTGATTACTGGGCCTATCAAGTGGTTAACAGAGTTTGATAGAGGCGAGAGCTGGCTTTAGGAGTTCAAGGAAGCAGAAGGCAGTGATCCTGTTTTATTATCAAATGCACTCAACCAAAAACACATCAGTCAGATATCTTGCTGCCTGGGGTAAATGGGTAAAATAAAAATGATATTCAAATTAAAAATATTCCCTTAACTTTCAAGTTATATATTACTACCATGGTCATTACTATAAGTTAATACGCATGATATGAAGTGACCTGTGTAGATGCTTATTAAGCAAACAGGAAAGTTGCATTGCTGACTCCTATAAATGCTTTCCATATCTATTAAATATTTATAATGGTTGGTTAATTCATTTATACTGTGGTGAGAACTGTATGGGAATTTAAAGCCAATCAACATTACTTAACAGTATGTCTACTCAAACTAATCAATTGGTAAATCTTCACTGCTAAATAATTCTTTATTATATGGAAATATTTTGATGTCAGAGTTACTTTAGTAACTAAGTGGGCAAAAAATGAATAAGGACATTTAGTACTAATAACTTTTAGGACTATTACACTTTTATAGATATTAAAGGAACTAAAATAATTTGCCATCTAGCAAAGGCTATCTTAAAACTTCATAGCTTGAATGAAGACAGAAACAGAAGTAGTTCTGAATAAAATATACTGGTTGCCTGAATTAAGATGACTAGAATCCATCTAAAAAGTAATTGCCTTTGCTTCATTTTTGGCCTTTACTTCAATTTTTATTATGAAATAGCTAAGTTCCTAGAACAAAGTGAACTTGGCACTAGTAAAATGAAGTATTTCCCTTGTATCTTTTTTGACTTTTGGACATATTAGTCTATATAGGACCTCAATGGTCTGTTTCTGGAAGTAAATGGTTTTTAGTGCACGGTTCATACCTTCTGTCTTTGTTGCTCTTTTAAACGTGCTATGTTCTTCCTGAATTGAAGAAACTTTGGCCCTGAATCACTGTGATGAGAATCCTCTTGGCTGCTACTGCTTCGCTATTGTCCCTGGCTTTCTCCTACATTTGCATGTCCCATGCTTCAATCCAAAGAAATCTGAGCTCCTTTCAATCCAAAGAAATCTGAGTGCAAAATTGCTAATTACTCAGACAGATTCCAGCACTTTTACAAGGTTCAACAGGTCTGCACATGGCCTTGGGAGAGCCTGGTTCCTGATTCCTATCCCAAAGCAGAGAAGCTCAAATGATAGAGGTCTAATCATCCAAAATTACCTATTGTCTTTAAAAAGTATTTCCCTATGAGTCAGTTCCATAAATTACTTCTTTTAAAAGAGAGATGGCCCAAATTAACAAAAATCCATGCTTCAGATTCTCTACCCTAAAAGGTAATTTTTCTTGAGAACTCTCAGACTCAAAGGGACAAAATTAAACAATTTCCAGTATTGAGAAACACTGTTGAAATTGTAATTTAAGTAAACAGAAAACGAATGTGTTTTGTTTGGTTCTACTATCATTTTGCCAGAGTTAAATAAGAAGGAATGTGGATATGCCATGTTTTCAGTACTAGTCATTTCAAGGATTAAGTACTAGGGTCTGATTAAAAATTGGGGACTGAAGTTATTCAGGATGGTGGCACTTTAGGGAAGGCAGTAGCAATTTTTCACCTGGCATGTATGCCTCACCTGTCATCAATATTTACAGCCAATAACTCCAGGGGCAAGAATTGAGAAGATGAATACCTAAATAAATCTTTAACTTCAGGTACCTCGTACAGCATTTGAATCATTACCTAGTAAACAACTGTTCATTTATCACCTCTTAACTGTCTGGTATTGCACTTCACATTGAGGGGGAAACGAGAGGGATATGAGACATCGTCTTTCATTAAACAAATATGTATCAAGTCCTGGCACTGAACCAGCCACAGGCACTGTACCCAGCCCCCATACTGATGGAGCTTATAAGTAAGTAAAAGGGGTTGGTAAATATCACTTCCAGCGCATAGTTCCTGTAAACTGCTAAATCTGTTAAGGCAAATCCATACCCAAGAAAAACTGAGTTATCAGAGAAGCTTGGGGCATTTGCCTGTTTTGTCTAATGGGACCAACACTAACAAAGGAATCTGGTTTTGGAAAGGGCAGGGCCATTAATTTTCCTACTACAGAGACCACACTTTAAGTTATGCAAACTAAGCCCCAAGCAAAAGCAACAGAGCTTCAGTACCAGAGAGTCATCTGGTCACCTGTGGCACCTGAGGTATTTTCCTCTGTGCAGCACTGAAGAAGTGGTTATTTTTTCAACAAGTCTTGTTTAGGGCCCCTTCCCTCCTCCCCCTCCCCTTCCCTCCTCTTCCTCTTCCTCCTCCTTTTTAACTTCATGATCAGAGCTGGAAGCAGACCACCAGTCCAGATGAAGATAATATTCCTTTCCAAAATGCAATGCAAAATATTCTTAGTTCACATTTACTCCAAGATTCTAAGAATAGGGAGCCAAGTTGATGTTCTTTGCTTGTTCATGTCTCATCTTACTATGTGCCAAACTACATGCGGATCCAGCACATATTAAAGAGATTTATTTATTAAACCTGCTTCAGTTAAACACTTTGTGTGTGCCTTCTGTTCCTTGCTGCTACCTTGACTGTTGAATTTGTCTTGTAGAATTATAGCTTTTATCAGTTATGTTAGTACAAAGAAATTATCAATGAGAAAAATTTCTAATATGACACCATGAAGAAACTGTTTCTGGGCAGGAAATGGCAGAAATCCTGAATGATTTACTCAGAAAAGTGTGGGTTGTTTCAGATTTCCAGAATGGAGAAAAGTAAGAACATTTCAGCCTGGTTTTAGCATAAGGGAAGCTTTCCTCCAAGGCTTTAGGAAGAGAGTGTAGGAGACTGTCAGTTCTACTGCAGAGAAATGAGTTTTTCTTTTAAAACACACTTAAACACACACCCACACCAGCTCTTACATAGTTGAGTTTTTACATTTCTTTCTCTACTATTCATGGTAAGTATAACTTCATTAAAAAAAATATACACGCAATAGGACCACTTTCCATGTTTTACACAGTGTGATCCATTTGGGATGGAGCCATATGAGATGATTTCCTTCCAGGGTCAACAATTTAAAACCCCATTTACTTGGGTCTGGGATGGCCCCTGGTGGATCTCAGGTAAAAGTGACCCACATCGAGGCCAAATCTAAATGATCACCATCTGCACTGAAGGAGACTAATTTACATGCCCTGTTTTATTTATACTGAGGAATAAGTTCTTTCGCTGATTTGTTCTTGTTTGTTTGCTTTGAATACATCAACCCACAGGATTAAGGATAAGTGAAGAATATTTACAGATCCAGGAACCTCCAGAAGTTGTGGCCCACCTCAAGTGCTGTAAGAAATATACTACTAACTAGTTTCCAAATTGGTTTTAAGGGAAAAAAATTTTAAGGTCTATAAAGACAGATGAGAGAAGCAGACATCTAATATAATTTTGTAGTCTGGAGGTTGTTAAAAAATGATTTTTAATCTATTTTCCTCTCCCTTTACATTACAAGCTTTTTGAGAATATAGGATATAGTTAATAATTGTAAAATGACTCTACTTATAATTCTGAAAAAAGTGTGTATAAGTATCTTTTAAAATAATTTGTATCTTATTTTAAATGACTAAAGAAACTTGCTAAATTAAAGAAAATCTTCTGTTGGGTTGTTAAAATTTTAACAGATTTTTTAATTATAAAAGTAATAATCTTTAATGCAGAAGATGTAGAGTACAGAAACGTACAAAGAAGTAAAAAAAAAAAAAAAAAAAGGAGGGGGGGGATAATATTTTCTTATAATTGTACTGCCCAGAAAAAATATGTAACTATTCGGCATACTTCTTACTGATTTTTTATACATATGATTTACTTGCTTGCTTGCTCTTCGTTTTGTTAAAATTTCAACATACATTATAGTCTCATCATTCTGTTATCGAAAATTTCTCCCTGGAATTTGTCAGGCTAGAAAGAAAGAAGCTATTAAGACTAACAATAGCCAACACAAAGGGTCCCCACTGGCCAAAGATGGAATAATTTGAGCATCAAAAAGAATAATAAATGCAAATGACTGATAATCATTGGATATACTTTAAAGATCTATGAGTTAGTTCAAAGTAATACAAAATAAAACTAAAAAAGAAAGGCCCGTAATTTTCTTTTTTTGTAGTGTCTTTGTCTGGTTTTGGTATCAGGGTGATGGTGGCCTCATAGAATGAGTTTGGGAGTGTTCCTTCCTCTGCAATTTTTTGGAAGAGTTTGAGAAGGATGGGTGTTAGCTCTTCTCTAAATGTTTGATAGAATTCACCTGTGAAGCCATCTGGTCCTGGACTTTTGTTTGTTGGAAGATTTTTAATCACAGTTTCAATTTCATTACTTGTGATTGGTCTGTTCATATTTTCTGTTTCTTCCTGGTTCAGTCTTGGAAGGTTATACCTTTCTAAGAATTTGTCCATTTCTTCCAGGTTGTCCATTTTATTGGCATAAAGTTGCTTGTAGTAGTCTCTTAGGATGCTTTGTATTTCTGCAGTGTCTGTTGTAACTTCTCCTTTTTCATTTCTGATTTTATTGATTTGAGTCCTCTCCCTCTTTTTCTTGATGAGTCTGGCTAATGGCTTATCAATTTTGTTTATCTTCTCAAAGAACCAACTTTTAGTTTTATTGATCTTTGCTATTGTTTTCTTTGGTGAAAAGGGAACCCTCTTGCACTGTTGGTGGGAATGTAAATTGATACAGCCACTATGGAGAACAATATGGAGGTTCCTTAAAAAACTAAAAATAGAATTACCATATGACCCAGCAATCCCACTACTGGGCATATACCCAGAAAAAACCGTAATTCAAAAAGACACATGCACCCGAATGTTCATTGCAGCACTATTTACAATAGCCAGGTCATGGAAGCAACCTAAATGCCCATCAACAGACGAATGGATAAAGAAGATGTGGTACATATATACAATGGAATATTACTCAGCCATAAAAAGGAACGAAATTGAGTCATTTGTTGAGACGTGGATGGATCTAGAGACTGTCATACAGAGTGAAGTAAGTCAGAAAGAGAAAAACAAATATCGTATATTAATGCATGTATGCGGAACCTAGAAAAATGGTACAGATGAGCCAGTTTGCAGGGCAGAAGTTGAGACACAGATGTAGAGAATGGACATATGGACACCAAGGGGGGAAAACTGCGGTGGGGTGGGGATGGTGGTGTGCTGAATTGGGCGATTGGGATTGACATGTATACACTGATGTGTATAAAACTGATGCCTAATAAGAACCTGCAGTATAAAAAAACAAACAAAACAACTAATACTAAACTTTCATTGGGTTATTTGTATGGAAATATGTTAATATAAATGTTTCAGACATTACATGAAATTTCTAAAAATCTTATATTTGTACTTGTATGGAAATATGTATGGAAATACGTTAATATAAATGTTTCAGACATTACATGAAATTTCTAAAAATCATATTTGTATTTGTATGGAAATATGTATGGAAATATGTTAATATAAATGTTTCAGACATTACATGAAATTTCTAAAAATCTTATACTTGTACTTGTATGGAAATATGTATGAAAATATGTTAATATAAATGTTTCAGACATTACATGAAATTTCTAAAAATCTTATATGTTCTGGTATAATGTTATAAGTAATAATCCTAGTTATTACTTTAAAATGTATATCTCAGAAATAACTAATTTTCTTGTCAACTGCATTATTATGAACTTTCATCAAATCTTTAACCGTGGTCATTTTTAAGTCTTTTGTCATTTACAGACAGGTCTGGGTGTACTCTGATGATTTTGCAAATATGTTCCTATAAAAGGGTTTCATCTTCAAGAAATTCATGGAAAAGACTCTGACAAGTACAGGTTTCTGGTAACGGACTGTACTGCTGAACTGAATGAATAAGCATTTTCAGAACTCTAATGAAAAACTGATGAACTCATAAAAGTGCTAACAAAAGATCAAGATGAAAAAAAAAAATTAATTACATGGGACTGAGTGAACTGATGAGGATGAGTATAATTTTTGTGACTTTCTGTCTGAATTTAAAAAAAAAAAAAAAATCCCACAAGGACTCAGAGGCAAAGAATATACAAATCAATTTTCACTGCAAAGTAAAGGAGCTGTTACAGTGGAGGATTACTGGACTGAATGTCAATATTATGACATAGTATGAGTGTGTTTCATGTTTCGTAATTGCAATCATTGTTGCTTTTGTTGTGGTCATCCATGTACAATGCTTGGTGTCAGTCGATTTATCTCTTGTAAAAATAAAATACAGTGTGTGTGTGTGAAAAAAAAAAAAAAAAAAACAGAACAGAGTCACACATGCAGAAAAAGAAAGGCCCTTTCAACTCCCCCAAAATCCCAACCCACTGAAAATCTTTGGAAGTGACCCAGGGGCCAATTCTTTATATTGAAATTTGGCGATTAAAAGGAAAGAAAGAATTAACATATATCCTGATTGTAGAAAATGTTACTGGACAAACTGTATTTCAGGATAACTTAAATCGCTCATTGATATTGGGAAGTTCTCCCTTACAGAAGCATTCTGGTTAATGAAAGTAGATGGAATAGCAGAAAATTAGTACAGTTGACCCTTGAACATGCGGGTTAGGGGTGCCAACCTCCATGCAGTCGAAAACCCACGTGTAACTTGGCAGTGGCCCACCACATAGGTGGTTCCATACCCAAGGATTCAACAAACAGTGGATCATGTAGGACTGTGGTATATCGCTATTTTTAAAAATCTGAGTATAAATGGGCCCACACACTTCAAACGCATGTTGTTCAAGGGTCGACTGTATTTTGCAATTATTTATAATGAAATACTTGATTTAGGCACCAAACATAATGGATGAAACCATCAGACAAAAGGCTGATGGAGAGCCTGCAGTAGAGGGATCAAGCCTCACCCATTTGTACCAACTGAGTATTCTTAGCGTCGCTGACAGTGGGGTACCAGACGTTATATACCTTCTGATGGGATGTGAGATGAAGCACACGGCATTCTCCACATTCTTGCCACAAAAAAACTGTCCCTGAATCTAACCAAGCTTTAAAGCTAATGTCCACCTTATAAACTAGATGGAGAACAGTAATGGGTTAAATCAGGGGTTGGCAAACTGCAGCCTGCAGGCCAAATCCTGTCAGCTGCCTGCTTTTGTAAATCAAATGTTATTGGAACACAGCCCAATACTTTACATAGTGTCAACTGTGGCTTTCAAGCACAAAGGTGAATAATTACAACAGAGATCATCTGGCCAGCAAAGCTGAAAATATTTCCTATATGGTCCTTTTCAGAAAAAGTTTGCTGGCCTCTGGGTTAAATGACACCATGAGGAAGCAAACAGGCACTTTTGAGACAACTAGGGCTAGTAGTTTCAGTGTTCTCTAGTGTACCAAGGAATTATGTTAAATTCCTTGTTAAATTATGTTAGTAATGAAAATGGCACTGTGATTACGTAAGAAAATGTCCATTTTTTTAAAGAAAGCATGCTGAAGTATGTAGGTAGACATGAAATAACATATGTCTGGATATATGCTTTAAAATGCTTCAGCAAAGTAAAAGAGAAAAGAGAAAAAGGGAGAGATGTAGCAAATATGACAGCATCTTGCTATTAATCTGGATAAATTGGGCAAGCAGCTTATTGGTGTTCATTGTAGTATTATCTCTTCTTTGGGTATGTTTTTAAAAGTGTCAAAATGTTTTATTTAATTTCTCAAAAACATTATTTTAAATAAGTAACTATTTAAAATAGGAACACAGTGTTTCTAAAAATCAATTCCTTCTTGTAGGGTATTTTAGGATGTTTCCAATTTTCTCACTATTATTGAAATTGCTTTAACACCACATTTTACAGACAAATCTCTTGTCAAAATTTTTATTATCTCATAGAACATATCTCTAAAAATGGATTACTAAGACTTCCGAGAAATCTGAGGCAATTTATATTCCTATTATATTGTATGAGAGTATCCCACTTATTAAATTCCTGCCAATAATGAATACTAGTTTGTTTGCATTTTTGCCAAGTTAATAATGCAAAGTGTATTTCTGATGTTTTAGCTTGCATGTATTTAATTATCAGTGAGGCTTAATGTCCTTCATATGTTTGCTGGCCTTTTATTTTTACACTTATCCTATGTATTGTTCATGTCCTCTGACAACTTTTCTATTAAGGTGTTAAGGAATTCTTATTGATCTGTAAGAAATCCTTATATATGAAAGGCATAGCCCTTTGGCATATTTCACCAAGTTTGTTTGCTTTTAGTTTATAATGTTTTTGACAACCAACCTTTTCTAATTTCTAGTTGTCAAATCTCTCCATATTTTCCTTTGTGATGTCTTCCAATGCTTTACTGCTTAGAATGTCCTTCTTATTAACTCCAAGATCAATTAACTATTACCTACACTTTCTTCTAGATTTTTATAATTTCAGTTTTTATTATATCAAATCCATCTGGAATTCATTTTAAAATGCAGTGTAAGGTTAGATGTTAACTGTACTGTTATTATTATTTTCTTAATTTTTAGGAAATTTATCCTTTCCATATTACTTTGAAATGCTTTTCTGATAAAATTTTGAAAGCAATGAATATTTTTTGCAAAGTGAATATATATATACACACAAATATATACATTTGTATATATATATTTTTTAATCCACATTTTAAAATATTAGGATTGCCCAAAGTGTGTGTGTGTGTCATATAATTTCCTGATATTTAACTGAAGTGTCTAACAACCAGTGCCATCCAACACATTTGGTGGCAATTATGATGACCAAGTTCCTACTTCAACTTCCTTGTAACCTAAAGATTACATATAAAATATTTCTTCAAAGTCCAAGAAACATCTCTAGAACTTCTGGTTCACTTCTGAATTTAGATCTCAGAGCTCATTTGTTTTCCAAAATGCTGAACTAAACAATTCCAAAAGACATACTTAAAAATAACATCAGGCGGAAGAAAATGTGGTTTTGTGCCATAATGTCTTGAAACATTCAGTTACGGTTTGATGCTGTTCAATGTTCAGTTGCATAATTTGGAGGAAGAATCATTTCTATTTTAAGGAAACATTACTTGAAACTATATAGAAATCTAGTTGATTCTCATGAATGACAAAAGTGTTTACAGACTATTTATTCATCCATTCAACAAATATTTACTGAGTATCTACTACGTGCCAGACACTGTTATAGGTGTTACTAGTCTTACTGCTCCAGACACAGACATTTTTTAAGATAGTCCAATGGAGACAGATAAAATGTCATAGCTTAAACTCATGGTTAATCTGAACCCTGTGAAATTCTTACTACAAACCATTCAATGCTCTGAAAGGATGTAGGTAGGTAAGAAAAGTAACATTTATTAAGTAGCTATCATGTGGCAAGATACTAATTTTTATCATATAATTTTAATAATATCTCATTTTTATAGGTGGAAAAACTGAGGCTCAGAGAGGTTAACCACACACAGCCACACAGCTACTAAGGTATGGACCCAAAGATTCAAACTCAGGTTTGTCTGACTGTAAAGTCCTTGTTTTTCTCACCACCACAAGCTAACTGTTTTCTAAATTTTCCTACCTATGTTTGCTCCAAGAGGAGACAGCAGAAATTCTGGGAATGCTCAAATTAAAAACAGACAAAGGAAGCTGTTAGAAAGAAGCCATCCCATCATAAACAGACCACAAAATTTGAGGCAAAAAACCCTAGTTGTTTCCAGTTTTTGCTTCAACACAGTAACCATTTAATGCATGCAGTTCAGATAATTTTGCATTCTAGGCTTTCAGTAGCAAAATTTGAACTTCTATTCCTTCACCTAATTTTAGCATCTTTTTGGAGTGAGAATTCACAAGTCTACAAGTCTCCACACTAATTTTGCTTCAGTATTATACAATGTGACACTACACAATTGCCAATGTTGAAGTGTAAGAATCTCATTCATCCATCCATCCATCCTTCCTTCCCACAAATGATTACTGATTTCCTATTGTGTGCCAGATAGTCTTCAAGATATTAGAAATGTAATGATGACCAAGACTCTAAGATCCTTGTCCTCAAGGAGTTCACATTCTAGTGGTGGAGACAGTTAATGAAGAAGTAAAAAAACACAGAGAGAAGAAATTTTGATTGTGATGTACTGTTAATGAAACAAACTGGGTGATATTATAGAGACTAGCTAGGTGGGAGGTCGGAAGGTACTTCATTAGACAGGTTGTCATGGAAGGTCCTGAAGAGGTAATTTGAATTGAGACCAAAAAAAATGAGAAGGAACCATTCCTGGAAAAGGCAGGGAAGAGAAAAGTCCAGGAAGAGGGAACAAGGAGTTTGGTGCACTGAGGAAACTGAGAAGAGGCCCGGAAAGCTGAGGGCAGAGAAGAACTGATGATGAGGCTGAAGGCAGGTGGTAGTCCGAGCATGTGCAGGATTATAGGCAGGAAACCTACATTAATCTCCAGTGCAATGGTAGCCATCGTGTGCATTAAGCAGGAGATGACCATGATGGGTCTGTGGAGAACAGACTGAATTAATGATGTTATGTCTTGCTAATATTTATTGAGTGCCTACTAAGTACCAGGTATGTTTAGAATACTAAACACTTAATGCATTTAATTAACTTAATCTCTTTGAGACAGGCACTAATAAGATAGGCATACAAAACCAGCACTAGAGTTTAAGCCACCTCCCTGAGGCTACAGTAAGCCGTGGATATGAATCCAAAGAGGCTAACTGCAGAGGCTCCTTCTTAACCCCTATGCTGTGTGGCCCCTTTAGGAATGAAGGCTTAGAAGCAATAAACCCACGTGGAGACCTCTGTCATAGTAGAAATGAGAGATGACAGTGGTTTGGGATGGTAGTAGTAAAAATTGAGAAAAGGAGATGGATTTGGGATACATTTTGGAAACATAATTGGAAGCATTAAGATATGACAATGAAAAGTAGGAAGGGGTCAAGAATACCTTCTAGGTTCTTTGCTTAAGCAATGGAGAATATGGTGGTCACTTCTGAGTTTGGAGAAAAATGGGTTTATGAGTTTGTGGGGGGTAAAATTAAGAATTCTGGTTTTGATACGTTAAATCTGAGACACAAATTAACCAGGACGCTGGAGATATCAAGGAGGCAGTTGGATATGTGAGCCTAAAGCTCAGAGGAGAGGTGGGGTCGGGGAGCATCACCATCCTACAAGTGAGGAATTTAAAGATTTGAGCCCTTGGGGAGGGCAGGAAGAGAGGAGGGCTGAAGACTGAGGCACCTGACCCTGTAAGGGGGGAAGGGATGGGCTGGAGCTAACAAAGACTCTCAGGGGGTGGGACCTCAGGAGACAAGGAGGAAAACCTTTCCTAAGAAAGAAGCTTGTTCAACCGTGTTGAGTGTTGCTGGGAAATCAAGGAAAATGAGGACAGACAAGAGGATGTCAGATTCACCAACGTGGTCACTCACGTGCTTGACAAGGGCAAATTACGGAGATAGGATTTTGGAGAAGTTTTGCTTGTGAAGAGGAGCGGGGAAATAAGATGGCAGGTGCAAGGTGATGAGGGGCCAAAGGGAACTTAATTTCTCTGAAGGATGTGTAAACGCGAGCGTATGTGTGTGCCGATGGAGGTGAGCTTGTTAAAGTAATTGGAACGAAGCACCTCCACGAAGACATGCAACAACCTACGTCTATAAAAACCAAGTGGAGAACTGAGAAATTATTTAATGAACGTTTCCCTGGTTTCTTGGAGACAAAATAATCATTTCCCATATAAACATTCCTGGGATTTCTGAGCTATTTTGGAGCCTTGAGTGCTCCCATAAAAGTCATTCTGGTGCAGCACTCGGCAGCAAAGGAGCATGTGAAGTGAAGTGAGGTGAGGCAAGTCCACTTCTTCACAGGACTCGTGCTTTCTCTCAAACAAGGGCCTCTACTTGGTTTTCTACCAAGCGCCAAGTTGTCTGATTTGTATGAGCAACCACAGGAGGAATTTGGAGGGGTAAATATCTTGGTCCAAATAGTCAATGTAGTATAATGACACATTATCTAGGAGTTTTGGTGAGGGAGCAGCCGATGCTGAAACTGGGAACCAGGGTGGCTCAGTCACTGCCAGGAGACAGGTGAGCCCCAGCAGGGGGTGGGGAATTCTTCTGTCTCACAGGCTTTTATTTCTCCTGTTCTTTCTTTCACAGGGTTATGATCTTTCCAAAACAGGGATGTTACTAATACTTCTGATCTTCCCTCTTCTTAGTAATATGAGTTTATTTGCAGTTTCTAAGCCATACCTTTATAAAGATTTGTTTTTTTTTAAGGGTCCTCGTTGGGAGAAGATAGCAGAGAGGGAGAAGCGGAGAGGGAGGGAGGTGAGCTGGAAGGTAGGAAGGAAAGAATAGAGACACAGAGACAGACACTAAGAAGCTACCTCTTGATCTCTTGAGAACCTTGTAAGAAGGAAACTGCAAACCACTCTTAGGACACCTGAATTACAGTGAGCTCTTTTGCAGCAATGTAAATCCTTTCCCCCTTCCTTCTATTTTTTCTCACATTGAGAATTTGAAGATAGTGCTTGTCAAGATGGAGTAAGGCATAAAAATGGAGAAATGTTAAAGAACATTAAGGAAAAAACAATGCTTATTATACAGTTTGTGTAATTGCTACATGTCAATTTTTTTCTATTTGGAAAAAAAGAAATTGCTTTAGGGAATATATGTGAAGCATGGTATTTACTTCACTTTAAAGAAAAGGTACAAAGAAAGAAAAGGGAGAGAGAAAGAAATATGCTCAGGAACAAGTTAGTTCCAGTGACATTCACAAAATGAAATTCTGAATTTTGAAAGCTAGCCTCAGAGATGAAAGGTCCATCCACAGAAGAATGGCTGAATAAATGAAGGCCCTCCAAACAGTGGAATACCAGCTGTCATTACAATGAATGGGGGCACTTCTATGTACTGACAAGCAGTGACAGGTGCAGGAACTGCCCGGATTGCACACTCCTGGAGGTCAGGAGTCCTGTCAGGGCTCTTCATCCGTCTAGTTCAGCTCCTCAGATAGCACCTTGCCCACAACAGGCGTTCAGTAAATATTTACTTCAATAAACAGAAAGGGTCACGGGTCAGTACAGCATGATCTCACTTCGGCAAAAAGCAAAACAAGATAAATCCTATAAATGTGATTACATCCACTCTGACATATGTGTTTGCACATGGTTATTAGTTTTGAGTTGAAAACATATAATAATTAGCATTAAGGAAAAGATAATCCTCACAAACACCTCAGAATAAATAGAAGGGCAGGTTAAGGTCCACAGGGTCTCAAGAATTCTGAGAATTGGGTCGGCGTCTAAGATGAATCCTACCTTCAGGGACCCCCCACACTAAAGAGGAGAGAATAAGACGGAGCCAGCCAGGAAAGAGGAGGCGTCCTGTGAAAATTCACACGGAGCGGGGCAAAGTTGAAGGATGGGTTTCTAGGGGATGGGGGTGAGTGCTGGGCAAGCCCCCATGATGGGTCCTGGGAAGTTTGGTTTGGGTTCCCTCAAAAGAGGGGGCAGTCAGCCCAACACGACTGGCTTCCTGGAGCCAGAGCAGGGTGACCCGGGCAGCGAGTGGTGGGCGGGCGCCACGACCATCCAGCAATGTGCAGAGCAGCTGGGCAGGATCTCGGCTCTGGCAGACGAGGGGCTGGACTGGGTCTCCAAAGCAGGAGATGCCACAGTCCAAGCCAGACAGCAGCGGAGGTTTAGGGCGGTTACTGTGAGCAGGCACCAGCGAAGCCACCTTACAATACAGGCACGCCCAGCAGCCTTGTGGACCCCAAGTGCACGCATCTCCCCTGGGCTTTCTCGGAGTAAAATCCACCTGGGCGGTGCGGCGGGGTGGTGGCCAGGGTCAGGTTGAGTCCTGGGAAACGTGGGTATGTGGCTTTGTGCTGAATTCCTTCTTGACTCTAAACTGGGCTGCTGTTATCTAGATGAAGCGGGTGCCATTTACTGAGATGGGAATTTGGGGGGGATGAAGAGGTGAAGACAAAGAATCCACCGTAAGATTTGGTGGAGGGCACTTCAGTGGAATAGGAGGAGGAAAGCCTGATTGCAGTTGAATAAACAGAGCTCAGGCATCACTTCCTCCAGAAAGCTTTGCTGATACCCAAACCTTCCAGTTCTCCCACTACCAGACACACAAAGCGTGTGCACACCTCACACACTCATATACACTCATACACATGTATATCACTCATGACATATCCACACACACACCAATCACACACACACATGCACCTCACACACACATCTCACACTTACATATACACACAAAAAAGTAAACAAATAAAAAATAAACCGGGCTTCTGTTTTTCTCCTGGCTTCCGAGTACCAACACTTGAGTGGGGCATTTTCTGATTATCTTAGCAAGAGAGCTCTCTTCTAGCTACCACAGCACTGGAGGCGTGGTCCTGTTACACAAATGACTCTTTGACATTTAGAGACGCTGAACTCCTCTGGACAGGAATGTTTCCTTCACTGAATAAACCTATTACATTGAGTACTGGGTACCGTTCTAGTTGTTTTACTTCCCAGCAACTAAGTATCCTGCTCTCGATGCATTAACTGAATGAAAATATTTCACTTGTCCTGTTCTCCTAATTATACCTTCTACCAAATTCCAATAAATACTCATTAAAAACCGCTGTGTGTCAGGTATAGTGCAAGGAACTATAGTGTTCCTGCCTTCATGGAACTTACAGTCTACTGGAGAGTCAGGTAACTAAATATGAAAATTTCAAACCAGGTCACGTGGTCTGATAGAGGAAGCATAAAGAAGAAGCACCTAACCTAGACTGTGAAATGTATCCTTCAGCTACCTACCCTGACCTATGAATAAACTTACCTATATTCACGTGACTCAGGCCTTTCTCTTCTTCCCATATGTGTCTTTCTTGGTCTACCTTGGTCTTATTACAAAGTTATCACTTCTCTACTATTTTCAATCTCTCTCTCTCTTTCTTCTTGTCTATTTTCCCTCAGCCTAAAAACTTTATCAAAATGTCTGTGATTCGATAAACACCCTATCTTTAAATGCAACACTTGTTTTTATTCTATTTTCTCTTTCCCATCCCTGTTAAGCTTTTAAAAAAGGTTGTTTACACACTATTTTGTACCTCCCATTCACATCTCAGCCTGGTGCAATCTGGAGTCCATCCCCACAGTTTTCTGGGACTGTTTCTGCCTAAGATCCCTGATAACCTAGTGGTCTCATCCTTGAGCACTTTTACATACACACCTTACTTACTCTTGCTGCAACCGACATCTGAACCTGTTGGCTGCTTTCTTCTGGGAACGCACTTGTCCTTTGGGATTGGAGACACGGTCACTCCTGGCTCACCTCCTCCCCCTCTATTGCTTGTTCTCAGATGCCTCGGTGTCCTTTTTCTGCGTCCTCTCGTTTTATCTCAGAGTTCTAGCCAGGGTCCTCTAACCTTCTTCCTCCATGTTCTCCCCTTTGGTAATTACAGCCATCCCCCATATTTAGAAAGTTTGCTTTACAAAAAAAGTTTGCTTTACACTTTCAGGAAAGACCTACATTCACACTGTTTTCGATAACCGAAAGAAATCCGAAGAGAATGTTTGCTTTTATGAAAAAACGCAAATATCGAAAATAGCATTCAGCATCTGTTTTGTATCGATCTGTTGTAGAGGTAGCGTGCAGCCCGAGCAGTGAGCGTGGCTGCAGAGCTGGTCCTCCAGGAACTACACTCTACATCTCAGCATCAAGCTGCCAGAGCTTTGAACTGTGTCTGTTGCGTCTGTGCTTTACCTTATTTTGGGCATCCGTTAGCAAGACGTGTCCTAAGGTGACTGCTTCTTCGCTCTATGCCATTTCTGCTTACAAAAGGTTTCCTAGGATGTTCTACTTTAAGATAGTGGGGCAACCTGTATCATCAAGTCCCTTCACTTCAGCTACCAACATCTCTGACTTCTCTTCACAGCTCAGACCATTATCTCAAATGCAACAAAGCCTAATCTGAGCTCATTCACCAGACTCATCCTTCTCCCCAGTCTTGCTCCTCCATTTGGGTTCATCCAGTGGAAATTTAGACACCATTCCACTTGTAATTGGTGATTCAGACACGCATGTTCTGGGGCCAACCCTCACACATGTTATTTTTTCATTTTTCACTTAGACTGTCACCACAATGGCCTTCAGACCAGGCGGGCTCCTCCCCGTCATTCCCTGTTTCCTCCTATCCGCTCTCCAACATGTAATTAGAAAAATTTTTCTAAATTATAAATCTAGTCATAAACCAGACAACCCTTCCCTGCTGAAAGCCCTTCATTGGTTCTGGAAGATGTTTAGCAATTGCAGAATGGCAGCCCGTGAGCCATATCCAACTACTTATGCGTGCTATTTGGCCCAGATAGTAAGAAAAAAAAAAGTTGAATTTTAAGAATTCTGAATATTGTTAGAAGGGGCACACACTGTCCAGTTCTAGACTCTAATTCTATTTTCATCTATCCAGGTGGCCTCACTCTTTACGTTACTGGTCCAGTTCCTGTATAGACCCTGGATCTCAGGGGTCAAGTTTTTCACACAGCAAACAAAGCCGTTCCTGACCTGGCCCTGCCCACCTTTCTGATCTCATTTCATGCTTTTAACTCAGGTCTGCTGATGCCAAGGCTCATGTTTATCTACTACACCACACTAATGAATGCTACTTCTTTGAACCCCTGGGCTTATGAAATGTGAGAGGCCGATGCAGATAATAAATGGAGCAACAAACTCAAGTGACAAGGAAGGAGTATGTGTGGAGTGGGTGTGGGTAAAAGGGACCAGACACAAAATCAGTGAGATAAAGTCTGTTGTGTGGGAAACACATCCAAAGATGTGCCATCCCATTTATTTTGGTGTCAGGGTTAAGGCAGTAAAATAATTGATTTTTCCAATCCCTGTGTTTTATTCATCTTTGTAGCCTTAGCCTGATTCTTAGCAGGCACTGAATAGATGCTTATTGGGTAATACATTTTTTGCACATTTGCAAGAAGCTGAATGTCCTGCTACTCCCAGGCCTCAGTTTCTCTTTTTTCCATCTCTCTCAGTATACCTACTGCGTGTTTAGGGTACATTCATGTTGTACCCAGTACCCCTGCTTTCAGTATACCCCAGATAATCCTAATACCAAAGTAAGTAAATGAAAAAGAATTAAAAGTATGGCTAGAGATAGTAAATCCAGAGAGAGGATTCCGTAGGAAAATAAAGGAAGGAAATGCTTTCTCCTCCCTTTTGTTTTTCTACCACTTGAACACAAGTTAAACCCATTATGTAGACATAAATAATATTATTGCTAAGACTAATGACATGGGAATTGTAAATATAGAGTGAGAAGCTATAATTTCCAGGGAATGTGGAAGCATTTTCCTTGCCTCATGCTATGGGTTTAAACAGCTTGGCTGGCCACCACTTCTGCCATCTTTGATCCTTGTTCATCTTGGGATGCCACTGGGGCATACCCCTCCCATCCCTCATACAAAAATCCCCAGACACATACAGAACACAAAGCATGAGGCTCAGACTTCAGCAGGCATAAGAGTCATCCAGAAAGCCTATAAGATACGGATTCCTGGGCCCTCCCATCCTGAGATAATAGGTTTGGGTGGTGCCAAGGCATCTGCATTTTAAACAAGTTTTCCTGGGGATTCAAAAGCAGACAAACAAAATTTCTCGGAAATTGAGAAACAATGTCATAAACATGAGTATTGTACAACATAAAAGATTTTCACGTTAAGTACCATGATTTGCTCTCAGGCATGGTCCAATTCCAACATGATTATCTTTTACTGTTCCCATTGCTAAGTAATTTTTTTATTAAATGTCAAAACTTTTGCTCTTGTCTCCCTGATTGCAGTTACCACATCCTCAAAGAAACATTGTCCGTGTGCCCTTCATTTGTAACCTATTTCATTGGGTACTTATTTCTGACACTGAGGCAACTAAGCACTTGAAATATATATTATGCAACAGTGCCTAGGTCCCACGCTCATTAAAATGATACTAAATTCTTAGGGTTTTTGTTTTTTTTCTTCACAGCATGTTGGCAGTCATTCACTTATAGTGTAATTCAGTATTGCAGCTCACTCCAATCAGTTCATCTCAATTCTGATCATTCTGTTCAAAGGCTTACTCTATCCAGATGCCAAGTTTCCTCAACTGGACAAAAGCATAGCAGAAATATTTCTGTTTGGCAAGGCCAGGCAAATTTTTGGAGGCATTATCATGCCGCGGCAGGGCACTAGTCAGGTTATAATTTGCCGTTAATTGTTCTTCCCACAAACAGCAACAATGATTACCTCTAGGTCACTGGCACTCAAAGAAGGATTCCTCCTCGGCCACTGTAACCACCAAAGTACTTTCTGCAAACACCCTACTCAGGATTAGACTGCGAAGAATCTTGGATTCTGTCTGTTCAGTTGATTGATCTGGTACATGTTTCTTAATGGGTTAAGTCATAAACTTGACTGTGCATGTGCGTGCACATTAGAAACACGGCTATAACTCAGGGAAGTCACTGGTCTCCCATAAAACCATCAGTGCACTATATGCACCATTTCCCCCACCTGCCATGTTTACAAGGCACCCCAAGGAGAACTAGCCTAAAACCCAGCGATCCATCTGCCTCTTAGTTCTAAGGGGTAATTATTGCCTCATCTGAGCAAAGAGAAATGTATGTCATGCTGCTAACCACATCAGGTGACTGCTGTATGTGACTGACTTGCCCAGGTCATTAGCTTTTCTAATAGAGGCTGGAGTTGTGGCACAACGACAAACACACAAACACAATGCACTACCAACAGAAAATGGGGAGAAAAATGCACAGAGGCCTAGATTCAATGGGCCACACCCAGAACACAAATCACAAATAGGGGTTTTATCACTTCTCCTGGGCATGTTAAAACAGGAAACATGGGGAGGGGGAGTGAGAGGGAAGAAAGATAGGGTGATTTGACGCCAAAATATTGGTTAAAAAAAAAAACTGACTAAAAATAAAAGAAAGGACATGAAAGCAGGGTTTGTTTGTTCTTTTTCTATTAACTTACTATTAACTGTACTTCCTTATGTATTCTTTTTCTTTTTCTAAGAAAGCATTAGTTAACATTCATTAAGAACATACAATGTTTTCCTTGCCATGCACACAAAATAGGACCTGGTCTCTAATACAATATAAGCTTAACTGTGCCCACCTGAGGTCATAGTGACTAAGACCCAGTACAAGTTGTAAGGAATAGACTCTTTTAACAGGAGAATGACGTCCAAGTGCAAAATGACATGTGCTGATGAAATGCACAAAACACATGCATCTCTTCAGAGAAATTCTGCTAATAAGAAGCTATTAAAAGAAAAGCTCTGGGGACACGCCCTCAACGAATTGCAAAAGGTCACATACAGCTTCTTCCCTCTGAAATGAGATAGAGACAACATACAAATTAGCACACAGAATATCAAATCATTAAATGTTCCTCTCAAGGCTCCTGTGGGAAGGAAAGGGAGAAGGCAGTGGAGGGAGGGAAGGAAAAGGAGGTAAAAAAACGGACAGGTCACTCTGAAAATAGCATCTGGGCTTTTAATTTCACAGACCAGTAAAAATTAAAGGAAAAACATGAGGGTGAGGGTGGAGGGCATTTCAACATAGAGTTGTCATTTATTTTGCTGAAGTACAACTCCAACCACTGTTTGGATTTTTTTGTTATAATACAAATGATAGGAAAGCCAGTCTCTCAAAATGAAGGATAGTCCTTTATGATAATTAAAGTTAACTTTATGTAAACTCAATGAATTATCCTTCTTTTAAAAACTGAATATCTTAGGACATTTGATGCTCTTCACAATTAATGCAGCCTTTGATACAGATTTAGGGAAAGACTCCAGTTTGCAGTTTTAAAACTGTAATTTTCAAATTAAATTGCACTGTGTTTGAGTAACATCTTCGCCTCTAATTTCACTATCAGATGGTAAGAACCCCTCTAACTCTTCATGCCCTCTTTCACATTAGTGAATGTGATGATTTATAAAGAAAACAAACTAATGCACAACAATCACAGTAAGGTTATGAAGTTACAGCAGCAACAGACATCTCTAAATTATCTGAGTTTCA
Organism: Balaenoptera borealis; assembly: GCF_965194805.1. NCBI lineage: Eukaryota > Metazoa > Chordata > Mammalia > Artiodactyla > Balaenopteridae > Balaenoptera > Balaenoptera borealis. The sequence continues at coordinate 27,627,011 of NC_138876.1, read as the reverse complement.
TTCTAGCAGAGGATGGTAGTTTTAAGATTTGCATGTACCTTGGTCTCTGACCTAACTGCCATGATGACCAACATGTATTGCAGCTTCAGTGTTGAAGTGGCTGGACTAAAACGAGCTATTTCCCCCTGCTGGTTGGACATGTTTTACAGTCTTTACCTCACTGCCTGCAGCTTTAATACTCCCCATAGTACTAAACCCATTTATTTCCCATCCACCAACTGACCTCCTAAAGCATCATTAACATGCCCCCCAAAGACCTTGCTCCTGTCAATTTTAGTCAGCACAGCACTCAAAAGCCGTCACGGGGCTTTACCAGGGCTCTTAGGAAAGGAAAGCAAAGAACGAAAAGGCATCAACCCAAACCTTGGGGAATAGCCAAGCAGGAAGATGAGACCCAGGAACAGAGGGAGTCCTATCTGGAGGCAGGATTCAAGGCTAAAGATCGAAAGGTAGGTTTATAGACACCCATCATTAGATGCTTCTGCCACTCAATTCTCAACTAGTTAATGGCATAAGGATCAATATCTACTTTCAGTTTTCATGTACAGCATTATGGCCTTAGTGGGAGACAGGTCTCCTGGGAAGGAGGGTTGATCCAGGAAATAGGTCTTGGAAAGAATGATTCATGGCCAAAATTAACAATTTTATTTGTTTGCCAAATATATTTTCTAAGATCTATTTGGGGATTTTTATTTTGTTTTGACCAACTTTTTCTTTTTTGCTGGTAACACTGCTCACCGTGAAGTCAGTCAGAGAGAGAATGATTATGTGGAGAGAATTTCAGGAATAAATATGGAATTGCGTTATGTAAACAAAGCCGTGTCAGTGTGAAATGATATTCCCCTGGGTTCATCCACATTCAACTAGAGTGATTCCTGAACTCCAAAATGGAGTGAAAGTAAACAGCATTACATTCTGCAAATACGACTCCAGGTTCTAGGAATCTTAACTGCTCCAGCAGTTTTCCTTTTTTTTTCTTTCTACGAGAGTGTCAAGCAAACCATCAGTGGGTTTCCATTTTACAATGGATTCAGCAACACGTTTTAAAATATAATACTTTGATAGAATTTTTTCAAAACCAAGTAGAGAATCTGAAGCATTGTAGAGAAAAAAAAAATAAAAATAAGCAGCACAGTATTTCTAATATACAACTTATGCATTGGGTGGAATTATTTTGTGAAAGTATATAATAAATCTAAAGCTACACTTTTAAAATCCCTGAAAATGTAATCACCAATACTAAATACAATGGAATATTGTATCCTGCTAAATTAGGGCATTAATCATAGCACCTTGATTCATGTCACTTTTCATGCATGTGTTAACCTTCAAATTACATTTACCCTAGATAAATTCTAAAAATTATCCTCTGTGAAACATTCTTCATGAATCATAAGACAGTCACTCCTTTAAATTTTACCCAAATTCCTAATACTTCTCAAAGAATACAAGTCCTTCTAAGTCATGTGCTTCAATTTGTATAATAGGCTCTGTCAAGAGGTAACGGTGGCACCTCCAGGAAGAGATTTATGCCTTTACCAAATATACTCACAACTCTAAGGAAACTTCTTCAAACATGTATTGAAACTGACATATGTTCTTTGTATTAAGAAACATCATTTATTAAGCACCTCTACAGGCCAGGACCTGCACTAGGAATATACTTAGGTACGTGGTCTCTCTCAACCTCTCGGCTACTCTACGAGGTAGGTATTATCATCCCATTTTATGGATGTAATTACTGAGGCTTAAGGAGATTAAGCGACTTGCCCAAGGTCACACAGCTTGTAAGGGGTAGAAAGGCCAGGGATTCCAGCCCAGGCCTGTAAGGTTACAAAGCCTATGCTCTTTCCCTCTAATATACAAGGTCAGGCTGGTCCTGGGAAATAAACCACCTTGATCCTGACCTCATTCATTAGGACTTGCTTTATCTTTGAGGATTCCATTAGCAGAAGTACACAGGCTTACAAAGATTGCTAGTATAAAATGTACGCTTCTTTTTCCAGATTTAACGAAGGAATACATTTTACAAACAGTCATAGAAGCAAGGAGTTAGATTTCACATAGTAAATTATCAACTAGAATAACATATAAAAACAAGTATGAAATTTCATTAGGTTGAACCACTTGAACCTGCTGTGTTCGTAGGTCAAAACAGCCAAAAAGATGCAACCTCATATCATTCATCCTAATAACTAACGTCCCGTCCTAGACTCTAAGGGGCCCGCTCCAGACGCATTTACAATGCCGGGCAATGTACACACCTCCTGCCTTCATTCCCGCGGGTACTGTACCTGAGCAGAAGCTGTTGCTGCTAATGGTCCTCGCTGAGCGCCCAGAGCCGCTGGGGTTGAACTCTCTGCTCTCTTCCTCCGAGAAGGGAGACTCAGAGGCTGGGGACACTTGGTGCTGTTGCCGAGGCAGATGGGGCCGAAGAATCAAACGGGGAATCCGGCTTCGGGAAATCTCCTTCTCATGATGCTGCACTCTCTGCTCCTTCTCCAAATTGGACATCAGAAATAAAACAAAAGAACATTTGTTGCCCCCTCTGAACTCCAGTCTGCTTCTGGGCTCAGTTTCTAAGAAGCTACATTTCTGAATATTGAATCTTCACAGAGTAGTCCTTGTTTCAGTAGCTAAAATGAGCTCCAGAACTCTTCTACTCAGCTAAGCCTTCTAATTTACTGAAGTGCACACACTCCAGCACGGATGTACACACACACACACACACACACACACACACACACACACACACACACTTCCAGCTGCTAGCAGAAAGGCTATTCCATTCTCTCATGCAGTTCCTAACTCACCTTCCCATTCTGGCTTTTCCTATCACATTTAAGCTTTCTGCTCTCTCAAAGGCTCTTTATAACTCACAGCACACTCTGGCTTATTACTCGATTTCCTCCAGACTTCCATTTTGCTTTCCCTGAATTAGCTGTGATACTTTCACTTCTGTTTTCCTGTCTCCTCACAAAGTAGACCCCTATACCTGCAACAATTCTTTCCTGATAGATCATGCAGCCTGATCTTTCAAATCCCCTCTCTTCCGGCCAGGATTTTAACTATTCATTAATATCCTGGTACACAAGGCTTGTTGCCAACAGAAAAGCAAACAAAAATCCAATACCCGGTAAGATGGCTCCACCTTTCACATCATGTTTAGCTTTTGTTTTCCTTACAGGTCACCCATATGAAGAGATTTTTCTCTCTCTCTCCTTCAAAACACAGAATTAAATGCAGAGGGCCGTGCCTTCCTTGGCTTTAAAAATGCCTAAAAAGCAGTATTTTAGCAAAATTTTTCAATTTTTAAAGTGCTTTCCCAACCATTATCTTGTTTAACCTTTACAACCGAGGCCATAGGGAGGACACTAATTTGTGTCCCTATTTACAGATGAGGAAACTGAGGCTAAAAGAGGCAAGGATGCTTAGCCAAACTGCTGCACATCATCTAGAAGCAGAACGGGCCTGCAGTCAGTCCAGTGCTTTTCGGGGTCACCACCACCCTTCCTTATTAAAATGGACTCCTAGGAGGAGCTCTTTGCAAAAAAACCCCACTGCTCACTCCAACCTCTGCAATTGAAAAAGGGCTTTGGATTAGGTAACGAACACTATTTGGAAACATGACCTCCTGCTCATTTCCACGCGGCTTACCAGGAAGGGTCGCTGCCAAAGCAAACACCTCTGGGAGGCCCTCACAGGGCAGGAATGGAAGGGAAAGCCCCAGCCGCGGTTAAGTCCCGCGGCCGCTCAGGCACCCACCCTATCCAGGGCAGAAAGCCGCACCCAGCCTCGGGGTTCGTTCTGCACATCAGTCACTCAGCAGGTATCACCCGTCAGTCACGCCGCTCGGCACAAGGCAGACCCTGAACCAATGCTGGCGTCCTTATTTCTCAGTCCCCAATACATCAAATCCTTTTTTATCCGCTTCACACACAGAGGACGTCGACTGAGAGCTAGATCCCAAATCTCCAATTTCAGGGGATGGGATTAACCATTCAGAGTCATCTGAATCTTTTTAATCCTCGGGTCAACCCTCCAAACACAGTGTCACCTCCCCATCTCCCAGGTCTCATCACCTGAGTAACTGTCCCCTGCCTTCTCATCGTGCCCACCACCTCCTTGTCACCGTTTACCACAACTCTAAACGTCACCCCTCCAGCTCTCACCTGACTTCCTTCCCCGCAGTGCACACCACTCCTCTCCCTCCGGCGCTCGCGGACACCGCCATCCGCGCCCGCAAGACGTGCCCTCCTTACCTTGGTCTCCCGAAGGGGTCCCATCGCGCTGCCGCCCGCCGGCTCCTCGCGCCGCCGCTGCCGCCGTCCAGGAGGAGGCACCTGCGGGCACCGGGGCGAGGAGACTGCGCTGAGCCGGCGCGCTCTGCGGCCCGCGGCTGCTGCGGGGCCGACGCGCCGCCACCGCTGCGGCAGTTCGCGCAGGGCCCCGAGGGCACGCCCGGCCGCCCCGCCCCGGCCGGACACGTGGTGCCACCGCGGCTCCCGCGCCCGCCTCCCCCGACCTCCCTCACCTGCCTGCCCCCTGGGAGGCGCCTCGGCGCGCCCCGCCCGCCCGACTTTGCCGCGGGCCCTGCCCACCAGTTCCGCGCGCCCCTCCTTGTCTGCCGAGCCCGACCCGGGGAGGGCTTGCGGAGGCTCCAAGCATCTCCAGCAGGGTGACGCCCAACACCCCCTTTTTGGCACCTGGTATCGGGTTCGAAGGGGGTGCACGTCGCAGAAGAGAACCCAGAAAAGCTGTGACATCACTGAGAGCCAAACTGTAGAAAGGGAAAGTTTTTGCCTCGCGGCTGCTCCCTGCCCTCTCGGTTTTAAGTCAACTTACAGCTCCCCACACAATTACCTCGCAGGAATGAGACAGGGCGGTCCCCCTCCACCCGGACCCCAGCCAAGCGAAAGCTGCACGACTGACACAGCGTCCGGGCTCCGGAATCTCAAAGGCTGCGATTCTCCTTGGGGGATTTGCATCCGAAGGGCCTGGCGATGGCAGCGCAGCACCGCAGGGACAGAAGGAAGAGGCCAGTTCCCGCGGGCTTGGGAAGCCAGGCTGCTTAGGGCGAGAAAGCCTTTTTCTCCAGCTCTGGCCCACAGACGCCCGGGAATGAGTACCAGGCACGCTGCTTTGGGGACACCGCACTGGAACTCAGAAAACCGGTTCAAGGCAAGCACTCCACTCCCTTCTAGCGAAGTGCCTATGTGCCTAAAGTTCTTGACCTCTCTGAATTTCAAGTTTATCCTCGTTAAATTTGAGGGATAATAATAATAATACCTACGTCAAGGATAGCTAGGAGGATTAGATGAGGAAAACAAAAAAAACAGCTATACCCAGCTGATTGAAGATAACTTTCCAAAGGGCAGTCAAGTCGCGTCCAGGTCTTCCGTTCAATATTTGCTGAATCCTCTTACGTGACAGACAGAAAAAGCATTTGAGGCAGACAGATTTGTTCAAAATAGCTCAAAAACCTGTTCAGCTGAGGACGTGGAATAGGGATCATCCATCGTTTGGGTCATGGGCCTTGATTTATTACACTTATTACTGAAGTTTCATCTGATGATGCAACTCTACATGTATAATAACTTAGATGCCCTTTATTTCAGAATTGGAGAATATTCTAAGTAGCAATGTGGATGGGGAACAGCCCGATCGTTACACCCAGTGTTCCACAGGGAAGAACTATGATCCTTGAAAATGGTATCTGAACCTCCACCATCTCATTTGTCTGCCCTCCGAAAAGCATTTTTCTGAGTCCTCAACTTTCAAATCTAGGAATGTACAGTGTGCGTCTAGAGAGAGCCTGAAATCAGAGGATTAGTGAAAGCAATTTGCCTCCTCTATACCCATAAAGAAGTTTTATTCCATACATCTTCATGTCTTTTCAATCTACTTAGATTTGTTAAGTGAAGTTGATAATCTTAGGATTTTTTATTTTGCGGGAAGAGCTGATTAATTCATGCTTTTATACCTACAGCTGTCTCAGATACAGACTTCAGGAAAGTGATGTTCCAGGATGACTCCTACAGTCTATTATTTCCAAAATTATGAGCCTGAGGACATAGACTGTGAGATAGGCTCGAACTGTTAACGTCAAACTGTTAAGGTGCTTCTGAGGTCCCTCCTGAGAATTAAATCTGGGGGCCTAACAGCAGAAACACCCTCCACGGAGCCGTCCAAGTCAGAACCTCAGAGTCATTCTTGACTTCTTCTCCCTCATGTGGCCCCGCATAGCAGAAAGCGTGAATGATCTCCACCCTACTCTAAAAATAATGTCTTGAACCGGATTACTTCTGGCCTCTGTTTGACTGCATTATCTTCACTTAGAGCCTAAACCACAAACATCCTGGATTATCGCAAGAGCGGTCTAACTAAAGTTGTCTTGCTTCCAATCTTGCCTCTTATTCCTTTCTCGCCAGTTTTGCAATTTTTCCACGAGGCCAAATCTAGCCATGCTTCTTCATTAAAACTCATTAATGATTTCTCGGTTGTCCTCCAAGTAATATTCAAACTCCTTAATGTGGCACAAATGCCTTTCATGATCTGGCTTTGTGTATCTCTCCCATCTCATTTCTTGACACTGCCCTTCTCTGATCCTCCCTCCCTCACCACCCCTACCCACCCCCAATCCATCGCCCTGCCACTCTCCCTCCACATACAAATGGATACCCCTTGAACTCTAGCAACTGCAGTTCTCAGGAGGTACCGTGTTCTCTTTTTCCTCTAGACTGTTGCACACTCTGGTCCCTTTGTCTAGAGCGTTTCTTGCACCCCACCCACGCATCCTCCTCAACTCCTAAAGATACATTAAGTTTCATTTTAGAAACAGCTTCTTCCAGGAAACGTCCCCTGATCCCCCAAGAAGATCAGTCCTTACATACTTCCAGGACACCTGTATTTAATTCACCCCAGGAGAGCTGTTATGATCTTGTATCAGAATCCCCTACTTATTTGTCTGTCTTCACCAGGGATGTAGGCAGTGCCTAGTACAGGTCCTGACACAGTAGATACTCAATATATAACAGTCAAATGAATGAATGCATGAATGAGTGAATTTTCTAACCCCCTAAGGGGCCCATCAGTACAGGATAAAGAACATAGACACAACTTCTGTTTAGAAAATGACTCAGATAAAGCTGCCTCCAATATTTCTTTGTATTTGATGATGGGGTGTGTGCCTTAAAAAAATCCAACATGTGTTAAGTGAAAGCCTTTACTGCAGAAGTGCAGGCAGTGAGAGGCCGTGCTGTAGCTAGCCCCGTTGTCACCATAGCAACCTGCTGAGGGAAAGGCTGATGATTTAGTGTTCAAACGCTTTTTAGCTCTGTACTTTTGGAACCCAAGGCTGTTTTTATGCTGTTCTAAAAGGCAAGTTTTACAAATGCTAATATCTATCTTGCCTTTAATTTCATTCAAGTGTTTCTCACGTCATTAAGTGTCTTATAACATTTGCATTATACCATCAAAGAGATATAATCTAATACAGTATATTATAGTCATCTTTTATCTGCTTTAAAATATTCTCTGGTTTTGTAATTTTGTGGCTTTTCCTCTAGAAATGAATGTAATGCTGATTTTTTTACAAAATAACTAATTCAGAAGGCTGGAACCCTTCAAGATTATAAATAATATCCCTGCCCAGACCTGGGAAGATAGGTATTGTAGGCTGGGAGAAAAGGGATGTATTTATGTAATTATGGCCCCAAATTTGGGATAAATTATTCGATTCTTTGCCTATGTGAAATCTGTAATTAAGTGATTCATACCTTTCATTTGCACACAACTATATTTTCAGAGCCCTTTCACATGTATAATCTTATTTGAGCCTCACAAAAATCCTGGGAGGCATATACTGTCAATCCCTGAAACCAGATAAGTCATAAAGGACAGGTTTTTCTTGATAGGAACCCCCTAGACTGCAAACTTCACAGAAAAGACAATACAAACGCACTGCCGAAGAGAAAAGGTCTGCACCATTTAACCAAGATACCTCCCCGTCCCCCACATCCGCTCTTCCTCTCAGCTCACCTGCGTGTGCTGGGGTCTCTCCCAGACTCAGTCAGGGCTGACAAAGACCCAGCTCCTAATCCTATCAGCCGTGTGAGCCAGGGCTGCCGTCTGTCTCAGTGACCCGATGTTGGGTGATCCTCACAGCAACAAGAAGCAGCTGACGTGCTTTACAACACGTCACGGAGAAAAGAAGCTGCATTCTGGGGCATCCTGGGATTTTTTTTTTTTTTTGTGGTGGGGTGGAGACCCGTATTTTTCTTACCAGGGAGAGAGCTGCCCGTTTTCCCGTAAAAGCATGTGTGAGTGATCCACTCTCCTCTCACTGTATGTGTTGTTGTTACTCTATGGTTAAGGGATTTTGATGTTGTAAAACTGTAATGGGTAGAATTCTGCAGGATCACTCCCTGAGGAGGGGGTCCAGAGAGTACCTGAGGCAGACAGGAGAGTGGGTAACTGAGGCAAGGTGGGCTTGAACCTGTGTTGGGTTCAGAGTGTGTCAATTATCTCTGCTCTGCCAATGAGTTTTCAGTCAGAGATATCTCTCAGACGAAGAACAGGAATGAAGGGAGAGTCCGGGTGAGGAGGTAGAGGTTGGGGGTTGGGGTCTCTGAAGGATGGGAAGGATACAGTCTTCTGCTTGCCTAATGGCGAGCAGACATGAGGTAATCTTCCCCAAAGCCATCTGCTGTTTGTGGCCTTTTGTCCATTTGTGAGAATAGGGGAAGATATTAGCCAAAGACACAGGTATGGTGATTGTATTGAGCAAACTGGGGAAACATGGATGGACAAGTCGGTGTTTACTTCTTGGGACAGTTGATTGGAATGATTAAAATCAAGATGCTCTGGAAAGTATGAGTGTAAAGGTTGCCATCCAGATAGGAGAAACCAAGCCTTGACATTTATCTAATGAGATGATTCAAATGATGGGACAAGACAGGGAGATGTGTGGATCTACAGACTTACAGAAAAGGCAAAGGAAGTTAGTTATCTGTAAGGTAAACAAAGGAAGGCCTAAATCCAGAGGCTGAATTCTGGACCTGAGAGACAAGCACCTTCCTTTCCCAGGAGACCAAGAGACCAGAAGGTATGAGAAGGACAGGGCCTTTGAAAGCTACCTGAACCCAGTGGGGTAGCTAGCCTCCTAGAGGGATGAGGAGTGAAGGCTGAGATTCTCCTCAGACTTGGCAGGGGTAGAACTGGTACCTCAGGTTAGAGGCTCTGAGGGATTCATTTAGCATCCCACAGTCTAGGCTCAGAAAAAAATTTATAATCTGGGTTCTCAGGAAGCAGATCTGCGGCAAGATTTGAGTTACATAAAGATAAAAGAATCTGTTCTCCATTATATGATTTATTTCCATGAATTTGCATTTATTTTCCATTCAATTTTCTAGTAAACATGCTTTCAAATTTTTAACAATAATTCTGCCTTTATTTGTTGCTTTTAGATTGGGGGGAAAGGAGGATTTTGAGATTGTCTACTGGAAGGACAAGAGCACTATTGCAAAATGGGGCAGAGCGCCCCTAGGGGCCAACTACTATGATGGCAGCTACAGAAGCCCAGGAGAAACCTGGAAGCACCAGACAGCTGCACTGCTGGTGGCGGGTGGAGGTATTACCTCTGCAGTTGTGGAGCTGAGGAGACTTTTGATTTCTGCTTTATTTACACCTCCTAGGCCATTCCTATGAACGATTTTCCTTTACCACCAGAAATCTTGTGACCTACTGATTAAACTTAGCCCTTGCTATGTAGTTGTAGCTCCTCTCAAATTCACAGCAGAAAAATCTGTAGGAAGATAAATCCAGAATTTGGGAATCTGGCTTATGTTGTTTCATCTGCCCATGTGTCCTTTCTAGTTATTTCTAGAACGCTGTTTCATCAAAGAGAAAAAAATGCTTTAAAATAAGATAACTTTAATATTTTCTTTTTAAAGGTACTAAAACCACATCGTCAAAATTTTGGCAATTAAAAGAAAAATATTACTCATCATCTCATTGCCCTAACATCAATTATCCATATTCCTTCTGTTAGCATTTTCGTGTATTTACTTTCAGGCTTATCTACTGTGCGTCAAAATAGCACTATTAAAATGAGAATACGATTCTAAGTGACATATGGCATTTTAGGCCTTTGATGCCATCTCATCTGGCTGTTTCTGGATGGCTAGCATACAGAGCCACTGTTCTCCCATGAAGTTACTCACCTTCTGTTTGTCTTCTGATTGGGCACTAATCTGAGATACGAGGCTCTCAGCTCGTTGACAAACAGCTCGGGCTGCTGCTGGAAGCTCAGAGCGCAAGGATGGCTTCCCAGGTCTCTGGTGTCAACTGCACTGGCCAAAAGTTTCAGGAAGAGCTGCCGGTGGGGGAGAATTAGCAAATTCCAGACTGGAGAAATGACCTCAATTCAGAAGTTGATAGAAAAACAACTGTGTCTCTTTCTATTCAAAATCCCAGCTTCCGGCTCGCCATAATGTGATGTTAATTCAAGGGAGAGCAGGAAAGTGAGATGAAGTTCCCAAAGTTTGCAAAGAGATCTGTGATGGAAAAATGTAGTTTAATAAAGGACATGGACTCTCAAATCCTGAAGGCCCAGATTTGTCTCCTTCTTTGCCTCTTTCTGACTGCGTGACCTTAGAAGAAAAGTTGTTTAGCCCCTCTAGGACTCAGCAGGTGATAAGTACACGTTAGTTAAAAAAAAGAAGGAAGGGAGGAAGGAAGGAATGAAGAAAGGTCAGGTTGCCCCAGTTAATGTCTCTGGGCAAATTAACTTCTCTGATCCTCATTTTCTCACATATAAAATGGGCCCAATAACAGTAATCAGTTCATACTACTGTTGTTAAGATCAGACAAGAATACATGCAAAGTCTATCATTTATGTCTGCCACATGGTTGGAGCTTAATAGATATCCTCTCTCCCTCAGGACCAAACCATTCCAACCACTATGGTTGCTACCTGCTTGCTTGTTTTGCATTCTCCTCATCCTAAAGATTTTTATTATTTATTTATTTATTTATTTTTAATTAATTAATTAATTAATTTATTTTTGGCTGTGTTGGGTCTTCGTTTCTGTGCGAGGGCTTTCTCCAGTTGCGGCGAGCGGGGGCCACTCTTCATCGCGGTGCGCGGGCCTCTCACTGTCGCGGCCTCTTTTGTTGCGGAGCACAGGCTCCAGACGCGCAGGCTCAGTAGTTGTGGCTCACGGGCCTAGTTGCTCCGCAGCATGTGGGATCTTCCCAGACCAGGGCTCGAACCCGTGTCCCCTGCATTAGCAGGCAGATTCTCAACCACTGCGCCACCAGGGAAGTCCCAAGATTTTTATTTTAACTGTCATTAAATGGAAACAATAAATTTTCCCCAGATGACTTATGATATAATGTGAGAAATGATTTCTCATTAGAAAAGAAGTTGACAGGACTTTTCTTCCCAAAGGTAGATGGAAAAGATTACAGTAGATGGCATGAAAAATGGCCAGATACCTATCATTCATTCATTCATACATTCGTTCATCCATCGATGTTTGTTTTGTTCCTATTCTGAGTCAGACACTGGCTTAGATACTGGTTTGAGAGCATTCAAAGATGAACACTGTTTCCTGTCCTCAAGAATCTCACAGTCTAATAGAGATATGGGTATGGCCATCAGCTGTTACACTATTCATTGTGTTAACACCATGACTTGCCAGCATCCGAATCAGACTGGAGTCTGAGATTTCCAGGGATGAGTTTTGAGATAAATGTTGAGGGATGAATAGATACTATTATAATTTTGGCTCCTTCAGAATCCCTTTCTCTTGATCTCTCCTCTCTTCTCCTTTCTGCTCCCTTCCCCTGCCTCACCTTGTCCTCCTTCTCCCTCCACCTTCTTTCCACTTTGAGAGACTTCTGCTGCCCTAATTGTTAATTAGCTCTATTATTAAAAAATTCAAGAACACCATGTTATACTGCCACCTGTTGGCTCATTAGTAAATTTCTCTTCTGACAGGTAGTTTCTTTGGTTTGCAACAAAGTTTTCATAACAAACCTTAGTAGTGCCTTTATTGAAACTTTCAGCACTTTCAGAAAACTTTCATAGTTTAAGGTTACACAGAAATGAATACCAATGAATAGCATCAATATTCAGTGGCTATAGGATAATGTGCATGTGCTTTGTGGTCCGAAAGACAATAGTCCAAAGCTCCTTTCTTCTTTTTACCTGCCAAGCCACTGTAGACAAGCAAGATAAGTCATATGCAGTCATATGATAAAGTCATATTCAGATAGTCCCTACCTTATATATTCCAAGGTGTATTTTTTGAAATTAATAGACTTTATTATTATTTTTTTGAGCAGTTTTAGCTTTACAGAAAAACTAAGCAGAAGGTACAGAGTTCCCATATACCCCTTCACCAAGATCTACTTTTTTTACTTTTTATCTTTGGGCACCATCCATTCCCTGTCTACCTGATTAATTAAGTATGATTATACTCTACTTCTAAAGAAGGTTCAAGTAAGTGCCTATCAAACAGATCTATATGCCTTACTCTTCCCCTGCCCTACCCATACCCCTGACCCATTTGGTTTACCTCCGAGGTCTTCTAGATCTCCATGGTTGACTAAACACCAAGACTTCTGGATCCTTCTTGGATAGTCTTAACAGCACTACCTCTCCTCTGGCCTGAAACTGAGCATGGGGAAACCACACAACCCTGAAAATGAATGACATGGCTAGCACTGGCCCTCTAACTGCAGTGGGGTCTCAGGGCTGCCTGCAATCATTTTATGCTCCCTAGTTAACATAAATTCTCTCTTATTCTTTATAGGGTCTATTTAACACCTTCTTTGTATTTCAAACCTACCAGCCTACCACCTCATCTCAGGCTGTGCAGAAGCCCTTCTCTCCTGACTGACTGACAAAATAGAAGCTGTTAAGAGAATTCTCTCAGTCTCCTGCCTCCAAACCTATAAATTCACCTACCTCCATCCCATCCTTTCCATGTCCGGTCCTGTAGAATGGAAGCTGTCCCTCTTCTGTACAGGGGTAATTCCTTTATCTGGGCTTTGGATCCCACTTTTTTCCACCTCTTAAGCAAAGTTATCCCATCAGTTAGTCCTTCGAACTCCCCAGGTTTCTATTTCCTTATCTGAAAAATGGAATAATCACAGTACCTACCTGTGAGCATCAAAGGAGTTACTAAGCATGAAGAACTTGGAAGAGTGCCTAGTATATATTGAGCATTCAGTGAGTGTTAGCTGTTATTATTAGCTATTATACTTTTTTTGGATAACTTTAACCTACTTTTCTATCAGACACTTCACATCAGCATTTAAACATGCTGAAACCTTTCCCAAGGAAATAAGTTACTCTCTGAACTCTTCTGTCTTTCTAGTACTACCCAGTTGCTTCTCCCCATTCCTCATAGAACTTCTAAAAAAGAGTCTGTATTCCTGGGTCTCACATTCCCTGCTCCTTCACCCAACCCACTCCACTCATGCACCTGTACCCACCATTCTACCAAACAGCTCTTGCCCAAAGTAAAAATTACTTCCATGTGGTTAAATCTAATGGCTAGTTTTTATCTTAAGCTTGATCTCTCATCAGTCTTTGGCATGATAAACACTCCCACATTTTTGAAACCAAATTTCCTTCTGTAACACAGCCCTCCTGTGTTTTCCCACTGACCCAGTATCCTTTTAGGCCATTTCTTAAATGTTGGTGTTCCTCAGCCTAGCCCTGACTTTCTTATGTTTTCATCCTACCTTCCCTCCCTGGGTAATATCTTTCTTTTCAATTGTTTCTATTACTGTTTATATGCAGATCGTCCATAAATTCTATAAATCTTTATTCCATAACTATCCCATAATCCAACTGGATATCTCAGGGTCCAAAACTCACTATATTCCAATTGAATTCATCATACTTCCTCTAAAAGCTGATCTTTTTCTTGTGTTCCCTATAATAAATGCCATCCTCGTGCGGACTCAGGAAGCTGGGTGACACTGTCAACTCTTCTCTCTCTGTCACCTTTACAGCAAATTGGAACCTAACTCATATCTGTTCTACCTCTTAATTATCTTTAAAATGTGTTCATTTTTCTACAATTTCTTGCTGCCTGGATTTCTAACCCTGTGCCATATTAAAGATATGGTAAACATAGAAGCTGTGTTAGCTTTTGGGTTTGTTATATGAATTGAAGAGCAAATCAAAAGAATTTTTTAGTGATCAAGTGAAATAATGACTTCCAAACTGGTATAACTTGAAAAGCTTCTGCCATAGAAAATACATTTCATCTTATTTATTATAAAATATTAGGCTTAGCTTCATTATTTTAATGAACTCACTTAAGTGAGAATTCAAAGAATTCTCTTTGCAAATGTACTCCCATGATTCTTTCTTATAGTTTTACCTCTTGTTTTCCCCTACCACTTATTTGACTTTTATTATTAAAACAGAAAACAATTCTAGATTAGGATTTTTTAAAAAAGACAGTGGCGTTTATATTTTTAAATATTCATATGGTTGCATTGCTATATTTTTATTGTTATAATAAACTCAGTAAAATGCAATCTTTTCAAATAAATATAAGATTTTAGCAGATCTATTTTGAAACTCGGCAAGATTTTTAATATAATAGTTACTTGGGAAGAGAATATTAGAAAACTCCACATTACAAATGCTTTTAAAATACACTTGAGAGCAGCTGATTTCCTAATGCTTCAGTTATTAAATATAGAAGTGTGAATTTGTTAAAACCAGTGTGCTTATGTCTCCCATGGTAAACAACTCGTTTTTTTTGTATGTAAATTACTATTTTTAGGCTTCCCTGGTGGCGTAGTGCTTGAGAATCTGCCTGCTAATGCAGGGGACAAGGGTTCGAGCCCTGGTTTGGGACGATCCCACATGCCGCAGAGCAACTAGGCCCGTGAGCCACAACTACTGAGCCTGCGCGTCTGGAGCCTGTGCCCCGCAACAAGAGAGGCCGCGATAGTGAGAGGCCCGCGCACCGCGATGAAGAGTGGCCCCCGCTTGCCGCAACTGGAGAAAGCCCTCGCACAGAAACGAAGACCCAA
Organism: Balaenoptera borealis; assembly: GCF_965194805.1. Taxonomy (NCBI): domain Eukaryota; kingdom Metazoa; phylum Chordata; class Mammalia; order Artiodactyla; family Balaenopteridae; genus Balaenoptera; species Balaenoptera borealis. Next base: position 27,611,942 of record NC_138876.1, on the reverse strand, counting down.
CACAGCCAAAAATAAATAAATAAATAAATTAAAATAACCACGTCCCTTTAAAAAATAAATAAATAAATAAATAAATAAATTACTATTTTTTTCCTGCCTGTGCTGATGTCAGTATTTCTCTCCACAGAGTTCTAAATTCAGAAGTATTTCCATAGAAAAGGACTATATTGAAATATTGCAAATGGAGAATAAACACAGACCTAAGAACCTTCTAGTTTTCATTTTTGGCCTTTAATTATGCAATAATGGATATCTGAAAAATATTGTTTTAAAATAAGAAAATTATTCATCACTAAATACAATGGAACCAAAGCAAATAATAATTAGGCAGTTTCTGTAATTTCACCTAAGAATTGCCTTACAGAGTTATACTGTTACGGCTGTAAACCTTATCCTGTGAATTCCACACGTTTTATAAATAAGTGATTTTATTTATTCAACAAATATTCACTGAGCCTTTCTTCGCTATGTACCAAGAACTCCAGTAAATACTAGGAGAAATTTAAATAGTTTGCCTTGGTAGCAGTAATAGGTGTGATTTTTAATTTCATTCTGTGCCCTTGCACGGGGTCCTAAGTAGGGTTTAGACTGTTATATGGCCATGGAAAATAAAGGTAGAATGAAGAACTCCACCCAAATATTTAAGCCATGCTGCATCCTTTTGGGCAGCTTTTAAATAACAAAATAAAATATTATCATTTTAACACTTACAGGATAATGACATGATCTGTTTAATATTAATACTTCAATTTCTATCTTTAAGCTATATTTTAAGAAAGCAAGAATGAAAACACAGAAAAATAAACATGACAAAAGAATGCTACTTATTAATATATGACATATGCTGTATTTTTTTCTTTATAATTAAGAAATATGGTCAAGTGAAAATCAAGCAAGTCTTTTTTTTCCCCTTGGTTGAATCCCTTGAATTCCTTTTCTACAGAGTGCTGCTATTTCTATAAACATTACAAACTAAATGGACACACAACAACGCTTAATGGTAGGAAATGTACTCACTTCATTTTATTTTGCTCTATTATTACACTTTACTGCAGACTAGTCACTTGTCCATACTTTATAAACATAGGCAGAGATAATGGTGATTTACAGAGGGGGTTTGAGCACAAAATGCTGTTTCTTTTTTATCAGAAGGAAGATGGTTCTCCTTCAAAACTGAGGTTTTCTGATGGTCTTTTGCCAAAGGGTAATTTGTTTGTTCTGGTGAGTTTTAATAAGAAAAGTTAGACAGCACGTCTGCAGTTATATGCTCCTGGCATTGGGCCTTCCATAGAAATGTGCATTAGATATTCAAGCCCTGTCTCAAGCATTCTATTCCTGTAACCTGACTTCATCCGTTCCCTTCCACTGTTGCCACTGAAACTGGAAATGACTGCGGAATACAAATCATATGATAAATATTGGGGAATATGTCTTTGTAGTTTTTCAGCACCACTGCCAAACTTCTTGCCTAGGGAGCTGTGGGAGGCTTTTCAACCTGAAACCTGTGAGCAGTCCCATTCTCTGGCCAACTGGGAAGCAGCCACATGATTTTATTGCAGCAGCCCTTCGAAAGGATTAATAAACACTTCAAGTTCTTTGACTGCATATGCTTTTAAGGCATGCTCATGGTTGGGCCCATATTTATATCCAATAATTTTAAACACTGGGATGCATCTTCTATATGAATATCCCCAAAATGTGACACACACAGTTTTAAATAACATTGTTATAAATGAGGACTCTTTCCCTAAAATTTTTCATCACAACACTATCCCCCATTTTGTCTGATCCTACTGAAGGATACTAGCTTGGGGTTTCTTTCTGCATTCACCAGTAAATCACTGAGTGGAAGACAATGCCATTTGGAGAGTAGGTCTAACATCTCAATGATGAGTAGAGGTGTAGGACAAATTTTGCTAGTTAACATCTTCAGGTAGCACTGGATTCTCACTTGTAGGCCTGAACTTATGATTTTCTCAGTGACCATGCTTTTAAACAGAGGCTGTCACACAGGGAATCTATGAAGGAGGGCTACGTCTGCCCTGTTTTTATGCTCTAACCAGTGCATTCCATCTGCTTTCTTCAGTGTTGTTAAGCAGTCTTCCACAAAATCTGCTAAAGTTTTTTTTTTCTTTTTAACATCTTTATTGGGGTATAATTGCTTTACAATGGTGTGTTAGTTTCTGCTTTATAACAAAGTGAATCAGCTATACATATGCATATATCCCCATATCGCCTCAAAAATATGGAACGCTTCCCGAATTTGCGTGTCATCCTTGCGCAGGGGCCATGCTAATCTTCTCTGTATCGTTCCGATTTTAGTATATGTGCTGCCGAAGCGAGCACTCTGCTAAAGTTTTTAATTCACGAAGACAAATGGGGGCTGTTTGATATAAGTTATGAAGAGAGGTAACTGTGGCAAAAAGGTCAGCAAAGCCAGTGTTTTACAGGTGTTCGAAGCTGCTAGCTCTCTAAATGGTGACTAAGACGAAGGTATTGAAACTCAGAAGGGCATTTCCTGCTTGAGCAGGTCAGGGACTTCTCCATTTGGAGAGTGGAGTTAATACCCATTAAACCAATATGCTTGTTATTTACATCTCCACTCCAAGCTCTGAGACTGTGTTAAGAATTGTATTTTCTTCAAACCTTGTATTCACCTGCTTGGTCTATTTTAAACTCAATAACTTAACATTTGGCAAAGGAGTCTTAACCACATAGAATGTATACATCATTTCATGGTCACCAAGCACTTGTGTTTTCAGACCTGTTAATAAGGATGGAAAAGTACTGGGTTTGCTGAACAGTGAACATTAGATCATGCTTGACAACTTTCTCAATGATGTGGGTGAGCCTTATGTGTACTTTCAGCAAAGTAGTCTTGCCCAAGTCTACTCCATGATGGACTCCCATTTGGGCAATGAGAGAAAATTAGCCAAGGGAATTTCCAGTTTGGCCGTTGTGTAGGCAATAACAAACAACTTGACAATCTGCTGCCTTTTGTTTGTCCCGACACTGACATGACTTCTAGTCATGATTGCCAGTTTGAGGTTCTCCAGTGTAACGGGGTAGAGACTTTAAAAACTGATAGCTCTTTGATGCATTTCACTGCCTACGTGTTTATTTACATTGTCCTTTTTCAATGAGGAGCCCACAATGTCAACAAAGGCAGCAGTGTGTCTCACAGTGGCCCATTTTGAATTTGTTCCTTTGTACACAGAGAACAATAAGTTTTACCAACCACAGCCCCATCGCCAGATGCAAACAGCTCTTCACCTCTGCCTGCCATTTTTTAACCTCCCCACACTAAGAGCCATTCTGCTCTTCCCTTCTACTCCTGTTTTTCACTTAGTAGTTACCCTCTCTTCTAAATCTTATAGATCTTCTGTGGGTCCTACTCGTGACCTGTCAGTATGAGAAATGGAACATATATATTTACTATTAATTAGCTTTAGAAACAGAGGTGGGTGTTTTAGCAAAGCTGTTTCTCAAAGTCAGTTTTTTAAAAATTATATTGATAAGATCTAAGTACATTTTTCATGTGAAAATATAAGTGCTACATGGAAAAGGACAAAAAAATAATTTTGCTTCTATATCAGCCTGAATGTTTATGAATCAAGCAGCCAATTAGTCAATTAGCCAAATAGTTCTCATGAAATGACTCTAAAATATACCGAATTCTGAACCATCTTCTGGCAGTATCCATTTGGCTTCATTTATTTAATAAGAAATATAGAGAAAGACATTTTTCCACATTGATTTGAAATTTAAAATAAAACCAGAACCATATTTTTTGTTTCCAAATCCAAACGTAAAAGCCCTTTTTCTTGTTAGGCTAGGAAGGAAGTTGGTCCACAGTTATCTGTAAATTCTTTCATTTTTTCCCCCATTTACAGTTATAATGAATCGGTTCCATCAGCATGATAGTGAGGAGTTACAAGTTATTTTAACATCTACCTCATTATTTATATCTGTTGGAAAGATGAGTGTATCACCAACTTTCTGGACTGTGTACTTGACTCTGTTAGTATTGTGTCTTATCTCAAAAAATCCAATTGGGGTTCCCAGCTGTTGTCTGATATTTTAATATTCACACTCACCATTTTTCAGTGTTAAGGTTTATTTTCTATGGCTCAAATGAGAATATATTTCCAGGTCTAGTGTGGCCAGTTTGTTTGTTTGTAAGAGTATTATCTGTTCAAACAGAAGAAAACCTTTAATTCAAGGTTAAAGAAAACAATAAAGTGATTTAACATGAAAATATAGGAATTAATAACAGGAAAATATAGGAATTAATATAGGTTATTAATTAATTAATAACCTAAATAAATATAAATAAGACACATTAATTACCACTATTTTCTACTCACCTGACAAGGATTCATAAATATTTTTGACATTACCATTTGACTCTAATCTCCAAATTATTTCTCACTAAGCAAATGTTTATTGGGTATATATTCTGACTCAGATACTACTTTTACTTTTGACATATAAAAGGGAGGTCCTCATTCCATAGTGGGTGGAGGTTGGAAAGATATGAACTCCTTTGTTAAGAAATATACAGAAAGGAAATTCTGGAAACATACAGAGAACATAGACCTGTCCACGTACAAATCGAAAGTAGCTTACTCTGTAAATGCTATGAAATTCACCATATCATATCCCAAGAACCATAAGAAAAACAGGAGAAGGTTGAAGCTAAAGTAAAAAAAAAAAAAGGAAACCTAAAATGGTACAACAGGGGTGAGGACATTGCATGAGGAAACTAAATCTACAAGGATTCAAATCCAGAGAGGGAATGGCTGAGTGGGTTTTGGACAGAAGTGTGTACACCATCTAGTGTACAGACACAGTGATCTCAGACTTGTCCACTCAGCACATACTGGAATATGAGTATTGAGGAAGCACCTCCTGACTCCTGAGAAAGTCAAGACAAAGTCAGTTGCCTTTGAAGGGCAGAGAAGTTCCCTGGTTGGGGTAGAGAACAGTTAAACTACTGAGTGTGGAAAGGAAATGCTTAAGTGACAATTTGTACATTAAAAAATATTTACAAATATTTATTTGTAAATAAAAATTATTTACAAATATTTATTATTTGCAAATAAAAATATATTTAATATATGGAATGAAACCAGTGCCATAATTTAGCTCCTAAATCAGATGTCTGGTACCACCGATGTAAATGCAGTGAGAATGAGAGATCCATAATGTGGGTTTAGACCGTGGTGCCCTTCTTTCATGCACAGTGCATTGTAACAGAGTGTGTTTTACATGAGCCTGGATAATATAGAATAGTTTTAACTCAACAGAATGGAGAAATGGCTTTTAAAAGTCCTCTGCCAAAGAACTGCAGCCTGAAGAGGTGTGTGACAGACCACTGGTCTAGGGTCATATAACATGAAATACCAATATGCCTGCTTAAAAAGTCATTACCTCCAAGAAGTAATACCTACGGAATAATTGCAATCTTTGGTACCTCGGCTGTATGCTCTTCTCCTGAGAACTTTTGATTTCTCTGTAATCCTTACTGTAAAATTTAGATCTCCAGTTTGTCCAAGCTGAGGTCTTTCATCTCCAAATCTCACCTGGAGATGTCTACTTGGAAATACTGTTGTCCCAAACCCAAATTAGCTTCTCATCCCAAGTTTACCATTGTCACCCTCATTTCTTTAGGGTGTGAGATAGAAAAGAGCATAGAAGTTAAGAGCATGGTGTTTGGATCTAGGCTGCCTGGATTAAAATTTCCGCTCAGCTGTGACTTTCGACAAATTATATTCTTTCAATGAATTTTTGTTTCCTCATTTATAAAATGGGATATAATTTTCGACAAATTATATTCTTTCAATGAATTTTTGTTTCCTCATTTATAAAATGGGAGAAGCATTAGTACTTACATCAATACCCACATCATGAAACTCTGGAAAATCCACACAAAACACTGTCTGGCACAGAGCAAATGTTCAAAAACATTAGCCATTATTATTTTTTAATCGGTGCTCAAAACCCTGGGGTCATTTTGGACCATCCCACCCACATTTTTTAATCTCCTGTTTCCCATCAGTCACCAAGTCCTGTCTGTCCTCCTCTTAAAAGCTGTTCTTGGTCTAATCCCATGGCCACTGCCCTAGAGAGACACACACCCTTCCAATTTAGGTTAAAGCCAACAGTCTCTGGTGTGGTATTCCTTACGCAGCCTCTCCCCAACTCTATCTGTATATGAGTCTAATCTATATACGACTCTAGAACAGGATTCATTAGCACATTAGCATAGGATTCATCTTGTAGATCCTCTCCTCAAAAATCTTCTTGGGCCCTCTGGTCTCTACCAGACATTGTGTAAACCATGCCCTTGGCTTTAATAGCCTTCAAAGTTGGCTTTACTTTGCAAACTTCCTTTGTATCCCAGCCTGCTTTCATTTCCCATTTTCTGAAGTATGTGTTTCACAGAATTTAGCACCAATTCTCCATTTGTTTTCTGATTATCTGTTTGTCTTTCCTTCTCAATCCTGAAGGCAAAAGAAGTATGTATTTTACTTTCTTTTTACCCTCCCAAAGTACCTGGTCCCAAACATAGTAAACAGATTGTAAATACACACTTATTGATCAGTTGATTAAAACATATGCAATATCGGGACTTCCCTGGTGGCAGCAGTGGTTAAGATTCCGCCTGCCAATGCAGGAGACACGGATTTGAGCCCTGGTCCGGGAAGATCCCACATGCCATGGAGCAACTTAAGCCCGTGTGCCACAACTACTGAGCCTGCGCTCTACAGCCCGTGAGCCACAACTACTGAGCCCACATGCCACAACTACTGAGCCCACATGCCACAACTACTGAAGCCCGTGCGCCTAGAGCCCGTGCTCCAACAAGAGAAGCCACCGCAATGAGGAGCCCGCGCACTGCAACAAAGAGTAGCCCCCGCTCGCTGCAAATAAAGAAAGCCCATGCGCAGCAACGCAGCCAAAAATAAATAAATAAATTAAAAAAAAACAACATATGCAATATAGAAAAGTCATGGATGACATTTATCATGGGTTATTAATGAAAACTTGGATACTGAGATACACTCTTGATTTTTTAGGTGGAAATCAAGAAAACAGCTACTCTCTTCTTCAATATGATATTTAACACCACTGTCTGGGAGTCCACAAATATAAATGAATTATGCCAGGCACTAGAAATATAAACAGGCAGAAAACAGAGTCTTTTCTCAGTCTCCTTCATTCATATTCTACCTGGGGGGTGGGGAGGTCAAGTTCATAAATATATATGAATAAAACAAGGACATAAAGGGCAGAGATAGGGACAATAAAAGATAGAATGGGATAGAATAGTCTCTGGATCACACTTAACGTGTCATTTCTTAGGTATCTTGTTTGACCCTTATGACTGGCTTAAATATTCTAATTTTGATTAGTCAATGCATGTGTGTATAATAGTAACGAATCAATTAGGCTTTTGAATTTGGCCACTGAGTGCATATTTTTGAAAAAAATGAGTTATCGTTAACACATGGCAAACTGGTGTCTGATGGAGGTGCTTTTTACATCACAATTAAAATATTTCTGGTGGTACTTTATTATTCATCTTTGGCTTTCCGTCTCCCTAGTTCATTTTTTACTTACAGTTCTCTTTTTTACTCTCATTTTCTAGTCTTCTATTTGACTCCCAGCTCATATTCTCCAGAGATTTTACCCCTTTTGACCTCAAAGAAATACCAGAGGTATTTATTGGCTTTGTTTAGTGTTGCCAATGCTTTTGCACACTGAGCAGGTTAGAATGTCCTGCACTTCTACCACTAATTATAGTTTAAGTTTGAAAGTATTGTGCAAGTATTGTGCCAAGTAAGAACTATAATGTTTAGTCCACTGGAATGTCCAATTAGTATCGCTCTTACCATTAACAGGACTAATTAATACAAATGAGGTATGATCACTTGATACATTAAACTAAATCAACAGGTAATTTAGTAATTTTACAAAGCACTAACTACGATTATTTCTGACTTCGATGAATCACATACAGTATATGTTAGGAAACAACAACTAAATTTTGAAAATTTAAGTAAAGGCATATGATTTATATAATGGCTGGAATCAAGAGGAAAAAAAAAAGCCCCAATAGAATATGTGTTGATTAGTGTTATATGCATTATTTTTCAAAGTGTGTTACTCAGTAACTCAGTCCTATAAAATGCTTGGTGAAAAAAAATATACTCCATTGTCAAAAAGGACTGGGAAATGCTATATACCAAGTGGCTCTTTAAAAATTCCCAATACAGATTAAGCTATTAAGGGCCCTGAGAAGTCCTGCAATAAACAGACCAATTTGACTTTAAGTCAGTATTTCCCTAATTCATTTAACCATGGAACTTTTCTTCTTAGAAAATGTAACTCTGGCAGTCCCAGTGTCGAAGAAGCACACTTCGAGAAAGGCCAGTACAGATTAGGTGCTAGAGAGTTCAGAAGTGGAAGAGGCCACTTGCAGTTGGGGAAAACCACTATGAAGAAGGAATGTTTTTGAGTTAGATCTTGAAGACTGTGGTGAAGATGAGGCAGGGGAGGCATCTCAGGCAAAGGGAACACTGTGAGCAGAAAAATACAGAGGAAAGAGCACTAGGCGTAGGAAGGAAGGTTTGGAAGAACCTGTCTGGGGGAAGCAGAAGGTTCCTATAGGGCAGAAATGGGTGCTAACACTACGAAAATGATACTACATAGTAGAATGGTTAGCAAACTATGTACTCTTACGCATTTTCCCCTCATATTATTATTATTTCTTACATGCTCATTTGATCATGAAAGTGATTACTTAATTAAAACTTGAATGGTCTAGGCCAGCACTGTCCAATAAAAATAATCAGCTACAAATGTACTTTTAAACCTTCTAGCAGCAACATTTAAAAAATAAAAAGAAACAGATTAACTTAATTTTAAAATATATTTTATTCAACTCAACATATCCAAAATGTTATCACATCAACATGTCGGAATTCCCTGGTGGTCCAGTGGTTAAGACTCTGTGCTTTCACTGCAGAGGGGGCCTGGGTTCAACCCCTGGTGGGGGAACCAAGATCCAGCAAGCCATGTGGCCCAGCCAAAAAACCCCAAAAAACATGTCATCAATATAAAAATTGTTAATGGAATTTTTCTCTTTTGGCCAAGTCCTCAAAATCCAGTTTGTATTTTACAATTGTAACAGATCTCAATTCAGCCTAGCGACATTTCAAGGGCTCCATCATAACCACATGGCTAGTACTACCATATTGGACAGGACAGGTTTATACACTAGCATAAATTAGCTGGATAAAGCAGTCAATTTGGATAGCTTTTCAGTAACTTTAATTATGATTGAAAGTTTTAAACTCTTGAAGATTAAATCGGTAAGACATATTTGCTTTACCAGTTTTTGAAATTTATGTTTTTATTTTTTGGCTGGATTTGAAATAGGCAAATTAGGTGTAATTATAGATTAAAAACGAAAATTTCCGTTTTCCCTCCAAATCAGCTTATTAATGGAAATAAATTACCTTCTAGCTCTCTTATGGCTCTCTTTTAGCTACTAATAAGTTAAGAGAAGTCAGTAGATTTGTGAAAGTTAAACACGAAGGCTCTGCTACATATGCCAGTTGATTTGTAGCCACATACATGCTTTATGAAACTATTTTTCAGATTTTTAAAAATTTTAAATGATTCCTCCTGCTGGTGCAGTTTCTTCACACTTCATCACATTTCTAAATAAGTTATCGTGTAACTGAAGATTTCATGTCCCAAAGGCATTATACCAATACTTCCAAATGTTCCTACTTAAAACACAAAGCAGTTTTATTCACACTTCCCATTTTTGATTGCACTAAAGTCATTTGTGGGGGGTGGGGAGGAAAAGCTAGACACCTGCTCTCCTGTTTTTGTTTTCTACAAATTGTCTTTACTGAGAGCTTGTAAGTTTCCAAAAAGCACATTTCATACCCATCAGAAACTGACTGAATATGGCACATTCTTTAAATGGAAGCCCTGGAAAATCTGCTCTTTTAAAAATGGAAGATGAACGCCAAGGCAACTGCTGTGCTTCTTAGTAGAGAGCTCTTCTCTAAACCACCAATGTGGGCTAGGAATAGAAATAGGAAAATATCCAACGACACAACATAGTCTTTGAAAGTTCACGGCTTTATTCCAGGGTTTCTAAGCAGCAGTGCTATTAATATACTTGGCCTGATAATTCTTTGTTGTCGGGGGCGGGGGGAATGTTCCGTCATTGTACGACGTTGAGCAGCATCTCCAGCCTCTATTCACTAGATTCCAGTAGCATCACCCCCCCATCTGTCCTCAAACAGGTCTTGACAAATCAAAAATATCTCCAGACATTGCCAAATGTCCCCTGGGGCACAAAATTGCCCTTGATTGAGAACTACTACTCTATTCAAAGTCTAAAAATTATATATTTACAAGTATTAGTATGAGCTCTAGTTTCAGAGTACAAATCCATTAATATTATTATCTGTCTCTGCTTTTCCTAAGAGCGTGTAACCTTTGTAAAATAGATTAGATTTACATAATAATCTCTCGTGTCCCACCTCTTCAATCTCAATGATCTTGTTTTAGCTTGCTCTCTAATGTAAAGTTAAATATCCCACATCATTTTTACCGGGAACTGATATATCATAATGATAATGTAGGCTTTCATACACAACCATTATATGCAATAGAGAGTGAAAAGATGTAGCAGCTTGAAACCCCTTAGATATATTTCAGGGTATTTATTGAAATTGTTTTTGTAATGACCTGTACTCCCTAAATAAACAAGAAAGGGACTAAAACTTCACTACCATCAACTTGGTATCTTTTGGTAGTATCACAAAGAAGACGTAGTAATTCATGTTTTAAATAGAACCTGAAACATTTTCAACCACATAAAACACTGTGTATGAATAAAATGCTTCAAAGCAAGATTTATATTTCTTTTTCTCCTTTAAGACAGTTCAGTAATAAAGCATTTTATACTTAGTAGAGCCTATTTCCTGCCATATGTAAAATTTGGATATTTAAGAATAGTGAAAGCTTATTCTATGTTTTTAAGCTTATATGTTTATTCTGAAATGACAGAAGAGGTAGATAGATGTATTATGAGGACAAGAACATGGTAATGTCACAGAGGCAGCACCTGGAACAATGTATACAAACTATTTGTTCTCTACTACCCTCTGGTGGTTTGTTTAAAAAAAAAAGTAACAGTTTAAAAAAGAAAAAAAGGCTTAAAGAACCATTATTCTTATCACTGGTAATATCAATACCTAATATTTGTTGGTAAACACTATAGTACACTTAACGAAAATTCTCTCATTTAACCCTAAACAGTTGCTTGAGGTGGGTATTATAACTCATACCTGAAAATTAAGAAAACTGAAGCTCAAAGTGTTGACAGATTTTGTCCAAATTGATTTATCTGGTAGAAATGGCACTCAAATTCGTATCTTTTATGCCAAGGCTCAAGTTCATTGCGTGTGTTATCGCTTCCTGAGCAACTCTTAAAGAGAGCTGGCCTCAAAGGCAGACAGCAGAAGCAAGAATAACTACAGTCCTGCAGCCTGTGGAACAAAAACCACATTCACAGAAAGATAGACAAGATGAAAAGGCAAAGGGCTATGTACCAGATGAAGGAACAAGATAAAACCCCAGAAAAACAACTAAATGAAGTGGAGATAGGCAACCTTGAAGAACAAGAATTCAGAATAATGATAGTGAAGATGATCCAGGACCTCGGAAAAAGAATGGAGGCAAAGATTGAGAAGATGCAAGAAATGTTTAACAAAGAACTAGAAGAATTAAAGAACAAACAAACAGAGACGAACAATACAATAACTGAAATGAAAATTACACTAGAAGGAATCAAGAGCAGAGTAACTGAGGCAGAAGAACAGATAAGTGACCTGGAAGACAGAATGGTAGAATTCACTGCTGCAGAACAGAATAAAGAAAAAAGGGTGAAAAGAAATGAAAACAGCCTAAGAGACCTCTGGGACAACATTAAATGCAACAACATTCGCATTATAGGGGTCTCAGAAGGAGAAGAGAGAGAGAGAAAGGACCAGAGAAAATATTTGAAGAGATTATAGTCGAAAACTTCCCTAACATGGGAAAGGAAATAGCCACCCAAGTCCAGGAAGCGCAGCGAGTCCCATACAGGATAAACCTAAGGAGAAACACGCCGAGACACATAGTAATCAAATTGGCAAAAAGTAAAGACAAAGAAAAATTATTGAAAGCAGCAAGGGAAAAATGACAAATAACCTACAAGGGAACTCCCATAAGGTTAACAGCTGATTTCTCAGCAGAAACTCTACAAGCCAGAGGGGAGTGGCATGATATACTTAAAGCGATGAAAGGGAAGAAACTACAACCAAGATTACTCTCCCTGGCAAGGATCTCATTCAGATTCGATGGAGAAATCAAAAGCTTACAGACAATCAAAAGCTAAGAGAATTCAGCACCACCAAACCAGCTCTACAACAAATGCTAAAGGAATTTCTCTAAGTGGGAAACACAAGAGAAGAAAAGGACCTACAAAAACAAACCCAAAACAATTAAGAAAATGGTCAGAGGAACATACATATCGATAATTACCTTAAACGTGAATGGATTAAATGCTCCAACCAAAAGACACAGGCTTGCTGAATGGATACAAAAACAAGACCCATCTATATGCTGCCTACAAGAGACCCACTTCAGACCTAGGGACAGATACATACTGAAAGTGAGGGGATGGAAAAAGATATTCCATGCAAATGGAAATCAAAAGAAAGCTGGAGTAGCAATACTCATTTCAGGTAAAATAGACTTTAAAATAAAGAATGTTACAAGAGACAAGGAAGGACACTACATAATGATCGAGGGATCAATCCAAGAAGAAGATATAACAATTATAAATATATATGCACCCAACATAGGAGCACCTCAATACATAAGGCAACTGCTAACAGCTATCAAAGAGGAAATCGACAGTAACACAATAATAGTGGGGGACTTTAACACCACATGTACACCAATCAACAGATCATCCAAACAGAAATTTAATAAGGAAACACAAGCTTTAAATGACACAATACACCAGATAGATTTAATTGATCTTTATAGGACATTCCATCCAAAAACAGCAGATTACACTTTCTTCTCAAGTGCACGTGGAACCTTCTCCAGGATAGATCACATCTTGAGTCACAAATCAAGCCTCAGTAAATTTAAGAAAATTGAAATCATATCAAGCATGTTTTCTGACCACAATGCTATGAGATTAGAAATGAATTACAGCGAAAAAAATGTAAAGAACACAAACACGTGGAGGCTAAACAATGCGTTACTAAATAACCAAGAGATCACTGAAGAAATCAAAGAGGAAATCAAAAAATACCTAGAGACAAATGACAATGAAAACACGATGATCCAAAACCTATGGGATGCAGCAAAAGCAGTTCTAAGAGGGAAGTTTATAGCTATACAAGCCTACCTCAAGAAACAAGAAAAATACAGAGTGAAGTAAGTCAGAAAGAGAAAAACAAATATCGTATGTTAACGCATGTATGTGGAACCTAGAAAAATGGTACAGATGAGCTGGTTTGCAGGGCAGAAGTTGAGACACAGATGTAGAGAACAGACATATGGACACCAAGGGGGGAAAACTGCGGTGGGGTGGGGATGATGGTGTGCTGAATTGGGCGATTGGGATTGACATGTATACACTGATGTGTATAAAATTGATGACTAATAAGAATCTGCTGTATAAAAAAATCATCATAGGTACATTTATTTTCAGTATAAATGTAGGGGATTAGTGAGTTTAGGCCAAATGAAAGAAAACTTAGTAATAGTAACAGAATTATGAACAGAACTCTAATAAATAAATAAATTTCCATGATGTAGAAATTAACTTCTGTTACTGGCTATTACCAACATCTATATGTATGCATCATATACCAATAAAAATATCAAAACTGAACATTAAAAAGGTTAAACTCTACTTTAAAGAAATTTTAAAAATCAGACTTTTCATATTTACAAAACGAAAATTCCAGAAAAATACAACTTTAATAATATTACCTTATATATTTTAGTTTTACAAATCATTTTCACATATACTAGCTCATTTAATTTCTAAATGCCTCAACACTTACTATAACGTTTTGCCTATAACACTATTTTTAAAAAATTTTTTACATGTACATTTTAATTTAAATTTAATTTTATTTATTTTTATTTGTTGGCCACACCACATATGGCTTGTGGGATCTTAGTTCCCTGACCAGGGATCGAACCCGTGCCCCCTGCAGTGGAAGCACAGAGTCTTAACCACTGGACTGCCAGGGAAGTTCCTATAATACTATTTTTAATGAGCCTATTATATCATTATTTTTTGGTTTTGTGACTACTATTGAATGAAGATATAAATGGTGGTTCACTTCTAACATTGGTGTTTAAATAGACTATCTTTAAATAAAATTTTAAGTTAAAGAACACTTGCTTTATCTCTGCCAGGATATCAGTTTATAGCAAACAACCCTGATTCCTTCCTTTCTTTTCTCCCTTTGCCTCCCTCCCTCCTTTTCTTCCATATATAATATAATTTAGGGTATAAAGCAATTATTTTCTATTTTTCTCTAAAAAGAGAGAGCAAGTGAGAGAGAATTTACTTTATGAAGCTATCAAAAGGAATCTTAATATAGAATTTCTCCTATTTGTGCTGTAAGGGATAACAGAATCTACAGGTTCTTTTAAAAGAAATGATCGAGATAACACCTCCCAAATTATAAATTTCCTAGATGATGCTACTGTCCCTTTGCAATTTACAGCATAGTAATTAAGTATGAAAATCCTGACCTCAAATATAATGCTGGTTTTTCTCCTCATAATAATTCCTTTTGTGTGGCATAGTGTTTTCTTAAAAAGAGAGGAAAGCTATGTGAGTGCATATTTCATAAGCTTCTTATTTATTATTCATACCATTAGAGATAGAAGGAATATATACACACAGAGCATTCTCTCAGATGTGTCCTCTGAGAAGTACACTCAGCCTAAACCTCAAAGAATCTCTTTCACTGGGGGCTGGAGGGAAGCTCCATGAAGATGGCAGATGGCCTTCCTTAGACATATTCTTATAGTAATGCTCCAGAGGGTACCAAGTTCCACTTTACCTTGGTAAAAAGTGGTTTACTTTACCACTATTCCAATAGCACTTTACCCTAAAACAACTGAACAGTAATTACAGCATTTGAAAAGTTTCAAACTAGTTTTGTTTATGTGTTTCAGAAATATTATTTTCTGAAATATGAAAATAAAAGCTTCTCTAATTCAATTTAGGGAGGGTTCATGTCACTTATTTATTTACTTATATAAACTGGATTTATGTTTCTTGCATAAGGAAGCTGATTTAGGCTTATGAGTTAATATGCATTGAAGATGCTGTGGGTACTTTATTAATATTTAATTTTTAAAATGAGAATAGTGTGTTCCTCTCCTATTAGTGTAAACCTTTTTGAAAAACTCATCGATGAAGTCAAAATAAACTTATAAATTGAGTGCTAAAAATATACTATGTAATTTAAGAATAGGAATGAAAACTTTTTTCCTTAATATCAGAGTGTATTTTTCCCCTGAACCATCTATTTAATATCAGGCATGAATGAAATATTAAAAATAAAACAAAGAAACAAAAATAAATTTTAGAAGTAACCTCTTCGTGTATGCACTTCTGTCTATATCTGAGATAGATTCAGTTAGCTGTTATCTCAGGATAACAATTACTGACATAATAAATTAAGTTCTCATGTAGTTGGTTATCATAATGAGAAAGGACGTCAAGCATGTCTGTCAGTTCAAGGTTGCTGTGCATTTAATAAACCGTAGCTGAGCAACTTAAGATTCTGGGGTCTCAGTATCAGTAGCAGTAGTCTAACTCCAATTTCACAATACAGGGTCAAGTTTTTGATACATGAATTCGAGAATTCAACTGAAGTAGAAAAAGTAAGGTAATTTCTGTATTAAGATTTATAGCTTGATGTTCAGAAGTTGTATGATTAAAAATGACTTAAATATTTTCTTAATAAATTGAGCTGTGTACATGGTACCCAAGAGGGAATGAGATTTTCTGTATAATTAAGAGCGTGTCAGTTTGGCATTTAGTGGATTGCTTTGGGAGCAGCCAGTTGTTACCAACATTTACACTGGCCAAGATCTCAGAATATGCGTTGTAGAAAAATCCCTCTCTCTCTCTCTCTCTCTCTCTTTCCCCCTCTTTATTAAGGAAGATAAAGGAAAATGGAGCTAGAAATATGTACTCGGTTGGACAGAGGCAAGTGGTGTACCTATGAGTTAAGATTTGAGTTGGAAGCCTTTTAAAGAACTTGTCTCAATAAATAATAAGGGTTGTTCACAAAACTAAGAAAACTGAAGACACTTTAAAAACAAAATATACAAATTAATCCCTGGAAACTTTTCAATAAAAAAAATATGAGAGCACTCACATAATTGTAAATGCTTTCTGCAGTATATTTGCCATTATTACCAAAAGAAGGATGCATTTTAGTCATTTCCTTTTCCTGCTTTTAATAACATTTAGGCAAATTAATAAACCTTGCATTTTCTGCATGATTTCTTAGTTACTCTGAATTCCTTTAATTATTCTTTAATGAATTAAAAGAAATACACACCATATTCCAGGCAAAGCTCTGAATTAATCCACTTAAAAAAAAAAAAAGAGGAATTAGCATACTATATGGGACATAATAGTTTTTCCATACCTATTGCCTGAAGGTTAATCTGGTATATTTTAATGTTAAAATAAATAATCTGAAAAAGGAAGGGGAAAACTAATTTAGATTAATCATCTGCTGTGTGTCAGGCACCATACTAGACATTTTAATACTTATTACCTCTTTAATTCTTTCAGTAGCCCTCTAAGTAAAGTACTAGTTCTACATGAGGAAAGTGGTTTGGGTGTTTCCCAAACTACAGACTGAAATGGGTCTCGGGGATAGAAGTGTGATAAGCATTGCTGAATAACTGAAAACACTACTTGGTATATTTAGTTATAGATATGAGACAGGGAAAAGTAAAATTGAACACTTTTTTATTTTACTTTTCCATATCTGACTCTGGAAACACCAGCATTTAGATGAAACATCTTACTTTGCATTCTCAAAGCTAAACACATTTTCAGCCTTATGAATTTTATTTGTCATGCCTTGTAACTGAAGATTGTTGGGTTAAACTTGATAACCCCCTCCGCAACTCCTCAAAAATAGATAAATCACTTTAGTATCCGATATTGCTGTCTGGGGTAGATGGGAGACCATTTTCAAAGGACTTTAAAAAATTATGCAGGTATAAAGCAGTGGTTCTCAACCTTGACTAAATCTTAGAATTACCTGGGAAACTTAAAAAAAATTAATGCCCAGGGGCCACCATGTGATTCTAATATGCAGCTAAGGTTGGAAAACATGGCTCTTAGTTTCCATCCACAACACGGGCACTATTCTTTTGCAGTTGCTTTGCGATTGCACCCACGTGACTTCAAATAAGATGAGGTTTGGGGTACCAAGTGGGTGTGAAGAATTAGGGACAGCACAAGTATGACAGCTCTTTATGTTACAAGCAATGAGATAACTCGAATAGTAACAATAATCACCATCCCTTTGGGATAGATTTCTGAACTTCTGCAAAAACAGTATAAGCCTTATTGGAGAGAAAGCTGCCTTAGGGCAGCCGGAAATAACCCTTCCCCCCTTGCAGGGGTGGGAGCTCAGTTGACATCCACTTAATGTCAACTGGTATTGGAGCCTGTAGGAAAACAGCTATATTTAAATCCAGTTTCGCTTGCAAGAGCCTCCATCAACTTGTAAATCAGATTACTAAATTCATGGTAGTTATTTTTGAAAATTTGCATACTACATAGTTTAGCAACAAATAATACAGCACTTCTACTTAACAGCAGAAAGACACTTTAACCCTAATATCTGACAGCTCCCAACCAGGACAGCATGTATAAACTCTCATATGCTACAGAAGCATTCCATTTGTACAATCTCAAAACAACTAACATATCACACTCAAATTAACTTAATTAAAATGCTTCTAGGGCATCCCTGGTGGCGCAGTGGTTAAGACTCTGCCTGCCAATGCAGGGGACATGGGTTCGAGCCCTGGTCTGGGAAGATTCCACATGCCATGGAGCAACTAAGCCCGTGCGCCACAACTACTGAGCCTGCACTCTAGAGTCCGCAAGCCACAACTACTGAGCCCACGCGCCACAACTACAGAAGCCCGCGCGCCTAGAGCCTGTGCTCTGCAACAAGAGAAGCCACCACAATGAGAAGCCCGCGCACCGCACTGAAGAGTAGCTTCCGCTCACCACAACTAGAGAAAGCCTGCACGCAGCAACGAAGACCCAACACAGCCAAAAATTCAAAAAAAAAAAAAATGCTTCTAGATCAAGAGCATTATTTCTCAGTTACATTCTAAAGCAAAGCCTGCAGTATGAAATTATCAAGTCTGTAATAAACTCTGGATAGAAATTCATTGAAACTCAATGACTCACTCAACTGCTATCTAGTTGGCACTTGTAGGAATGGCTATATGCCACTCTCGTTAGCAGTTCTCTCCTTGTCAACCAGATCAGAGATACTCACGGTGAAGAACACAGGAAGTAATTTTATGTGACTTGATAAAAAGAAAGCTGCCTGTCACCGAAGTGACAAATAAGGGTTAATTTTCATAAGACATGATTTGCAATTTCTTTGCAAGAATCATTAATCAGGCAGTGTAAATTCTTCATTGTTTAAATTCTCACTTGGAAACAAATTTTCTACAGATTTCTTACAACTCTAAAACAACTGGCTTCTCTGGAAAAATAAGCAACATTTTATAAAATGTGGTTTAGCTAACCACACCTTCCTTAATATTTTTATGACAAATCCTTGACCCAAAATATAACTCCCTAGCAAAACAAGTATTCCTCCCTCATCACCACAAGCAAACTTACCTATTGGGAAGGAGAAGTAATCAAAAAGCACTGGCTCAGGCAAATATAAAGAGCTATCTGAGGCTTCAGTTTTTGAGCCAAGATTTGGAGATGCGTTTAAATGAACTCAAGAGTCAGATGGCTGTGGCTACCCTCTATGGGGAAACCAGAGGAATCTGCACTGGTGTGTAGTGCTTCTGGGCGCCTCCCTTTGTTCTAAGTAGAATGCTAATGCTAAAAGCACAGTTTGCATTCCTGCTAGCTCTGGAAACACGGATGCAGTCTGACAAAGCTTCCAGCTTAAATACCTTATGGGGAAAAAAATAAGTTCCAGAGATGGGACCTCCCTTGTGTACTAGTAAAACAAGCCACACAGTGACTGTGTCAATCTGAACAGTTGGAAATTTGTGGTCACATTAATGCTATCTCATATTCTTTGAAAGATATTAGAGACATTGAGAAAACAAATTTTCCACTTCTTGTGAATGCCCATTAAGGAAGTCAAGAATGTGTCTTTGAATTTTTTTCCCACCTCTTTCTTCTCCCTAGTGTGCAAAATTTTCATTGGCAGATAAAAGCAGGAGGTAAAAAGAAAAAGAAATTCCTTAGGGCAGTGAAATATAGATCAAGGCATAGCATAATGGGAAGAAAAATGCAATGAAAAAGTTAAGGCCATGAAGAGAAAAAAAAACCTAACAGTGTAATTTATTCATGTGTTAACATATGTTTTAAAGTATAGGAGAAGTTTAATATCAAATCATTTTTAATGCTGTTTTTCATTATACAGGAGGAATATAAAGCAGATGATTACTATTTAATCTTAATTTTTTAAAAATAATTTTAAAATGTCTTGTGTTATCTCGTCACTGTCTACACAGTTGATGACGTTTGTTTTCCTCCCTTTATATGTGAAAATTAGATAACAGGTTACATAGTTCAATAACTGGGGCCAAACTCTTTAGAGCAAGTGATCAAGCCATCATATATTTAATTTTCAAGTCTCTGTAGATATTTACCGATGAGCACATCAATAATATATCAGTCACTTCATCTGTTGCATAACTTTATCATTACTTCAGCAAGGAAAATCAGATTGTTTTTGCCTTTTCCAAGGAGGAAAATGAATGTTTAGGTATTGCCAGGACATGGAATGTTTTTAGCACTACTGGGTTTCATTTACTTTTCATTTTTAAGTTTCTTAGCTGTATATCAGAATGCAAATTTATGAATGGTAAGAATTGTATGTATTTAATACAACTACTCTACTACATCTATTTTCCTAGTACTCTTTTATGGCATGTGATCAATACTATGACTTTTGAGTTGAGTTCAAGATGGTTGATGAATTTTCTGGACAAACTTCAGTGATGATAAGTGGTGACAGCTAAATAATAAATGCTGGATTGAAAAGTTTTGATCTCAAAAATGCAACATAAATATCAGATTGGGAAGTAGTGTGAGAAAATGACCTAATAGATTTCTTAATGAAACCAGTAAATAAGTTTAATATAATTGTATAAAAAAGAATTGGTCTACACCCCCAATTTGTTTGATATTGGTCTTTCTGGAAAGACAAAATAAGTCTCTTTGCCTGGAACATTTTTCCTCAAGACTTTGGCTGAACCCCATGCCACAGCTACTTCACTACAAAAAGAAGTAAAAGAGAACAGACCAACAGCCAGAAAATTATCACTGTTCTGTAGCTCCCGCCTCCCCCCAAAAAAGCAGTCTCAACTGGGAGCAGAGGGTAGAGAGGCCTAACTATTCTTTTTCCACTGCATCATTTCTTTCTCTACTTCCATATAAACCCAAAGGATTCCTCTGCATCTTGGCTTTTGTGCTTTACCCTGTGAATAACCTTTCCTTTTTGCCACTATAAAGAGGGAGAAAAGTGACTTCTTCACTACAAGCTGGAAAAGGAAGGTTGTGAAGGTAAGAAACCTTTCATAAACAGGTCAAGAGAAAGATTTCCAAAGATCTAGAATTTATATGATGATATGGAATTTACAAAGGCCCTTGAATGCTCAAAAATAGGTTGGGATTTTGGTAAAGTAATGGCTAAGAGCTCAGACTTAGTTCTGAGTTTTGGTTCTGCATTACTATTGACTAGGTTACTTAAGAAAGTCATTTAACTCTCCTCATTTATAAAAAGGGAATTATAATAGTTGTAGTGGAGTGACATAGATAAGCACTTTAAAAATGCCTCACATTTAATGCATACTAAAATGATGTTAGCCATTATTTTTGCTCTTGGTAATTTAATACATTGCGAAAAATAGATGAATGTATATCAGTTTCTATAACTTGATAACTGGAGCATGCATGCCTCCTCTAAAGAAAGTAACTGTAAATCAGTGACATCTGATTGGTGCCACCAATTCTAGCTCCTTTTGTACTTATTCATTCATATTCTAATTCATTTAACAAATATTTATTGAGTGCCAACTGTGTGTTAGGAACTGCGTTACATGCTAGAGACAAAGCAGTGAAAATGGCAAGCAGATCCAGTCCCTCAGTTAGCTTAAATTTTAATGATATATACTGCTTGTGTTATTTTACATATACATGTAATAATTATTCAGTTTTAGGCTTTTCAGGGGTAAGAGCCATATATCAAAATTCTCTGTAATCCTTATAGTTATATGTATTAAATATTCATTGACTTAAATTGTAACTGATAATAAATGTTCTTTATACTTATAACAGGTAATTCAAATATTGGTCCATTATTTGAAGATATATCGCTTTTTCCTGTGGTTTGAAATTGTATGAAGAATGCCCAAAGTGTTTATTCTAATAAAAATCAGAGAGAAAGCATTATTATGGGCTTAAGAAAATCCAAAATGAAGAGTTTTTGAAAAACAAACAGAAATTGACAAAAGTTAAATATCATTGCTATTGGTGTACTTTAACGAATAAAAGAATTGTAGGAGCAAAATGATAAAAATTCCCAAGCTGTACTTCAAATAGGTTAAAAACAAATATTTGCCAATTTAGCCTCCATTTTGCACACTACTCAAATACACAAACTTATAATATGTGCAAATTTTCTTGCTATGCTGATTATAAAGTTGAACAATGCATTCATTTCTAAGTCAATATTTGTATTCTTGTAAGTCGTTAACTGGAAGAAATATCAATCCTTTTTTTTTTTCCTTTCTGTCTGTTCCTGTGGTGGGGTCACTGAGGTAGAGCCAGTTTCAGCACCATGGACAAAGCATTGAGAGCACTCAGCCTTCTGAGAGACACAGGAAACATTCCCCTTAGGCTGAAATGTAAGGAATAACTTTATGGTAACCATCTTCCATTTTAATATGTTTTAAGGAAAAAATAAACACTAAAGAATGTTCAGCTGGATAATATAAAGTTTACACTTTCAAACCCCTTCTATCTCATGGAAAAACATAATGGCCCTTTTAAAGACATGCATCACTGTGATAAATGCATTTAAGTGCCATTAGGTTTAATGGCTCCTACTCATTCAGACTATTATACCGTACCTTTTAAAGTTAATTTAATGGGTACTAATGGTGTGAAATTGATGAAATTATGAATTGAGTTTCCCTGGGCACAGGTTAAACCAAGGAAGAAGGGAGAGGACAGGTTAATATTACCTTCCACCCCATTCTTCATTTGTCCTACAAAAGATGTCAGTTCTGCCCTTGGGAAGGAAATGCTCAGTGTTAGTAAGCTGAACTTAAATTGATTTTTGTGGTTTTAAATTCAGGTAACTGTCTGTGGTTGGGTCACCAAAGGTTTGCAGTTTCCTTCAGGGAATAAGAAAATATGTGCACTTCTGAGAGTAAGTTCGTATTTTATTCCACAGTTTCAGAGAATTAGATAACTTGTCACTTCCTTTCCTTCCTGTATTCATCTTACAGATTTAATTCAGAGGGTCACTCAGGATATTATTTTGTAATCTCTCCCTCACATCATCACCAGGTATCAGACAAAATAATGGTGTTTAATCAATTTAAAATCTGAGCTAAATATTATAATACATACTATTATTATTATGTGAAAAATTGAAAAATCCAACATTCTGCTCCCAAGAACACTTGATACAGCAAAACTTTGGTTCATAGTGTCAGGAAAACTGGAATCCAATTTTGAACTATGACTTGCAAAAATATTAAGGATGAGAAAACTATTCACTTTAATTATGCTTGAAGGGAGAGGAGAAAGAAAAGTATACACTCACTACCTGTTGCGGTTCATTTAACATTGATGGATGGATGGCTAAGAGAAGATAGAAGTTTGTAGCTACTCTTTTGCTTCTCTATCAAGTAAAATGATCTCCAAACTAAAAGGCATAAAATAAAACTTTGTAGAGAATACTAAAGCTCAGGCTAATTAATGCTACTAGCTTCTCTTAAGGCATTTAGTTCATTTGACAATTTATGCCCTGGGCTTTATAATCTCACCTTTTACAAATAGGATTATA
The DNA here is from genome assembly GCF_965194805.1 of Balaenoptera borealis. Taxonomy (NCBI): domain Eukaryota; kingdom Metazoa; phylum Chordata; class Mammalia; order Artiodactyla; family Balaenopteridae; genus Balaenoptera; species Balaenoptera borealis. The sequence continues at coordinate 27,588,495 of NC_138876.1, read as the reverse complement.
AGATTGTTAATGTTGTTGAAGAACCTGGAGATGAGGAGAGATGCTAAGGGAACAGAAATCTAGAAATGAAGTATACAGTTTTGATTTTCACAAATTAGAAGGAAGAGTCTCTAAAACAGTGTTTGGTGAGACCAACATAAAATATTAGGCAATATTCTGAAACAAATTAATAAAAAGATGGCTTCTGAGTACTTGAAAAAGAAAAAAATGATATTCAGAAATCAGCTTGGTCTTCAAAGAATAACTTAGCAAGCATAGCATTTTTTTTTTTTTTTTTACAGATAGGGTAAAGACTAGTAAATCTGAGAAATGGTCAGGACAGAAGTCACAAAAGCAGAAGTTTACTTAGACGAGACAATTAACACAAAGGAGCTGAGTGGCCTAAATGATGTTATTTTCCCAGGGAAGCCAGAAATCTGGGATTTTTATGTGAATCATTGTGATTTTTAAAAATTTAACTGCAACTTTCTATTAATGAATATGCTCCTGATTTTAAAACAAAACAAAATACATCTGTAGAATGAACCTGGCCCATAGGCTGCCAGCTTGGGACACGTGGCAAAGCATATGGACCTTGGTGAGGCATGTGACAAGGTTTCACATATCATTACTGAGAATTTCTGGCTAGGGGGCAGTACAGACATTACAATGAGATGAGTTCAAATTTAATCTCAATATAAGGAAAACTGGATCTTCCCAGTGATGGCATGGGCATAACGCTAGAAGTACTCACCTTAACCACCATTTGGCAATTCAAAAGACCATATGGGAAAATAACCTGGAACTGAATTTTGAAATTAATGTTAATATTTTCTCATAAATGTGAATACACTATTGTGTATATACATGTCTTCTTTCATTCACTCATTTATTTGAAAACATTTATTAAAAACCTACTATTGCCAAGCACTGTTCTAGGTGCTAAGAGTGCCATAGGAACAAAAATCTTTGCTCTTATGGAGTTTACATGCTATGTTTGCCCTGTTTGGACACTAAGTTATATGAGCACTTTACAAATGTGTATTTTTGTGTGCTAACTTCATTCTGGAGTTTTGCTCTGTATTGAGCATAAGATATGAAGTTACTCTGGGTGAAAAGCACATGACACTGTGATAAACGGGTGTTGTTAGCTAGTACTTTTATTTATTCATTTAAATTTTCTTTCTAAAATGTTTATTATGCACCTGCCATTCTGCTAGGGCAACATGCTAAACTAGATGGGATACAGAGTCAACTAGTATAGGCTGGGATACGTGGTCACACTCCACAGGCACCAACATTCTGAATACTTTGGTAACTCAGCAGCCCAAATGCCCTACCTTATCTTTGATCAGCTTTGCACAAACTAAACAAATTAGAAAAGAGGATGAAATCATCTGACACTGGCAGTGGTTGTTCCAACATCAGTATAGAAGGAAAAATACCTTGCCTTTGTTTTTAAATCCCATCATGCTGTGGCGAACTAATTCCAAAACGAGGTGTCAAACATGCTGAAGTCTAGTACAGACCCATGAAAGAATCTATTCTAGTACAATTTTGGGCTTTTCTATCCATATTGGTGAAGGGATAAGAAAAATGATTTAAAAAAATTACCATGTATTCAAAATAATCCCATCTGATTTTGTAGATAATTTAAATTAAAAAAATACCGAAGGGTCAGAAATAACTGGGGGAGTTAGGTTGTGACTGAGTTTATTTCTCCTTGTATTGATTCAGTCACAGTCAAAGAATCAATATTCTTTTCCCTCAAATCTGGATCTTGCTGGCTGGAAGGTTTAGGAAGATATTTCCCAGTTGTCCAAGAGACATGCCTACGTTTCTTGAGAAGCAAAGTTAAAAACAAGGCAATAGATAATTTTTATGCTTGAAAATAGATTATTTAAAGAAAAAAACTCATGGCCCTGAAGAATGCCTTTGTAAGCCATATATTGTTATAGGAAAATGTTTTCTTTTTTTTTTTTTCCCTTTCTGATGAGTGAACATTCTCACTGAAGTTTGTTGGTCATCAAAGTTCATTTTAGAACTAGCAGAGGCACAATGAGTTAAAGTTTCTTAAAAGCATTTTTTTAGGAATGCATTTTAATAATGTTGTTATGGTCCTTCTATACTTCTCTACCTATCTTTTTTTCATACAGTTTTTAAAAATTCACTTTGAGAATGCCAAGGTTTTCTCATCCCTTTTTTTCCCAAAGGGATCTCTACAGCAAACCAAAGGCCATATAGTTTAAGCAAAATGAGTTAATGTGCTCTGAAAAGAGAGACAGAAAAAGCCCACATATGGATGACTTGGTGATTAAGCCTGGGAGACAACTTGAATAATCATTATCATAAATTATAGAATAAAAAGCCAAATATAGCTTCTAGCTTCTACAGAGCTAAATATACTGCTGAGATGCGCCACTCTGATAAAGACTTGAAGTAATTTTAGGAATATTTTATAATTTAAAAAGCTTAATGAAAATTGTCTTTTTCTAGAAGGAATGATAGGTCATTTCTCAGATGGCAACTGGGATGTGTGGTGACCTAGTTCTCTCTCTCGTTGTACCACTGGTCACAAGCTGTTCTGCAGAGCTGGGCTTGCCTTCCTCACCACTTCCTGGATCACCTCCCAAAGCCTTGCCATTAGACAGCACACCCAGTGTTGGGATAATTGTAGGTGAATAAGTCTCTTTCAAAGTTACATCTTTATTTTTACATATTTGGAGATGTAACTAACCTCAAAACCTGGTATTTCATGGATATTATTCCTTAGATGAAGGCTGAGTAAAAAAAAAATGTGTGCCAATTTAAATGAGAGTATTAAGTAAAGAATATTATAATTTGTATTTAGAGATGATAAACATTGACAAGGATACTAGAGTAACTGAAGTTCTGGAAATAGTGCCTTCTCCCATGGAGAAAAATGCTTTGGAATTTGATGTACTTACAAAATGAATTTTGAAAAAAGTTTTAATTTTGAAATAATGATAGATTCACAGGAAGTTGTAAAGAGAGTACAGAGATGTCCCCCCAATGATTATAGCTTACATAGCTATAGTACAATGTCAAAAGTAGGAGACTGACATTAGTGTAATGTGTGTGTATAGCTCTATGACACTTTACCCCATATGTAGATTCATATAACCATCATCATAATCAAGATACACAGCCTTTCCATCATGACAAAGATCTCCCTCATGCTACATTTTTATAGTCACAGACCCTTTCAACCCCATCTCTAAGCCCTGACAATCAGGGCAATTGTAAGATTACTCTTTTATGCTTATCTCCTACATACTTTTACTAAAATGTGAGAAAACTACAGGACTGGGTGTTAGGAGATGACTGGTTCTAAGTTTGCCACTGGCTAATTCATGTTCTTGGGCTACTTACTCTCTGCCAGCCTCAGTAGCTCGTCTATAAAAATGAAGATTTGCACTTTTTTTTTTAGGGCACCAGCATTTAAGCACTCATATGATTATTTGGTCTCAATTATGATACCACTTTAAAGACTACTGCATGCAAACCAAGTTAATAAAATTTGATTTAAATATGTGGAGATCAACCAGGATTGAGCAGTGTGCTGTAAACGTTTTATGCATTAAAATAGTGTCATTGTCACATAACTCAAGAAACCAAGAGCTGCATTATGATAATATACTGCTGCTCAAAAATCTGAAGCAAGTAAAAAACATCATTTCAACCATCTCTCAAGGGGACAAGTGCTGCTGTTCTCCCAAATGTACAGGTGGAGAAAACTTGGCACTGTGATTACCTGACTTCCTTTGCCCCCAAAACACCTTTGGAGGAAGAAGAAGCAAACATCTCTAATATGTGCCCAGCCAAGCGTCTGAGCTGGCAGTGCTGCAGTGGAAACTTTAAGTTGAAGATTTTGAACTGTGGGGTTCGAATTTGGCCCTTTTCTGAGAAGGGAGATTCAGACGCTGAAGCTGCTCTTTGCTTCTGCTGCCCAGGGTCGGGGGTCAGGACCAGAGGACCTGCCAGGAACTTAGCAGTGGAGTTTCCTGCCTTCCTTGATGTCACTACTTGCTCAACACCGGAGAACAAGAGGAAAACAACAGGAAAGCAGTTTATTCCAAGTGGCGCCTTCCATTTAAAGCTTTAAGAATCTCTTCCCACGCACCAATTTAACCTTACAGATCTCTTCCTCTCTACAATTCACTCCTATTTTAAATTCACCCAGCACGAGAATGTTTTGAGCTCATCAGCTGAGCCCTTCTAACATATTGATGAAAAATGGGTCCTCCCTCCTCACCACAAATAATCTGGTGAAAAATTCCCAAGGAAGCAGAAACTTGAAAAGTGTCCTCTGGGGACTCTGGACCATCCACGTCGTTGGAGAGATCTACCAAAGCTTTCTTTCTGGATACCATCAATTCTTTACCGAAACTTCATTATCAAAAGGCACCATTTCCAAGCCCCACTCTCACTCCCGAGGACAATTACTAAAGGGAGACATCCCCCCACCAACCGACGGCCCGGTCCACCGTGCCCGCTGCAACCAGGAGTCCAGCTCGACCATCTCAGTAACCGGACAGGAACACTGTCCCCTCAGCCTCCCTCTGCTCAGAGTCCCCGTTTTCCACAACCTTCTTCTGTGTGTCCCCAGCACCCTGGAAACCACCCCCGGCCCGCCGCCACCACTGGAAGGAGCGGTCCCGGGGTCCGGAGCATCCATCCCGGCCCTCATTGGACCACAGAGGATCAGTGGCCCTCCCGCGCCCGTGGGCACTGTCGGCAGAGCCCGCACAGACGCCTGCTCTTACCCTTTCTCTCCCAGAAAGGCCCCATCGCGCCGTCCAGGAAGAGGCGTCCACGCGCGCCAGGGAGGCCGGGGCCCGGCTGGGCCGGCGTCGGGTATGGATGGGACCCGGCGCCTCCGCGGGTGTGCGCTCGGACTCGGGGAGTCGGGCACGGCCCGCTCGGCCCGCTCGGCCCGCGCCAGCCCGGGCCGGACACGTGGTGCCTTCGCCGCCCGAGCGCTGGGATCCGGTGGCGGCCCCTCGGCCTCTGTAGCCGCTGGGCCGCGGCCGGGGCTGCGAACCGAGGGGCGAGAAGGGCGGGGACCAAAGGGCCAGCACCGGTAAGGGCGGCGCGGCGACGCGCTCCTGCTCCGGGGGATTCCCGACCCGCAGGCGCAGTCCCAGTCGCCAGGGCCCCAGCCGCCTGCGCCGCAGGCTCGGTTTCCCGAAGCCTCTCGGGTGCGGGCGGCGCACTGCGGAGGCTCCGGGCTCCAGCCAGCGGAGGGATCCCGGGCTAAGGGCGGGAAGGTGTGCGTTACGTGACCTCCCTCTCACGCCCGCCCGGATCCCCCGGGTCGCTGAGGCTGGAGTGCGCCTCGCGGTCTTCACTCACCCCAGTTAACCAATGCCCTGTCCCCGCGCAGGACGTGCAAACCACTGAAAACCGCAGCGTGGACCTGAGGTGTCTTTTCTCCCCGGGAAAATTCCTCTGGCGACCGCAGCCTGTGTGAGGCAGCGAAGGAAACACTGCCCAAAACTCAGGGCGAAGACTTAGCCACGAGCTCTTTCCGACTTCTCCAATGACCTTGGGCGCCTCGTCTACACAAAGTGTCTCTGTCCGAATTTCCTGGTCCTGGGGATAAACGTGGCCATTCACTTTCTAACTCTCAGGACATAAATAGCAATTGCGCTTAAAAAACAAGGTAAAATACCCTGGACTTCTTTAATATAGATATAATGTGCATTCATTTTAGGCAAGGCTGAGGGGAACCTCGGCACTGGGAAGAAAAGGGTTCGAATTTGTGAGTCCAAATGCAAAACTAGCCCCACTGCCTGCTTTCCTGGGAAGGTAGGTTTTTGAAGAGACTGGTGGGAAGGTACTCTCTTCTCTCAGACTTGCCAAGAGCCCTCGGTCGCCCCATCAAGAACATTCAGCTTTACTAAAGAGCTTCAGGATGGAACTGGTTGCGTCCTTCTGGCCAGCCATAACTAAGGGTCAAAGGGCAGTCACCACCTTAAGGCTAAAGGCTCTTCCAGGTAAGTTTCTTGTTATGTAAGTTGTTTACTCTTAGATTAATCTTCGTTCTTACCCCTAAGGGGAGCTTTCTGTACAGAAGACTGCTTCTGGAAAATAGCATTCCCGTCCTTACCCTGACTCCCACCCCACCCCCCCATCCCTTTCCCTGGCTCCCCTTCTCACCATATTCAGGAGAGCTTAGCCCACACAGTCAACTTACAACAGACTTCTATTTCTGTGTGTGAGAACTTGGCAGTGCAGAGTTTATACAATTGAAACCCATCAGTCTCACATTACTTAATTTGGCATATGTTAAATGTATGAAACGTTTTATTCTGTCGTTTCAGCTCCTTTTCCTCTGGTGATCCCTTCTACTTCTCTCTGATCGTAAAGGCTTAGTCTCTAAGATTTCTTCTCTCTGGTGTTTTCTAAGTCTTGGAAACCCCTTCCTCCATGAAAAATGCAGATTCATAACATAATGGAACTCCCTCACAACAAAAATTCTTCTTTTGACAAATCTTGACATTACTAGATCTTAGTATGTACCTTGTACACTGCGCCTCTCTCTTCACCTGCATTCAAGGTCACCAGTGAGTTGAAGCCTTCCTTGACTTTTTTGTAGCAGAGATCAGTCCATCCCTTTGGCTCCTCCTCAGAACTGCTGTCTGCATCAGCATTTTCTTCACCAGCTCGTGGTCTCTTGGGACTGTGTCCTGGGAATTTGGTTTTCTCTCTTCCTTCTCTCCATAATCCAGGATTCCAGGCCTTCTGCATCACATATTCCTGGGTTATTTCCTTTGAATCCCTCCTAGTTTCTTAGAAGATTGTTGTGAAGCTAAAAAAAGAAAGTTAATATTAGAGTGCCATGGAAATGTAAGATAATGATAACGAGTCTCATGCCCTTGCAAGTTTACAGCTTCCTTGAAAGGAGGGATTCCCACCTTTTTGGAAGGAAATGTCATCATAGTTTTATTCTGAAGCCTTCAGAGCACTGGGAGCGTGTGTGCATTCGAGGTGGGGTGGGATCGGGTGGGTATGGGGTGGTAAAGTGGGAGAGGGGGAAGGGTGGTATGGCACTGATGCTGATTTTCTGAGTGGGAAGTGTCACGTGGACCAGAAGATGGGAAGAGGAGAGGGGAAAGTCCTGATAGGAATGGTTTTCATCAGAGTGGGTGCGGTGCTGACTGCTGTGGAACAAATGGGGTGGGGGAGTTGTGTCCACAAGCTTACTTTCTTACTCATGGTCAACATAAATCCTCCACAATGCATCTTCTGTAAGATGACCTTCTGCAATTAAGGTTACAACAAATATCTCTAGATGAATATCAAAGCACAAGCCACTGAATTCACACTTACCTGGACATATTACAAAAATACAGTGTAATTATAGAAACTGTTGTAGAATTCATTTTAGAAGAAAGGGTTAAACCAGGGGGTTTATAGAATCTTGGCGATAGAAGACACTTTAAAAGATTAACTAGTCCAGCCTTTGAGATGTTGTGTCAATCATGCTTCCTCAGTTCTTGGGTTAAAAAAGTCTTTCTCTCTTACCTGCTTGTTTCTTGCTAGATACTAGATTTGAATTAGACTAGAGAAAATTCTTGTTTGGTTTCTCTAGACTTGAGAATAATGTTAAATAACTAGCTCACAAGTTGGGAAGGTTCAAATGATGCACAGAAGCCACATGGTCCTTTCAGAAACCCAGAGTTAAAGGAAAACACATTCAGTTAAAGTGACTGCAAAGAAATACCAGCTTTTCTTTTCTGGGGCTAAACTGTAATTGTCTTGTGCTAAGAATATTTGAAGTTTAGTTCCTCACAGCTTTTATCAAAATATATAGAGCTAGTACCTGTCTATAATTTATTTATTCATTCAACAACATTTACTCAGTACTGTATTCCAGACCTATTTTGTTTTTCCTCATCCTCTTTACATTTCCATAAAGCTTATTTAAGTTTTATTAGATTGATATGTTACTCCTCTAAGTTACCAGAATGGGGAAAAACTCATATTTGCTGAGTATGTACTATGTACCAGGCACCAATTCATATCATCTAAGTTAATTATTACATTTTCCTTAAGAAGTTGTCACACTTTACTGATGAAGAAAAGGAGGTCGATGACTTGTTTACAATAATAAAGCTAGTAAATGTTGGAGTGAGGATTTGAACCCAAATCTTTCTGATTATTCTGTATTCCTGTTCACTGCTGGGGCTTTCTGGAGGCAATGCCTTTATTCAAAGGAATAGTCAAATGGGAGAAATATTAGATGCTACTGAAGGATGGACAGGGAGTGGATTTGGTCAACTTATGTCACTCAACTCAAACAAAAGACAAGTAGCTTTGTCTTTTCTTGTAGAAAGTCTAATCAAAATCCTTGGGAAGATTGGAAAACTGTGTTAGACTCCCTTAAAGCACACATATGATGATGAATATTTATTTAAAATATTTGGAAGAAAAATTATGTATTATAATTCCTAGAGCTACACTGTGAATATAAAATATTTAAAGTATTAGCCAAGCCAACAACTTTTATTCATAACAGATTGTGTTAGGGAAAGGAGATGCATGGTGAGTTTAAACAAACTGTACACCCTCTCTGTGACTATAGTTCTTCATCTGTTAAATGGAAGTAGGAAGTATAATGCTTCAGGAGTTTGAGGTGCCAAAGGAAATAATGGAAACAAAAATGCTTTGAGAACTATGACTACATATACATTCTTGTATATGACAACAAGAAAGGAGCTAAATGGAAATCACATAGTGAGCTGAGTGGAAAAGGAATATTTTATAATTCATGTAAGCTTTGATCACAGTTATGAAGTTTTAGCATAAATGGAAAATGTGTAGGTTATTTAATATCTTCCATCTTATAAATGGAGAAACAAATGCTCAGAGGAAATAAATAGTCTACAGTCACATCACATTCTTAAGAATACTGTTGAAAATTCTAAAATAAGAAAGTGATACCATCGGACGAGGCAGAATCAGTCAATAACTATTTTTTGAGTACCTACTATATATCAGGCACTGTTTTAGATGCTGGAAATGTAGTGGTAAACAAAACAGTTTTCATTTCTGCTGTGCAAAGTCTGATATTCTAATAGAGTCAGATAAAAGATATATGAACAAACAAATCATTTCAGGCATTGATAAGTGTTTTAGAGAAGTTAAAATAGACAATGTGGTTATGATGCCAAGGTTTTTGGTCAACTGAGTGAATGGGAGTGCAGTTTACTTTGGTGGGGCAAGATGTGATTGTGATGGTTGGGATGAGAATGGGAGAAATGATTAGTTCTGTTTTGGTCATGTGAATGTCAAATAATAATCAGGTATCCAAATGGAGCTATGGAAGCTATGGAAGTCTGAAGCTCAAAGGTTGGAGATAAACGTTTGGGAGTTTTCATCACATAGACAGCTTCCAAGCCACGGAGTTTTTTTAAAAGTGGGTAATTTGTTCTTAACTGTAAAGGGTTTTCTTTGGTCAGGTTGCTGTGTAGGTGGGGTGGTTCGAACATGTCTTAACTTGTCCCCACAAACCAAAGCCACCTGAAGATGTTCAGCTATAGGCTAGCAGACCATCACCATAGCAACAGTGTCTTCTCAAAGGGGATGGGGAATCTTTTCTCATCTTGAGGTTCAGTCATGTCCGCCATTTTAAAATGAAGGTGTTCATGACCACACCGTTATTCCTTTCACTAAGACCCAAACGTGTACCTCAAATCCATTCAATAACTGTTGTGATGAGAAGGGACTATTGACCTCTCTGCAGAAACGGGTTTTCATTAATGCATTATACCCCCAACTTCTGAGTTGAACTTAGGTGACATAATTCTGTATTTAAGAAAGTTGTGTAAAGCCATCATTCAATTTAGATTTTCTTATCAAAATTATCTTGAGAGCCTATTTTTATGTATCTTTTAATTTTTGTGTGTTTTAAAAGATTTATTTTTCACTGTTTTCACAATAATCTTTATTTAGTACTCTGGGAGCAGTTGCTATATCTTGCCCAAAGGAATTTGTTCTTAGATAAAAATTCTTTTAATTTAGAGGAAGAAATAATGAGGCCAGAGATTAGGCCTGAATGACTTCAGGTATTCAGAGTGAAGTCTGTGACCTAAAAGGCTCTCTAATGCCCCCAAATGACTTCAGGTTTCACAATGACTTACTGTTTCACAATGACTTACTGTTCTACCTTTGGAGAATAATTTCTATTAGTTCAACATTGGATTTTCCTTGTAGTTCTGTTTTATTTTTTACAGTAAAAATGCACAAGCATATTATAGAAAATTTAAAAATGTAGAAAAGCACCAAGAAGAAAAACAAATCATTCATAATCTCTCAAAGATAAATACTAATAACATTCATGTGTATATTCTTCTTATATAACTTTTAAAATAAAATGAAAAATACTGAATATACTATCTTTTAAAATAATACCTTTTTCTGATCACAAATACATTATAGAAAATTTAGAAAATACGTAAGTGCAAAAAAACCCAGAAAAATAAAATTACTTCTATCCCATTCTCTGAGGTAATCATTATTATAAAATTTCCTGCATTTTTTTAAAGTTATTCTTTTTTAAAATAATTAATTAATTTGTTTATTTTTTAGCTGTGTTGGGTCTTCGTTGTTGCGCACAGGCTTTCTCTAGTTGCAGCGAGCGGGGGCTACTCTTTGTTGCAGTGCGTGGGCTTCTCATTGTGGTGGCTTCTCTTGTTGCCGAGCACAGGCTCTAGGTGCACAGGCTTCAGTAGTTGTGGCGCGGGCCCAGTAGTTGTGGCGCGGGCTCAGTAGTTGTGGCGCACGGGCTTAGCTGCTCTGTGGCATGTGGGATCTTCCCGGACCAGGGCTCGAACCCATGTTCCCTCATTGGCAGGGAATAATGCGTTCTTAACCACTGCTCCACTAAGGAAGTCCCAAAATTTCCTGCATTTTTAATGAATGTATGTGTTATACATATACATATGTATAATACATGTATTTTTTGTTAAAACTTTACAACTTGATTTTTCCACAGAACTTCATACATTACATCATATGGCTGCACTATGCAGTTGTCTGCTAAAACGTAGATACTCATGTGCAGTGCCATGTTTTCATGCAAACGGGGAGGTTTACACCAAATTAAAATTGAGTGTCTTTAACAATTTTATGCAAAATAAATCAAGAAAATAAGGCTACCAAGGTCATTGTTAAGGGGAAAATAAGTAGGAAAATAGCAAGTTTCTAAGATATAGGTATGAAAGGATTAGGGCAGCCCCCAAGATTGTTGATTATGCATGTGTGAGCATAAGGGTGTGACCAAGGCATTATATTGTAGGTCAGTTGTAGTTATAAAGATTATTCAAAAGGTATTGAACAATATTAAAGCACCCATGTATTTTGCACAGTATGGTTATACACACATACACACGTAGACATAGATACAGGAACAGATATAGGTATAGATACAGACCATCATCACCAAATTGTTGAGGTTTATGGGATTAATGTTTTCAGTTTACAGACTATTTCAAACTGGCACTGATCAGGGAGGCCTGGATGGAAGAACACCCTAGGTATTCACTTTTTTGGAGATTAGCAGACTGGGAACCAGTAAACCAGGTTCCTACATTTTATACAACCAGTGTGGCTCTTTGACAGGGTTAATAATACGTTTTTCATAGTGAAGTTCATAGACCAGTACTGGCTGCAACAGAGATATTTTGGGGCTTTAAAAATTTTGATTTCTGGAGCCCATTCTAAACCAAATAAATCAAATTCTCAGGTTTAACACACTTCCCAGGAAATCAAATCGGTATTAGAATGATTGGGAATTAAGGGAATTAATTTAAGGAATTGAGAAAAAAATGCCTGTGAGCTCCCTTAGCATTAGGGATTTCTTTTTTTCTTATATGTATCTCTGGCACCTAGCATAGTGCCTGGCCCATGGGAGGTGATATTTATATATTTACTACATTGACCATTTAAAAAAATACTTGTAATAAGTTCTTGCCTTATACTGTAACATGTTTCTCCAAAACATCTTGTAACAACTTTTCAAACAACTTCTCATAATCTCTGTGATTGTGCCTTGCATACAGTAGGAACTTGATGAATGTTGATTACATGAATGGGTAAAATGATGAGTGGTTACACATAATCACTCTTAACCTCAGAACAGTGGGCTACCCCCGATAACCTAGGACGCTGCTTTTGTCTGTGGAAGTATCAAAACTGGGAGTCAAACCCTCTGCATTTAATATCTGCCAAAATGGGCCATGGTTGAACCACTGCTGAGCTCGGCTTTGAAATCTATAAAGTAAAGGAAGTTGTGAGATTCAGTGAGATAATATCCATGGAGATACTTTAGAATCAATAAAGTGCTTTGCAAATGTAAGTTATTGTTCTTATCTTCTCCATCAAGGTTGTCCCCATTAAGAACTTTTCTACCTGCCTCAGTTCTTAGGAGAGCCAATCACTGCCCATTTACCTGTGGTAAGCTTTGGGCAAGATTGCATTTAAGAAATTTATGAATGTATGAAATTCTTAAGGGACAGGGATGGCAAATAAGTTGACCCACATTCACCATTTCACCTCCAGTATCCAAGGCCAACATCACTAAAGGATTATTTTTCTCTCGTTCTTATGTGCTCAAAGGCACCTCACAAGTTTTCTTAACACAGTGCCACGGCAGCCCTTCAGTAGAACCTGTTCGCCATCTCTGAGGTAGGATAAATCTATATAAAAGTTGGTATTATTAAATTTGAGTTATGGACATATTTCTTAAAGATATGAGATTATATTGTATAAGAGAAGGATGTAGACATATATACATTGTATATTGTGTATATATATATATAGTATATATCATATGTGAGATAATATTGAGTATAACATAGGAATGTGTGTGTGTATGTGTGTGTGTGGGTAGGCTAGGCTTTGAAAAATCACAATAAAATCTTCTGAAAGGAATTGAAAGAACAATATGAAGATTACGTAGATCTTCCAGCTGACAGCAAGTGTTATAGTTAGGCTTTCAGTCCGGGGAACCTGAACCAGAGTTTCTATTTTATTGCTGGGGAGACCCCAGCTGGAGTCTTACCTCTTTGGAACAGGATATGAGTCTGAGAGATTTGGATAATTGAACTTTACAATGAGCTGGATGTAATAATTAAATGAGATCTTAATTTAGTTCCCTTGTGGTGGAAATAACAGTAGTCTTTTGGAATGGTGTCTCAACCATATCCCTTAGTATCTTACTTGAGTATTTCATGTCCTAAGTGAATTCTCCCCTTCAAAAAAATTGGTCCACTACTAATATGCTAACCAGTGTTAGATGTTAGATATGCAGAATCCCTGATCTCCCAAGCTTTGGATTAAATGTTTCTCTTTTGTACTCCCATAGTGTCCTTAATTCCCACTATTAAAATACTTATTATCACATTGTGCTGTAATTGCCTGTATCTCTAACTGAAGTATAGATTCCTGTAGGACAGGGCTGATTCAGTACTGCATCTCTGTTGCTTAACCAGGCAGGGGCTGTCAAACTTTTTCTACATAGGATCAGATAGTAAAACATTTTAGGATCTGTGGACCATACAGCTTCTGTTTCAACTACTCAACTTGCCAGTGGAGTGTGAAAGCAGCCAGAGACAGTGTGAAAATGAATGGGTGTGACTGTGTTCCAATAGAACTTTATTTACAAAAACAGGGCATGTGTTGAAATTTGCCTGCTATTGCTTGGCATATGGTAAGTGCTCAACAGATTTTTATGAGTAATAGTAGTGGTATATTAATTTTATTGAATTAAAAATGAAAATCTAATGAAATATTATATTTGCTTTCATGGATCTTACATTCTAGTGGAGATTAAAACAATTACAATAGAGTATGAAAATTCCTACACGTTATGGAAGCCCAGAAAATAGGCATCCTATGAAACTGGGGGGAGGGGATTAGAAAAGGCTTCCTGAAAGAGATAGATTCAGAATTCTATTTTGAAGAAAAAAATAGAAGTAATATGAAGAAGATGAGGAAGGGAAAGCGTGTTCTATGCTACGGGAATAGCACCAGTGCAAAGGCTGAGAGGCATGGAGGTCTATGACACATTCAGAGACCTGCAGGTAATTCATTATGGGAATTTTAACTCTGGAAGATGGTATTGCAATTTAGTTCCTCTACCTGTGCTCTAACCTCCTTGTCTATTTTTCTTTGGGACCAACTCCATCCTTTTTTTCTTTATTCTCTCTCTTCCTGGTTGTTTCACCTTAGTAGATAAACATGCTCAAGTGTTTTCTACATTTTAAACTACTGTTTCCATTTCTACTATCACTGCTACCACCACCATCACCATCTTAGCTAAAACCACCATCCCCACCTCCATCATCACTTACACCACCACCTCCACTGCCACAGCATCTATCTTCACCACCGCTTTTGCTACCTCTGCCACCTCCACCATATTCATCACCACCCCTTTCATCACCTCCAAGACCACTACTACTATATCCCCTGCCCCTTCACCCTACCATCTTCACCACCACCTCTGCTACCTCCTGATCACCTCTACTTACCATCACCACCGTTGCTTTATCCACAGTGAAACCTTCCTTTAGTCCTCTGTGCCTTTAAATCAGTTGTGACATCTTTCTGTTTCAAAGACAACCTTCTTGAAAGAGGAGCATGCATTTGCTTTTTCCTTTCTCTCTCATTTGCTGTTCAGTCACCTAGAACTTGGTTTCTATTCTCATCACTCCATTGAAATTATTTGAAATAAAGTCACTACTTACCATGATCATTATATTGCCACATTCAGTGGACCCTTTGGCCCTTACATATTTGATCTCTCAGTGGCATTTGATTCTATTTGGGTTTTGTAATACTATAATTTCTGATTGCCTCCTAATTTTCCTCTTTTCAGTCTTCTCTAAGGGCTGCCCATCATCCAGTTACCCCTTAAATGTGGGAGTTTTCCTTGGATATCCAGGGATATCCACAATCTTTACAATCAACTGTGTATGTAATCTCTCATACTCAGTTCCTACATCCAGTGAGTAAGAGCAAGGCAATTTGCCACAAGACTTGGGAAAGAGGTGAGCTTTTGGCGAAGCTGCTGAGAGAAACGAGAAAAAGAGCTGACTAAGAAAAGCTGGTCAGGACATGGAGCCCAGCTGAATATGCAGATCTTAAATTTGCAGTGTCTTGAAACCATGCAGTTGTAGATTTTTTTCCAGCATCCTAAGAATAAGAAAAACAACTGATTAGGTGGACATACGGCTAGAAAAGAGGATAAAATTCCTAAATAATTTCCTTATAGTCTTAACTAAGACTGTTCCTTAAACTGACATATCCTCAAGTAGTTGAGAGAGTATGGCTGTCAAAAAAACACTGACCTCTAACCATTTTGTAGTTAAATCAACACATTCTTCTTGTTTGGTGTAATAACTGTTTATTGTCTCCATCCTTCATTTTCAAAGATATTGTAAAGGTTTATATTTATTTTAAAAAATTAATACAGAATAAAGTTAGATTTGTCTAGAACCCTGGGTGTGATCTTTGTAGACTTTCTTAAGATGGTTTTTTAACACTAAATTCTGGAATGGGCAAAATTAATTTGATGTAAACATTTGGAGCTGTATCTGGCCCCCCAAAAGGGGCTCCTCTGTATTTTTAGGACTGGGTCTAAACTAGTTTATTTTTAACCAGAATTATTAATTGACCATGCATGAATAATTGCATGGCTGAATTCTTATGTGTTATTTGGTTTTCCATTTCATCTTGTCTGCTGCAGATCCTTGGATATAGTACTTAAAATGGGAAAGTCAGAGAAAATTATATTTTGGAGAAAATCCAAACATTTTAACATGGCCTTTCATTAGAGGTCCCCTGTCCATCTCTCCAGCCTCAACCTTCCATTCCTCCTAACCTCACAGCATATGCTGCAGCCATACTGGATTACTTCCAAATCCTCAAACATGCCACACCCACCTCGCCATCTTGTTCTTGAATGTGCTGTTCATTCACAGTGGATTATATTCTTTCCTAACTAATGCCTGTGAGTTCTTCAAAGCTTCACATTGGGAAATCTTCTCTGGCACCCTAATATTAACTGTATCATAGGACTGAATATATCACATGGTGATAATTCCATCTTTGTTGCTCCTGCTAGACAATAAGATCCTTGGAGACTCTGTTTTTGTCCTGATATACCTAGTGCTTAGCACAGGGCTTGACAATTGAAGGCTTTCAATAATTATTATTTGGTTGAATGAATGGATGGATGAATGAAATTACTCTCTGTGCTCCATTTTTCTTTTTAAATAACCTTCCTCTGACATATTTTTGTCATGTGTCATAGTTTCTTGAATATAAATTTGTTTTAGTAGTATTTAATATTAATATCATTTCTCAGTATTTTTGCATCTTTCTAGTTGTCTGGTATTATTCATCAGAGATTTTGTGCTGTTCCTGCTTCCATAAGCTTTACCTCCTCCATGTTCATGCATTTACTTGCGTCCACATTCAGGCCTACGTTGGTTCCTTCTGCAGCAGGAAGTATATAAGAAGCTTCCTGCCAGGGACTGAAGATTGCCCTGAAATCAAGCTCTCCTTTTTGCTGGTACCTGGTCTCTGTTCAGCTCATCTTACTTGTAGGCCACCTGGTTCCTGCTGACCTGCCTGGGATTTTGACCACCTGCCTTGCCTTCCATCTTTGGGAATCTTCAGTTCATTTATGCCTTCTTATCTCTCACTCATCTGCTGTTTGCTCTGACCTTCCATGCAGCATTGATTTCCCCTTTTCTTCTTGGTTTCTGACTGACTGCAACATCTTGACCTCTGACTCATTTGTGCTTTTGAATTATGGACTAACCAGTATAGCTGCTGTTTCATCACCTCGCCTAGATTCCTTCCTCTGAATATGCCTTAGCTTTCCCGGTTTTAGAAGCATGCATTATTATCTTTAGCTACAGGTCTGCCTCTGACATATTATTTCTTTTGAACAAAAATACTATTCCTATTTCCTCACATTGTGACTATGGAAGCTGAGGCAAAGAGATTTATAAAGTCTAAGTCAACTACTATGTTATTTATGGTATATAAACAAAACATATCTCTAATGAATCAGAAAGTAGTGTTTACTCTCCCACATACTAATTAAGTATCTTAATTGTGCATCAGAATTATCTGTGGAACCTAAAGTAAATGCAGATGCTTAGGGCCCCCCCACAGAGCCTCTGAATCAGAATCTTGAGGTGGAGCCTTGACATATGTATTTCCAGAAATTTCATGATTCATTTTGTTGGGCAGCATGGGTGGAAGTTGAACAGCACTGCTGCACTAATGATTACCCTAAATGTTATATATTAGACATGAAAATGAGTATCTCCAATGTTAGAGGACTAACAAATGCCAACATTATTCATTGCTAACTGTTTGCATCTAGTTTCTCATTTAATTAACCTTCAAGTCAACACTATGAGCCAGGTACTATCCATGTAGAGGATGACTAAACTTAAATTGAGAGAGGTTAAGTTACTGGACCAAGGTTACATAGCTAATTGCAGAGTAAGAATTTAAATCCAAGTCTTCTTTATGCTTAAACATTGTGCTATATGACATACTATATAGCCCGTTGATCATATGTCCTTATAAACAGTATATTATAATTATTATTTAATCCATCACTTTACTAGTAGAGTTAATATGTTCAAAAGAAATCCAATTATCTCATTACCCTGTGGGAGGGTTCCTACAGTCTCCTCACTGCCATCAAGAAAGAGTAAATTTTCCTTGTTATGATATAAAATATCCCTCACAATTCATTTTCTAACTCCTTCTCCAATTCTACCTTCCCCATCATTTCCTCTATACATTAGTCATGCTGAATTTCCCACCTTTTTGGTAACACACAGACTCTGAAACAATGAAATGCCTTTGTATTGGAATTCAAGGGTCATATGAAGAGCACATCAGTTCTCCTTTCCAGATTCTGAAGCAATTGAGGAAGAGTTGTAGGAAGTAAGGATCAATAGGATCAACTTTATTATGAGTAAAGTGGAATTGGAAGAGGCACCTTGGATCCAATGTCCTCCTGAACTGACCTTACCCACCTGGTCACAGATGAAGCTAGATAACTACAGACCTCCCACTTGGGCAGGGGAAGCTTGGGGCCGTCATATCTTGGAGGAGCACTCTTGCTGACTATAGGAAGTGAGCACATGAACTGAGGCTTCACATGTTAATGAGATGCTCCCCAATCCCATCAATCCCATCAACCATGGTTGCAATAGGGTATAATGAGTGAGAAGCCAGAGGAATTGACCCAAGAGCTCTGAGAGGATTGAAGCCCTTGTTTATGGTCTGAAATAGGAACTTGGAAAGAGAAAGTGGATGACTCTCAGCTTTGTTGAGGTATAATTGACAAAAATTGTATATATTTAAGGTGTACAACATGCTGGTTTCATATAAATATACATTGTGAAATGATCACCACAGTCAAGCTAATTAACATTCATTACCTCATATGGTTAACTTTTACTTTTTTCTTTTCATCCCCTCATCCTCCTCCCTTCTGGTAACCAGCTGTTTGTTCTCTGTATTTATAACTGTTTCTGCTTTGTTATGTTTGCACATTTTTTTTTTTTTTTTAGATTTCACATATAAGTAAAGTCATATGGTATTTGGGTATTTGTCTTTCTCTATCTGACTTATTTCATGTAACATAACACCCTCTAGGTCTATCCATGGTAAACAGCAAGATTTCATTCTTTTTTTTTTACCACTGAGAAGTATTCCATACCACATCTTCTTTATCCACTTATGTATTGATGGACACTTAGGTTGCTTCCATATCTTGGCTATTGTAAATAATGCTGCAATGAACATAGGAGTGCATATATCTTTTTGTTTTTTGTTTTTTGTTTTTTTAAATTTATTTATTTTATTTATTTATTTTTGGCTGTGTTGGGTCTTCGTTGCTGTGCACGGGCTTTCTCTAGTTGTGGTGAGCGGGGGCCACTCTTCATTGCGGTGCGCGGGCTTTTCATTGCGGTGGCTTCTCTTGTTGAGGAGCACAGGCTCCAGGCGTGCGGGCTTCAGTAGTTGTGGCTTGTGGGCTCTAGAGTGCAGGCTCAGTAGTTGTGGCGCATGGGCTTAGCTGCTCCATGGCATGTGGAATCTTCCCGGAGCAGGGATCGAACCCATGTCCCCTGCACTGGCAGGCGGATTCTTAACCACTGCACCACCAGGGAAGCCCTGCATATATCTTTTTGAATTAGTGTTTTCATTTTCTTTGAATACATATCCAGCAGTGGAATTGCTGGATTATATGGTAGTTATATTTTTAATTTTATGAGGAACCTTCATACTGTTTTCCATAATGACTGCCCCAATTTATATACCCACTAACCGTGCCCGAGGGTTCCCTTTTCTCCACATCCTCACCAACACTTGTCATGTGCGGTTTTCCCAGCCTTGAATAGCCTTCTATGCATTCATCATCAGCTCAAGCATTGCTTCTTTGAAATCTTTCTGATTTTAATAACACAGAGCTTGTGGCTCCCGCGCTGCTCATAGCATTCAGTTCATACCTCTTTTATGATATAGTTATGCTACAGCTTATGCATTTTTACACCTCTTGCTTCCAAGGACTGTGAGCGTCTCTGAGACAGGGACCTTGTCTCATTCAATCTTGTAACACCCCAGTGCTAAACACAGTGCCTGGAAAATTGTGTTCACTCTTCACAGGACCTAGGAGTGCTCCTTCAATGTATGATAGCTTGAAGCTGCCCTGCCCCTGAAGAGGTGGCCTATAGTTATTTAGCTGCTCTATCTGTGACTAGCACAGTACCTGGAACACAGCACTGGATCATCACACTGTAAAGGTGGAGTGAATGATTTAGTTACAGCAGACAATTCCATGTGAAATTTATTGGCTGCCATTCTGTTTCAGGGTGTTGGACTAAACCAACAGTAAAAGATATATATTTTGAGAATGGACTAAACATGGTTAAAAATCAATCAAATATTACCATGGAACAAATAGAAACATTCTAATGTCATGCTAAAGCTACTGAATTAGGAATCTATAAAATTCCATGGGATATACAGGATTAATCTTGTAAAACACATTCATATGCTTTTGAAAATGCTATTTATTATGCTGTATAACTGATGTGAATGGTCACATATATTCTTGGACCTTAGCTCATGGGAGATTGATTCTTTGTAAAACTCACATTCTATTAAATGGAGGCATTAAACTTTTCTTGGAAATACTTATGCCATCTTATCATCCTTACAGTCAAGCTTTAAAGCTTTCCTCATATTTGTTTCAGACTGGTATTTTATTTAAAAAGTTGAAATTCTTGGGTTTCAGTAGATACATTTACTTATTTATTTATTTATATTTTTTAGCATCTTCATTGGAGTATAATTGCTCTACAATGGTGTGTTAGCTTCTGCTTTATAACAAAGCGAATCAGCCATACATATACATATAGCCCCATATCTCCTCTCTCTTGCGTCTCCCTCCCACCCTCCCTATCCCCCCCCCATCCCACCCCTCTAGGTGGTCACAAAGCCCCGAGCTGATCTCCCTGTGCTATGTGGCTGCTTCCCACTAGCTATCGATTTTTCAGTAGATACATTTAAACCAGTACACAGGCCCTCTTAGTTCTTGCCGTGTGAAATAATCAAATCAAACAAATATGGAAATGGAATTTGTAGTGATATTATATTCCTGTGCCTGTAAATGAATTTAATTCATCCTCTGGTCCTCTGACCTAGTTGGTGAAATCACTGGCCATAGCAGATCTGCATGCTTGTTCTTTACAACTTTACATTCGCCCTTCTAGACACCAACTCTGGAAGCAAATTTCCTTTTTTATTTTTCCCTAGAAAATTTCATTATATTTTCCTTCATATAATACTAAATGTTTAAGGAAGAAAATAAACATGATATGAGAACCTTTCTTTTCCTGAAGGTAGTAACTATGAGAGGAAGCTGGTAATGTTCAGTGCCTGGCAGGCAGGAGACAATCAATTATCGCTGCTAGTGCTGCTTCACTACAGATTTGTCTTCAAATTTTCAGTTCTGTAAGCTCCTAGAGGCCACTGACCGTGCCTTAGTAACCTTCGTGTTGCTGCGTCACCTAGCACAGTCCCTCACACATAGGAGTTATACTAAGTTTTGGCGAAAAAATGAGTGAATCTGTGAATTAAAGAGAGAATTGAATGAGACAACATGTGTGCAAACAGCCTGTAAATTATAAAATGCTGTCTAATAATAAGGGATTACTATTGTTTTTACTATTTGGAGTAATTTAAAAAATGTTTTTGAAGTATGACTACCTGCAGAAAAATATAAGATCATAAGTGTGAATTTCCAAAAAGTGAGCCAACCCATATAACCAGCCCCCAAATAAAAAAAAAAAAAACAACAAAATATTCCCAACATTGCAGAAGCCCCTCTTATGCCCCCTCCCAGTCACTCTCTCCCCCAGGGGTAACCACTCTCTGACTTCTGACACTATAGATGTGTTTTACCTGTTTCTGCGTTTCATAAAATTGAATCATAACAGAATATACTCCTAAGCCGTGTCTTACGTCGGCTCACCATTAAGTTTGTGAGATTCACTCATGTTTTTGGAAGTAGTAATAGTTTGTTCATTCTCATTGCTACATAGTATCCCTATGTATGAATACACTTCAGTTTATTTATCCTTTCTGCTGCTGAGGGACTTTGAGTTGTTTCCAGTTTCCGGCTATTAGGAATAGTAAAATAATATTCTTCCATATGTCTTACGCTGAAGATATGTACTCATAGAAGAAGAATAGCTGTGGGGTATAGATACAGTCAGCTTTACCTGCTGCTGCCAAACAGTCTTCCAAAGAAAGTACACCTCCTTACATTCCCATCAACAGCAGACGAAAGTTCTATTTGCTCTTCATCCTAGAACAGGACTTGGCATGGTCTCGCTTCTTCATTTGAGCCATTCTGATGGGTATGAAGTGTTATTACAGTGTGTTTTAATTTGCATTCCTATGATGACTAATGAAGTGGCGACCCTTTTTATTGGACATTTGGATATTCTCTTTTATGAAGTGCCTGTGGAGGATTTTGCACATTTTCTAATGTTTGTCTCTTTAAAATTTCTGTAAGTGTTCTTTGTATATTCTGGGTATGGGTTCCTTGTAAGATACAGGTATTGCAAATATCTTCTGTGTGAATAATTTGAATCTGCAATCCGTTCAGTGTGAAGCCATTCCACAGTTACCAATGACTGGTGGTGTCAGCCTGGTGTGCAGTTGAATCCCCTGAGTGGATTTTATGGGATACCGGCTCTAGGGCCTTATTCCTGAACAAATGAATCAGAATCCCTGGGGGTGGGGACTGACCCTGCACATTGTTCATCATTGTATCCCCAGATATTTAACATTTAATCTTTAGTTCAAGATTCAGCCTTTCACCAAACTATATATATATATATATATATATACACAATACAATCTGAATGCATTTTCTCATATGATTAAAGTAAATTACACAGTTTATAGGACTTGATAATAAGGAAAAATAAAAATTTATTTTTACATGTTTACTCTGTATTCATGAGGATAATAAAATAAACTTTCTAATAGAATATTTAGTAATATCTCATATAAAAATGAAAGAGTCATTTAAAATTACTTTTAACTTATTCCTCATAAAACAATGCCATGATTTAAGACGTTTTTAAGGGGGATTATGTGATTTTGTATTTTTAGCCAAGGAGGTTTATAGCTCAAAATCAGCTGGGTTATGTGGGTCTGGAGGGGAAAATGGGTAGAAATTAAAGGGCTGCAGGTTGTGGCTCATGATTAAGAATATGAGGTGACAGCTGCCCAACAATGCAGACACCTTTCAGGAGGCTGTGAATGACCCATTATGAAGAGCAATCAAATGGAGTTTGAATTTCCATTTGGATGGAAATTTCCACAGTGGGTCAGATTAGATGACCTATAACAGTACCTTGCAGCTTTAAACTCTATATATTTTTGCAGTGTGACCCCTGATATAATGCAAACACAATTCTTCCTCTGGAGGTGAAATCCTCCCAAACCCTGTTGCTCTTGATATTCTTGACCTGGATGCAGGGGCATACTTCACCTTAGGGTTTTGAAAGTCACCCTTTGAAGTTTTCACCAAAAGGAGATTTTCCTGTCATTGACCTAGCAGACAGGGTCTTAACAGACTTCCATCCTCCTTTTGGATTTATTCTTGCTCTGTATTTTTAGGGACCTCCCTCAGCTAGATCCAAGATGTTCTGTGAAATGGAAATATAGCTGAGTGGAAAGCAAGATTGACAGTGAAAATCCTCAATCTGCCATTTACGAAGGATAATTTTTCAACATTAAATATAAAAAGCTCTGCCTGATGGTTGCATTATAGCCAGTGGGGAGTCTTGTCAACCAACGTGCTGGGAAACAGGTTTATACAACTCATTCTTTTCAGTAATTATTGCCTTTAAGTGAGAGCACCCAAGCATGTTAAATGAGACTTAGTTTATAATTGTCAGATATTAGTGTAATGGATTCAGCTAAAAGGGTTTTAGACATTTGGGCCAATTTGGCCCTCTTTTCTAGAAGCCGCACGAAGCGTGGTATGAACCTGCCCCTTGATGAGAGGGCAATGTGAAAACCCTGGACGCCTGGCTTTAGTTATGAACATTTCCAGGCTCACTTGTTACCCAACACTGCATCGCTGGCGTAAGGCAGGCCTGTAACAAGCAAAAACATTGGTGGGACGTTACTGACTCCAGGGTGCGTTAAAATCCGGAGCTTAATTCTCAGGCTGAAAACCCACAATCACAGATATTTTTAGTTGGCTTCTTAACTCGCATTTCCAAGTGTTATATGAGATTCGTTAGGCATCTTTTAGTCTTATGTTAGAAAGCGGGCTGTGTCTCAGTTCCCAGGATGTGTCCTGAACTGTTCAACATATTGGGCCTGTAGCAAAGATTGTAAAAGTTTTGATATAAAGAAACATGACACTTCAAGTTAGTCCTTTCTTGGGTCTCTGATACATAGGGTGCATACCCACAACAGGGAAATCACACCAAGTCTGTTAGTAACTCAATCAGCTTGTCAAGGCTGGTCCTAAATTGTCATATCTTGGTGGGGTATTTACAGAGTTAGGAACCATTTGAAGATCTCTTGTAATATTGCCTTGGGAACATTTTGGGAGATTCCAGAGAAAACATGATTATTTTGATAAACAAATATCCAAGGCCTGTGGTCTTTAAGCACGTAGGGATCTTTGACTTAACATCAGAGAAACTTTGGATGGGGACAGAAGCTCCCTGGTGGGAATATTCATTTTAGAAATCCCCTTGCTTATAGGGGAATCCTTGAGTCTATGAGAATATTCTATATCACAGCCATGCCCAGGTTCTGTCATGGATGAACCACATTTTTTCCATCTTTTAAAAAGGACTGATTAGTTTTCACAGGTAATACATGAATACACTACTGTGGGAATATTTCAAGCACGGAGGAACTATAATCAGGATTAAAGAGTTAGTCTCTCTTCACTCCTGCCTCTAATTCCACTCCAGCTGACCCCATCCTAAAAGTAGTCACTATTAATAGCAGAGCAGCATTTTATGATCTTTTAAATGCATTGACATTTATATGTATGAACACATACAGATACATAGTTTGGCAAATATTAAAGGAATCATAGAGTATGCCTTTTTTTTTTTTTTTTGCTACTTGCTTTTTCATTTAAAAATATAAATTAAATTATGTTTAGCCAGAAACCATTAGGATTTGGGACTGCTGTCCCTGTTTACAAACTCAGAATTGGAGTTTTCCAAAGGGCCCCCTCACCCGTGGACTGTGCTGTTTCATTTCACGTCCCCCCCCATTGTCCTTTCCATTGTCTCCCAGTCCAGCTGCATCAAGAGGAAAAACATTTCATTCAGTGCAACAATTCAGAAAGCCTTGTTTGTGTTTTCAGATTAAAGTATTCATAAGATTTGAACCAACAGAGTGAGAAAATGGAAAGACTAACAAAGATTTCAATTTAAAAAGCTAAACTGTCTACATAGATAGGCTGCTTAAGCAGCAAAGGAATATTTCTCATAGCCTCAGAGATAGAAATGGGATAACTGCTAAGAAAAATGGGTCAGACTGACCTGTTATCCTATTTCTACCAAATTCTAGCAGCTTCCCTTATCCCTTCTTTTATGACCACTTGACAACTGAGCAGAAAGCAAGAGCTCTTCCTGCAAAAGTTGAGCTTGATTGCTTATAATTTCCTCCCCCAGGGGGTTCCCACCCCTCCCTTGATTAGGAGAAATGGCCCCCCTGCTCATCCTGTCAAGAAGCTCAGGCTGCACAGTGAATAGGGGAGAAATCTCATTTTGGAGACAAGCATTTTCTGTGAACTCTATTAAGCAACAAAGCAGCCAGGCTTTCCCGGGGTCAACATTTCCAGGATATAATCACCAACTTCTTGGGGGCAATAGAAGGCCCCTGCCGGAGTCCACTCTTTCCATGTTCGTCAGCGTGATTATTTCATGATAACAGCTTTCTCGAGGGAGTCTGAGTTGCTTTCTGCACATTTTAATGAGCCTGTCATTCTGCCTCAGTTCTTTCCCTTAGTCTTTATTTCTTTTCTGATTCCTTTCTTTCATGTGTGAGCTGCATGTATTTGGAAGGCCGAAAGGACACAGAGATTTTAAATGTCATCCATCATGGGTGGAAATCCATTGTCTTCCTTTCTTGAGATTTAGCAATATTGCATTTTCTTGGTTTAACAGGGTTGAAGATATTCTATATCTGTATTCTGAGAAAAAAAACTGTATAATTGAGCATGGAATTTCAGTATGTTCCTAAATAAAGAATAATCTTAATTTTCAGGAAGAATTGAAACACATTAAGTACAGTTATAATTAAGAGCATTACAACAAACATCCCTGGTACTAAAAGATTTCAGAGTCCTATCCAATGACCCAGCAAATTCAAGATTCCATAGTTATGGTTTTGCTGGAATTCATTAAAAGAGACTATATATAGACCCAGTGGTTCTAACGCTAACATTTCTGTTTTGAGGTATTTCTTAATTTAACAGCAAATACTGAATGTGGGATTCATAAAAATTTGGTTTTTATTTTCAAGAACAGAAAATAGATAAAAGAATGGTCAGAATATTTGATTTCATTTCTGTTACTCATGCCATTCCATATTTTCTAAATTTATAATATATTTAATAATTTTTCTCACACTAGAGTTTGATTTTTATAACTAAATTTACCCTGGGATTTAGTATAAAAAGATAGTACAATAGGATTTGATTTTATAAATAAGTTTACTTTGGGATTTACTATGTAAGAACTGTAGATTAGTGTGTGTGTATTTTAATGAATTTCAACTACCCATTGATGATTTTTTATTCTAATTTTTTCAGATGGCTTTTGTTAATGAATGATGTCTGTGACTAATGCTCCCTGTAGCTTCACCTATTTAAATTAATCTGGCTCTTTATCCTTTGTAAACATATGTATCATCTGCTTCAATCAGATTTTCTGAAAACAAAGGAAAGTATTCCCCATCTTTTCCCAGTAGGTTTACAAATGATATGCATTGAACTAATCCAATTGTACTAATATGATTATTTTTGTGTGTGTATGCAAAAGGGCATAGATTGCTCAATAATATATGAGAAAAGAGAGATGACTATTCTTATGCAGTTTCTTTGCATCTGGGTCTGGGGGAGAAGGTATCTGTGAACTCAAAACCCAAACACATGTGGCTGCTGGGCTCCAAGACTTTGCCTTAGGAAGAGGGCTCTCTCTTCCTCTGGAAGTGAGGATACATTCTGCAAGTCAGACAAAGAAGATGATGTGTTGGCTCACCTTCATTCACACTTATTTTTCTAGCAGTGATGAGGGGTTTATAGCCAAAGGCTCAGGCTCCCACCTGGCCACCACGGTGGCAGAACCGAGGCCTGGGCATATCCAGGCCGGTTGGCTGAGAGAAGGACACACCCTCAGTATGAGGCTGCATGCGGGTCCATGAGGCCGCCCTCAGTCACCTCCATGATGCGTGTTTTGGTCCGTCTAGGCTGCTATAACAAAATATCTCAGACGGAGTGGCTTATAAACAACAGAAATTTCTCATAGTTCTGGAGGCTAGGAAGTCCAAGATCAAGGTGTCAGCGTGGTGAGAGCCCTCGTCCTCGTTCATAGCAAGGAGGTTCTTCCTTGTCCTCCCATGCCAGAAGAGGCTAATTGTTCCCTCTCATGACCTAATCACTTCCCAAAGTCCCCACCACCTAATACCATCACCTTTGGGAGTTAGGTTTCAACATATGAATTTTGGGGGACAAAAACATTCAAACCATAGCAGTGTGCTTCCTTCCTCTACCCTCCCTTCACTCCCTAATATTTCCCAAGTTCCTTCTTTGGTTCTTCTCTTTTCATGAGACATAAACTCCCTGGTAATGTCACCAAAGCCATGATTTTCATCATGTCCTGATGACTCTAAAAAATATATCACTATCTCAGACCTTCTCCAGCGAGCCAGACTCTATTGGGTATTTTCATTTGAATATATCATTAGTTCCCCCAAACCGTCAAGTCGCAAGGTGAACTAATTATCTTTATTCTCGAACATTCTTTGTGTTTCTTATTCGAGGGAGTGACACCGCTCCCACAACTGCCATAACTGGAGTCATAATGTATGCTTCTCTCTTGTCACCTCTCACATTCCAGGTAACTAAATTCTATAAATTTTATCTCCTAAGTATCAGTATATCTCAGATTCTTCCTCTGCTTTCCATGACCCTTTCACTACATTAGATCAGTTAGTGGATTTTTTTATTGCTTTGTGGAGGAGGGAGGTGAGTGCAGAGGGAGATGAGCATTTTTCATAGTTGTGGTTCCCACTCTTTGCAGGCTGGGTTAGTCACTGAACCTAATAACATACCATTTTCCTTCTTACATAGCTTTTGTGAATATAATTTTAAAAGACTGTACATTAGTTCAAGTTTAAAGACAAGCCGTTTACCTGCTGATGGTATGTTCTCGGCATCAATTTATTCTTCCACTAACATTATGTAAAAGTGTCCTTTTATGCACATGCTTGCCAACTCTCAATATTACCAGTTTTTTTTTACTATCTGATGGGCAAAGAGCTGTACTTCATTTTCTTAAAGTCATATTTTCATGATCATAAATAACTTCTGGCATTTTCATACATTATTTTTCCTTTCTGTTTTTTGTGTGAATTACCTTTTCTCATGAATTTTTCATGATTGTATAATAAAATTTAAATAATATTTCTATTGAGTTTGAGGAGCTCTTTATGTGTTAAGGATATGAACCTTTTCTGGGAAGGTGGTGCATGTGTGGTAAATTTTTCCTTTTACTCTGCCACTCACTTTTAATAGCTTTTTTTTTTAAATTAATTAATTAATTTATTTTTGGCTGTGTTGGGTCTTCGTTGTGGTGTGCAGGCTTCTCATTGCAGTGACTTTCTTCATGTGGAGCACGGCCTCTAGGTGCGCGGGCTTCAGCAGTTGCGGCGCATGGGCCCCGTAGTTGTGGCTCGCTGGCTCCAGAGCACAGGCTCAGTAGTTGTGGCACACGGGCTTAGTTGCTCCGCGGCATGTGGGATCTTCCCAGACCGGGGCTCGAACCCATGTCTTTTCCTTTATGTCTTCATAACATTCTTCTAACTGGTCTCTCTGATCATCCTCTGGATTCAGTGTTACTTGCAATAGATATGAGAAAACCATAAAAATAAAAACATAACTACTACAGAAATCTAACTGTGCTTCTGTAAAATCAGCTTGCATATCAGCAGTGGTACACATGCTACCTTTTGGAAAGCATTGCTCAATTCTACCACTTATCAAATTATCCAACCATAGGCTTTTTTTTTTTTTTTTTTGGTACCTTTTGAATTTTTTTTTTTTAAACATCTTTATTGAAGTATAATTGCTTTACAATGGTGTGTTAGTTTCTGCTTTATAACAAAGTGAATCAGTTATACATATACATATGTTCCCATATCTCTTCCCTCTTGCATAGGCTTTTAAAGAGAGAGATTTTCTGAAGAATATTTACAGATCGTACTACAATTATAGCTTATAAAAGAGACACAAAGGGTTTAAACAAAGCTTTAAACAATCACATTCATTTCTAGTTATTGTCACAGTGAAAAGTGTTACTCTTATCCTAGTACAAATGAAGCAAGTCTTGGTTGACTATACACTGACTGAAGTCTAAACAGAGTGTGATGGAAAGCTTTCAAAATGTTTCTTAGCCCATCTTTCCTATGGCCTTTGTCTTATTTCAGGAGGGAAAATACTACACACAGATTTTTTAAAAATGAGATCAGCAGGACAATGAAAATGGGATGTTGTGCCTCAGGGAACAGATGTCTTTACAAAAAATTGTCTGTCAGGCTGAATTTGTTAGATTTGTTAGATTCATATGGTAGGATGAATATGAACTTAGAATAAAACACAGCATTCTATTTAGATTTGGGAATCGTTGAGGACTGTTGCTAGACTAGACTTAATTACATGTGTCATTTGACTTTGTGACACTCTATATTCATAAAAATCTCAAAGGGGACCATTATTTATCTTAAAAGTTTAAATATACAGTTCACCTTACTTTTTATTATTCTCTTTTTCTTTTCATCTCTGATTTGTATGTTTAAAAGAAATGCAGTAGAAATAGTCTGCATTCAAATGATTTCATGATTTGATTGGTTATGAATGAGTCAACATAGAAGCTGAACATTTAATCAGTTGAGAGCCAGACACATAGAAAATTATTATTTAAAACTTTCAGATTGGTTACACTTCTCATCCCAAGATTATAAAGTACCAATTTCTACTAAATGCATAAAAGTGCTGCCAATCCTAGAAATTTCAGAGAGAAGAGTAAGCATTAACTAGTAGTATAAAAATAGAACTTTGTGACCAGTAATGAAGGGGTGTTTATTTCCTACATTACTCCAAATGTATAATTTTAGTTGTTCCTTTTCAAATTACAACCGGATAAGAAAACCTCTTCATTCAGAAAGGATGTTATTAAATTTTCCTTAAAAAAAAAACAGCTGTGTACAGGTCTCAAAAATGTCCCAAAGATGAATGCAATAGATTATTAACATGATTCTATACTTCAGTGAGATGAAGTCATACTGTTTAATTCTTTATCCTTCGTGCTGATTTTATTACCACTCACTATTTGTGATCCTAAGTTACGAGAAAGTCACTTAGTTTACACAAGCTGAGATTGCACTCATGAGTCAATGAGCTTTTGGATTGTTAATGGTTGTTCTTTTGTTCTGGTGTCCCATCTGTGAGTCCAGAGTTTCTCTAGACCTTTAGAGAAGTTGGAGAGCCAGTGAGCTTCCCCTTCCTTTAGTGAAAGTCATCTGACATCCTCAACAGCTGGCTCTAGAGTTTTGCTGAGGCTCACATGACTGCTGTCTGAGAGGTCAATGGGGAGACTTCAGGACACCACAATCCCTGTCCCACAAATTATACACAATGGTGCTCCCCCTTCCCCCCACCCAGGAGGAGTACCATAACTTCCAGAAGATTCTTCAAGGGTCCATTAATCTTAAAAAGGTTGAAAACTGCTCCTCCAGTGCCTCACTTTGTTGTCACTTTCCGTCCTGGTGCAACTGCCTCCACATTATGTAGGCTCTAAATCTTTTCAGGGTGAGATAGATAAGATCTCTTTAAAAAAATATTATGGTAAAATATACACAATGTAATATTTATCATTTTAACCATTTGTAAGTGCATAATTCAGTGGCACGAAATACATCTACAGTATGTAACAATCATCACTGCCCTGTACCCATTAAATAAAAACTCCCCCTACCCTCCTCCCTCAGCACCTGTTAACCTCTATTCTACTTTTGGTCTTTATGAATTTGTCTATTCTAGGTACCTCATGTAAGTGGAATCATATAATAGTTACCCTTCTGTGTCTGGCTTATTTTCACCAAGCATAATATTTTCAAGGTCCCTCTATGTTGTAGCATATATAAAAATTGTATTCCTTTTTTATGGCTTAATAATATTCTAGTATATGTATATACCACATTTTGTAATCCAGTCATGTGTTGATGAACATTTGGGTTGCTTCAACCTTTTGGCTGTGGTGAATAATGTTGCTATGAACATTTGGTGTACAGCTATCTGTTTGAGTTCCTGCTTTCGTTATTTTGGATTTATACCTAGGAATGGAATTTGTGGGTAAGACCTCTTTTTTTTATTATTAGTTTATTATTAGTTTCTTCTTTTCACCATTAAGCAATGTTTTTGCCACAGAATTAGTCAAAGTCAGTTGTTATTCCCTAATCAGTTTGTTATAAGTGATATGAATCCACCTGGGTATCTGCGTGATCACCCCACTTTCAAATTACAAGTACTTCTCTCATGCTCTTGCCTGGTTAAACACTTGGAAACAAAATCCATCAAAGAAGAAGATAGTTTCTTTTCATCTTGAGCATAGATCCCATAGATGCTATTCTTTTTTCAACATTCATGACACAGAGAGAATTTTTTACTTCATGAAAAAGATATTCTAGACATTATTTCCATACAATTTTCAGGATTTATTTTGCAAATTACTTGAAATGGCACCTGTCACCAATGAACAGGGATGGAAAATAAGAGCATACCATTTCCCTTGTGGAAATCATTATTCTGGACACGACACTAATTTACCAACCCTGCAAAAGTCAGTTCTGTTTATAAAGACCTTGACATATCCACAGAATTGAGAATTTTAAGTAAACATCATGAGCTTGTGTTTGCTGGTCCCTGGGGTAATTGCTTAATACAAGAGATCTTTATCCTCAGAAATCTTATTAAAATGATGACATTATCAGGGTGTTGGAGGATGGGAGAGAAAAAAAAAATTAAAGGTGGATTTATAGTGGGAGCTTAGCCTGAGGAATTCATTTTCATAGAGATATTTTGTAATTTCTCCTAAACTCATCCTCATGTCTATCAGAGAGGCAAGAGAGATGGCATGGACATAGTCCTTTGAGACTCATAGTTAATTATCCTAAATAATGGGGTAGAGGCTACCTGTTAATGGCAATGGAAGTCAAGTAATCTCAGGGACCTGCGGTGCCCACATCACCTCTTTCACTCCCTGCTGTCAGATATGCTCTGGACTAGCTCTGGTTCTGTAGTTTTGTCCTATTTTGGAGAACAATGGAATCACAGAATTGAGGGTTTGGAAAGTGTTTGTACTTATGTGTTTGAATTACATCTGCATCTCTGCCAAGTGGATGTCTGGATCCTAAGTGGATTTTCAAGAGACAGCAGTATGGGGCAATGGTTCAGAGGGCCCAATTTGGGAAACAGACCAATTTGGATTTGACTTCAGACTGCCACGTGTTAGCTGTGAGTCCTTAGATAAGTCACTCAAACATCCTGAACCTCAATTTCTTCATCTGTAGTACATTTTAAATAACACCTTGTGTGATTGTTATGAGAGCAAAATAGAAGGTTTGTGTACTCCTATCATCACTGAATGGCTGCTTCATCTCTACACAGTAGTGAGTGTTTTTCATACATGTTACTCTAATTGGAAACATAAAAGTGTCAGGTGACTATTACCTGTGCCTTGAGTTATCATTCAGGCAGGTTACTTCAAGAGTTTCTTAACATCATCAAATCTCACCCGTCTCCCACCTTCAAGTCAGTCCCGCAAATATGACTGTGGTAATCACTCTAAAATGGAGGTTTGATCATATTATTTCCCGACTTGAAATATGTCAGTATCATCTTATCACTATCAGGACTTTGTTTATACTCCTTAGTGTGGCGTTCTAGCGAGGTTTGACTTCTGACAACTTTTAGCCATTTCTCCTGCTCCTCCCATTTATTTGTCCTCAGGTACAATAAAATATCTGAAGTTTCACACATCCTCTATTCTATTTCACAACCCCTCCCCTTCTTTTCCAGGATAACATACACTGTGTATGCCACATGGGCCAGAGTCAAATGTTACTTCTTCTGGAAGCCTTCCTTGATACCTTCACATAATGTCACTGTAAACTTACTTGGCTGCAATGGAAACAAAGCTGCAGTTCTCAGAGAACAAGAATTGCCTTTCATTTTCTGTATAAAAATACTCAACATCTTTCCTGGCCTTTAGTAGTTCTCAACTAATATTTACTGAATTGATGAACAAATGTATATCAATCCTTTGAAAATAATAAGCATGTCTCCCCAGGCCTCATGCCCTGAACTTTCTCTTCTCCACACTAAACCAGAGACACAAATTTAGTTACCCTTATTGATTTACCTCAGTAAACCCAATTGCCCACAGGATAAGTCCTACCTTGGCTTATGACTGAGGTGGTCATTTGAACACATGGTTTTACCTCTCCTTTTCCTCAAAAATCCACTGAAATGATGGTAGAAAAGTATAAAGGGTAACACAGTCTCAGGAGTACAAAGAACTGGAGTAGGGATATCAGCACATCAAGCATTTTAATCAAGCTCTGGGAGACTAAAAATGAGTAGGCTCACATTGCTGGTGTGGAAGAACTCAGCTCAGTGTATGTAGGATGGAACTACTGGAAACTGAATCTATTTTTTCATGATAAATCTATCAGACTGAGTGCTGGGAGGAGGGGCAGAAATCATATGACTGACCTAGGTTACTAAGAACTGATGACCAGTAGCTCCTGTTGGTTTATCCCACCCTCTTCCTCCACTACTGCATGTGTAGTGCTGGCATTTGCCCACAGATTGAAGCCAGGTAGGAACTTTCCAAAGCAACAGAGTACTATTCCTAGGAAGAATAAGGCCTCTCAGATGGGGATTAGCACTCCTAATTAGGACTCTCCTTGTCTTGGCATTTGGAGGGTAGGAGGGTTGGGGAGACCTGCCTTCCTGCTCCCTACCTGCATCCCCTAACCTCCCCTCCATAGAGTTTACGTCCATATGCTCTTCTACCCACAGGACAGCCAGGTCCGTGCAACAGTTAGCAATCATTCATAACTATGAACAGGTAACCAAAATTTGCCAGCCTTTTGAGAAGATCCAGTAATATGGAAGAGAAACATCAAGAAGGAAAAAAGAAAAAGAAAAATTGGCTTCTGAGGAAACAGAGATAATTCATAGTAAGAGATAAAATTTTAAGTAATTTTGATTTTAAGAGACATCACACCTATAAAACAAGAATAGAATGTGGGGAACAAACAAAGAGTTTGTAGAAATAACAAATATAATAATTGAAGGACTGGAATAAGCAGTCAAGGAACTTCCCAGAATGTAGAACAAAAATACAAAGACACTGAAAAATTAAGAGAAAAACTAAAGAAAAAACATAGAGTATTAATACAGGAGAGCCAACATCTGAAGAACAATTGTTAAAGGGAAGACAGAAAATTAAAAGATAGAAACAATTCAAGACATCTAAGCAAACAAATAAGAAAACCAAACCAAACCAAAAAGAAAATCATCTTCCCAGTACTGATGAGACTTCAAAGAGTTCGAACTGAAGAAGATGGTTGAGTGCTGAGCGCTCTGTGTTTCCTTAACGTTTCTGGCCTCCCTCTGCAGATTCTGCTACAGTCGGTTTATAGCTCTCCAGACACAGTCCGAGTATATGTAGGGCTGGGCCGGGAGTGGGCAAATTACCAATTGAAATTATTTGTTTAAAAATGTATTTAGGGCTTCCCTGGTGGCGCAGTGGTTAAGAATCTGCCTGCCAATGCAGGGGACACAGGTTTGAGCCCTGGTCTGGGAAGATCCCACATGCCATGGAGCAGCTAAGCCTGTGTGCCACAACTACTGAGCCTGTGCTTTAGAGCCCGTGTGCCACAACTACTGAAGCCCGTGAGCCACAACTACTGAGCCCATGAGCCACAACTACTGAAGCCCGCATGCCTAGAGCCTGTGCTCCGCAATGAGAAGCCACCGCAATGAGAAGCCCGTGCACTGCAACAAAGAGTAGCCCCCGCTTGCCGCAACTAGAGAAAGCCTGTGCGCAGCAACGAAGACCCAACGCAGCCAAAAATAAATAAATTTATAAAAAAAAAAATATATTTTTTAAAAATGTATTTAAATAATAAAGCTAACAACAATAATAATAGTACAGTTTATTGATTACTACGTGATCATCACTGTTCAGCAAACTTTGTGTAGATAATCACAAATGCTCACATCCACTCTACAAGATAACTGTCATGTCCTCTACTGTATCAGTTTCCTATGGCTGCTATAAAAAATTACCACAAACTTGATGGCTTGAAACAACAGAAATCTATTCCCTCAAAGTTCTAGAGGCCAGATGCCCAAAATCAATTTCACTGAGCCAAAATCACGGCGTCAGCAGAACTAGCAATACTCCCTCAGGAGACTCTGAGGGAGAATCCATGCCTTTCCTCTTCTAGATTCTGGTGGTCACTGGCATTCATTGACTTGTGGGTATGTCATCCAAGCTCTACCTTTGTGGTCGCAATGTATTTTCCTCTTCTTTGTCAAATCTCCCTTGGCCTCCCTCTTATAAGGATATATGTGATTGCATTTAGAGCCCACCTGGATAGTCTTCCCATCTCACAATCCTTAACTTAATCATATCTGCAAAGATTTTGCCATATAAATAACAAACGTTAAGTCCAGGGATTAAGACATGGATCTCTTTGTGGGGGGAGCACTTTTCAGCCCACCATATCATACTTAACAGATATGGAAATGAAGGGATTAAGTTGCCTGAGGACCACAGGCGTTAAGCAGCAGAGTCTGGATTTGAACCTGCATCTATATTATCCTGGAGTCTGTCTGTCCCTTCTTCCCTCCCTTTATCCCTAAATAATCAGTAATATCATAGGACATTTGCACTGCTGTATTATTCTGAGTCAAGGTTAATTATAAAACTCCTGGGTTCAGGATTCAAAGGGTAGCCAATACCGAGAGAAATTACTGATGACACACAAAACACTCAAGGTTAGTGCAACACATGCATTGATTTCCTTGATTGTTGAAGCAGGCAGCGAGGCACTGGGGAGGGAAGGCTGATGGAGACACACTGCTCAGGGGGATGGATCAGCATCTCATTACCTTGGCTGCTGCGGACTCAGCTAGTGTGTCAAGGACCTCAGCTAGCAAACTCCCCTTCTACATGAGAGGCGGTCTGCAAAAAACCTAACCCAGTGTCTTCCTTGGGAGATGCAGGGAGGTGAGTGCTCAGGCTCAGGGATGGTGTTGCGACCCAGCTTCTATGCCAGAATTTCTACTAGGGGATTTAATCTAGTGGAAATTAGGTTATTTCCTCTTTGAAAAGATAGTGTAGGAAATGTTACAAAGACCATTTTCTGGTGTATTGTTTTCTATTTCTTTAGGACTCCTACTTTATGGAAACATTTCAGTAAGATGAATTACAGGTTGAAGCATATGAACATTTTCATGATTCTTGCAAAAGGAACATGATATTTTTGAAAATAACTTTTTACCAATTTATGCTATTTTCTTCACTGCATCTGTGTACCCTTTTAAACACCTTAAAAAAAAAAAGAAAAGAAAAAGAAAGACGAAGTGTCCAGGATTGAATCAGCCCTGCCCTCTTGTGGTAAATCTTAAAATTTCAGGGCAGGCTTTTTCTTTCCCAAGGGCTATTTTTATTTATTTATTTTTAAAATAAATGTATTTATTTATTTATTTTTGGCTGTGTTGGGTCTTCGTTGCTGCACATGGGCTCTCTCTAGTTGCGTCAAGTGGGGGCTACTCTTTGTTGCAGTGCATGGGCTTCTCATTGCAGTGACCTCCCTTGTTGTGGAGCACGGCCTCTAGGCTTGTGGGCCTCAGTAGTTGTAGCTCACAGGCTCTAGAGCGCAGGCTCAGTAGTTGTGGCGCACGGGCTTAGTTGCTCTGCGGCATGTGGGATCTTCCTGGACCAGGGCTCGAACCTGTGTCCCCTGCATTGGCAGATGGATTCTTAAACACTGTGCCACCGGGGAAGCCCCCAAGGGCTATTTTTAGAATGTTGCAGCAGATTGCTGTTCTCATCAGCCACTGATCTTTACAAATAGAATGTGTGGACCTCAATATTAGTTGTACAGAGTCAAAGAATAGGAATGGTTTGGACTGGAAGTCCACATCATTAACAAAGGAATCACCTTACAACAGATCCATATAGGAGTGGGTCAATTCTTGTTCTATTTGATTAGGTAATTGGTGATATTTCCTGGGAAGCAATATTCTGAAGGGCTTGGTCCTTAACTGATGATTTAAGGAAGTGATAATATGTGGTTGAGGACTGAGATATATATATATTATTTTTTGTTCCAGAAGAAACAATAAGGAATGTCTAGCCCAATTATTTTATTTTACAATTGAGGAGACTGAGGATCAGAGCACTTAAGTGGCTTTCCCAACAACAAAAAACAAAACAAACAAACAAACAAAAACCATTCAGTAAATCACACAGAGCCTCTGGGCCAGCCCAGGCTCTTGGAACTTTACTGCATGGCCTTCCCATTAGGTTTCTTCTAAAAGAGTGTGAGCATCAAATGAGATAATACACAGGAAGGGCCTTGAGAAAAAATCAGTACAGATACGAGGGAGCAAAATTATTAGGTGATATAGCAGAGAGGCAGTGCAATTGGAACTAAGAAAGCCATCTTGCATTCGGAACCTCTGGGTCTGGGACTTGGCCCTCTCGTGTAGCCTTGGACAAGTCATCCAACCCCCCAGAGTGTCCATTTTTCTCATTTTCAAACTAGAGATGAAAATCACAAGTTGTCATCACCTGTGGCCTAAATTAGTTTGCTTAGAATCATTGAAATGGTGGAACTCAAAAGGCTCATAAAAAGCGTCTCGTTCAGTCTACTCAACTTACAGGATTCGCTTACTGTACACGAAGCGTGTGGCACAGTGCCAAAGCACAGCAATGGCCCCAAGCCATTAAATTATAATCCTTGCCATTACTGCCTGTTACCCTGGCCTATGTGCTTTACATACACTAACTCTTTCAGTCCCCACAGCTACCCTATGAAGTAGATCCTGTTTTTAATCTCATTTTACAGATGAGGAAGCTGAGGCCTAGGGACGTTAAGTAACTTGCTGTGGTCACAGAGCTGTAAACGGCAGATCCAGATTTGACTGCAGGCAGCCTGGCTGTCTCCTGAGTGCTTACCGTCTCCTTAAACCACCTTTAAGGACTCAACATTGCTCAGGCTAGAAGCCCATTTTCTGGCTACCCCACAACACAGTGTCCTCTCCGTTATGCACTTCTCCATCTTATACTGGAAAACAGGAGACGGTCTCCCCAGATCTTTTTAGACAAGCTACAATGTAACTTCATTGAGAGTTCGTATACTTTCAAAATGAAGTAATTGTTGCAACAGAAAAGTGAATATTTAACTTGCTTTCTACTTAGTACTAGTAGCGGTGAAAGAGATATGCCAGTAATCTTTTCTTTCTCAGTAGCAGATGAGGACAGTGTAAAGAGATTCCTTTTTCATTCAAAAGTCAGCTAATACTGGCTGTCTTTTTAGCATAGGGGCTGAGGTTACCTTGATAAACAAGGCCCATGGGGTCCTTGACCTCAAGATGCTTACATTGTTAAGGAGGAAGTGAATAGTAATTAATTGACCACAATGTGATAATTGCTGTTTAAAAAAGAAAGCATATATGAGAGTACAACGGTGATACATCTTAATATGGAGTGTTGGATAAGGTTTTCAGAGGAAGTAACATTTCAAGAGGAGGGAATAGCAAGACTGTCCTAGGAGGGCCGATGACCCCATTAAGGAAGTGAAAGAAGATGACTGTGGCTAGAGCAGTAGAGGGTAGGAGGGTACAAGGTAAGACGGAGTGTAGGTGATGGACAAGTCATACAACCAGCAGTGGGGTATGACTGAAGCGCTTCAAGCTGGTGTGTGTGTGTGTGTGAATCTTGCAACAGTCTGAAGAGTGGATTGGAAAGGAACATTTACAATGTAAATGCTATGTAAATAGTTGCCAGCATAAAGCAAATTTGAGTTTTGTGTTTTGGAACTTTAGAATGATTATTTTTTTGGATATTTTAAATTCGCAGTTAGTTGAATTCCCAGATGTGGAACACATGGATACAGAGGCCTCACTGGTTGTACAGTGAAATATTCAGCCATGAGAAAGAAGGAAATCCTGTTCTTTGTGACAGCTTATATGGATCTTGAGGACGTTATGCTAAGTAAAATAAAAAGTCAGACAGAGAAAGACAAATACTGTATGATCTCACCTATGTTTGGAATCTTAAAAAAAAAACAAACTCCTAGAAACAGAGAGTAGAATGGTGATTGCTAGGGGATGAATGGGTAGGGGAAATGGGGAGATGTTGGTCAAAGGGTACACATTATCAGTTATAAGATGAAGAAGTTCTGAGAATCTAATGTACAGCATGGTGACTATAGTTAACAACACTGCATTACGTACTTGAAAGTTACTGAGAGAGTAAATCTTAAGTGTTCTCACCACACACACATAATGATGGTAATTATATCAGGTAATGGAGGTGTTAACTAGCCCTATGGTGCTAATCATTTCACAACACATACATGTACCAAATCATCACATTATACTCCTTAAACTTACACAACATTGTATGTCAGTTATATCTCAATAAAGCTGGATAAAACCCCAACAAAGTAGATGCTTCTTTGTTTAGCTAGCAGGGCCTGCTAATAACTTTCTGGGTCTGCAAAGATAGACCTGGATGGTTGGAGGAGTAAAGTTAAAATGCTACTGTTCTGAATAAAAACCCCAGAGGAATTGGGAGACGTGCACATAAATGGCAGGGTGATGGTGAGGGGGGAGATGATAGGCACCTAAGATGAACGGTACTGGAGAGACTGCAGAGGGTCAAGGCCAGTAAAGAATTCCCTATGGAGATGGGCATTTGGGAGACTCCAATGCCCACTTTAAATTTGAAGCTGGTTTATCTTCTGTGGTATCTTGTACTCCTAAACTTTCAGAGCTGGTCTGGCCAATTCTACTGCTGGGGATCATTAGTGCTTGGGAAAAGAAAGGAAGGTGGGATGAAGACAGGGACTGGCATGAGGCTGAATATGGCTCTGGCAGTAGGTAAAGCAGAGATGTAAGGTGCAGTGAGAGCTGATTCAGGAGTGGATATGAGTCACATATACTAGAGGAAGGGGACCCTTGAAAGGTGGGGAGGCAGACATTTGGGTAACTTAAGCAATAGCAATAAAATGTTGATAATTATTCTAGCAGAGAAATTGCGAGTTTCTTTGGAAGAATATAGCAGAAGCATATAAATTATTCTAGGCCATAGTTTTTCTTGAATAGTGTACACTACCTTAAAAAACTTCAGTTTTTAAAAAAATATTTATTTATTTTCAGCTGCAGGCTCTTCGTTGTGGTGTGAGGACTTCTCTCTAGTTGTGGTGTGTGGGCTCAGTAGTTGTGGCGTGCGAGCTCAGTAGTTGCGACGTGTGGGCTTAGTTGCCCCGTGGCATGTGGGATCTTAGTTCCCCAACCAGGGATGGAACCCGCGTCCCCTGCATTGGAAGACAGATTCTTAACCATTGGACCACCAGGGAAGTCCCCAAACTTCAGTTTGATGAGAGTAAAAAGGCAAAAGCAAATGAAAATACAAGAAATAACATCAAATAGATACACAAACAAGTACAGTGGCAAAGAGTTGTTGAGATATTTTGAATAACAAAAGCTAGGTGCTATCTGGGAAAGCTTCAGGAAGTAAGAAGTATGATGTTCTACTAGATGTGGCGGTTTCAGTTTTATTGAAACTTCAAGATTCCTTCCACTTTCCTGTTCTAGGACGTGTTGACCTGAAATAAAGAGGCGGCCAGATATTTCTTCAGCAAAGATGGATTTATTCCATATCAGCAGAGAATTGCAACCATGAGGAGACACATGCAAATCCCCACGCAGCAAGGAAGGAGGACCCTTTCATAGAGGAGAAAAGGAAGTTGGGAGGGCTGAAGTAAACAGAGTCCATGGCTTTTCATTGGCTGAATCCTGGCCAAGGAAGGGGTTTTTCTTCTAACTGTTGATCTTTGCAGTCATCGCAGGGCACAAGAGCTCCCCCTTCTGGTCTCTCGACTCTATTTAATTGAGGTTTCTGTTCAGTAATTTTTTACAGGCTCCACTTGCTTATTGCTTTGTTCCTACAATCTTATTCACAAAGCCCCAAAGGATGCACAGGGATAGAGGGAGGTGAGTCTTCCAGGTGCCTCTGCCCCTTCACCTCAAGATTCTTGGAAGAAATAGGATGTGAACAATGATTTGGGGAACAGCAAGTGGTGTGTGGAAGAGAGGGAGCAAAGCATCCTGAGTGGCAGGATAGAGTTGCTTGCAGTCATAGATGAGTCACACAGGAGGAGCAGTAAGCTTGGCACACCCACCCGCGTGTGCTGGGAGGAATATCCAGCTTATGTGCTCTGAGGGTGT
The DNA here is from genome assembly GCF_965194805.1 of Balaenoptera borealis. Classification (NCBI taxonomy): domain Eukaryota; kingdom Metazoa; phylum Chordata; class Mammalia; order Artiodactyla; family Balaenopteridae; genus Balaenoptera; species Balaenoptera borealis. The sequence continues at coordinate 27,547,073 of NC_138876.1, read as the reverse complement.
ACTACGTGCCAGGCTCTGAACAACATATTTTACATACATTCTCTTATTCTTTCCCCTCAGTCACCCAGGGAGCTGTGCACTATTATTACCCTCTTTTTACAGATGAAGAAACTGAGGCTCAGGGATGACTAATAAAGTTTTCCAAATCACACAGCTGGTAATTGCTAGGGGTTTTAAATCCCAAATCTTGTTCAAATGCAAAGCTCACTCCTGGAGCCCTCAGGCCAGTGAGATAAGGCAGCACAGGACAGGGGAACAACTGTGTCTGTAACCTCAGCATCTGAAAGGCACGTGTCCGTCTACTGGGCTCACAGTTAATTCTGTCAAGTCCTGTTTGAGGTACAGAACGCTGTGTACATCAAGTCATTCTCATTTAGTAGATTGGAAGGCTGAAGGGCAAAAGGTTCAGCCTCTAGTGTAAAGAAAATGAGCAGCCAAGCCCGTTTATTAGGATTTTGCTCATTTCTGGGATAGATTATTTATTTCTGTTGCATACTCAGCAGAATTAAGTTTCTGCACACTTAATTGTTTTTGGTCTCAGAAGAAGCTTATCTGTGAATAACAACTATGGAATGCGGCTTGTGAATAATAAAGTGAGAGTTTCAGTTTCCAGTTGTTTTATTCCATTGCTGTTCAGTTTACATAGACATCAGGGGAGCAAGGATTTCAGATTAATTATGATAGAGCACATTAAATAACACAGGTCAGTGGTTGCATTACTTATGTGGAAACACTTTCATTGGATCCTTTCAAAAGTAGGTTTTAAACAATATCCTCAAAGATTTACCTCCAGACTAAAAAAATGCATTTAATAATGCTATTGGGAGGGATTTTTTTTCATTATCATTCAGTAATAGCCACATTAGAGGCTTTCACTGATGGCTCAACATTTGAGTATATCTCATACCCACAAGCCTAGTGCATTAAAATCTGAATCTAGCACTGCAAGTCTTGTGCTAGAAGTTTGGGACTGATTGACGCTGGTCTTAAGAGCATATTTTAATTGTTGTGGCTGAGAACATTGCCACTGCTTTCAAAATCTCCAGGAACTTGTTTCTTTTCTCATCCAGGTTTTCTAGAACTCTTCCTGGACTTCATTACATCTGCCAAAATGTACACAGGAGTGCTCAAACTCATCTATAGAGGCTAATCACTTTTATTCCTAGTAAGAATATCTTACATTCCTTCTACAACTAGCATATGAAAAAAACCTTCTGACTTTATGGTAAAATAATGAAGAAAAATATTAAATCTATTGCCAGGTGAATGAATATAAATAGTTAAAAATGAATTTTCTCTTTCATTGCTTGGCCTCTGCTAGTTTAGAATTCCACCATTTGGAGTGGTTTAATATTTGAGAAGGAAAAGTCTTGTTTTATAAATACATACATACAGACAGACAGACAGACATACAGATTAACAGGAGAAAAACTAATTTTGTATAAGCAAGAGTCCAAAAGATATGATTCAAGGGCAAGTTGGGCAATTGAGGCTTATATGCCTTCCTGAGCTAAGGAATGGGAAAGGGCCTGGGGCTTCACAGGGGAGGAGGGTAATTCACAGATGATAGGAAGAACAGATGGCTGGTAATTAGAAGTTTACCCTGCTATACAAATAGGTCTTTTGGAAAAAAAATTTACCTCTGGTAATAGCTCTTTTTCTGGTCTAGGCTTCCTGTCTAAAAGTCTTTTAGGTAGTTAAGGGAGAGGTAAAAGTTTTTCCTGAGTCTGCTGGGTCTTGACTGCCTTCAGCTCAAAATAACCCAGACGCCAAAGTGACATTTTGGGGTCGTCTATTCTGCTCCCCTTCAATTGCTATCACTTAAAATGGACTTTTTGTATCTTACCTCATATCCCCCAGCCAAGATTTAGATTTGTAAGGAAAGAATGTTGCTCACCATTCTGGTTCTACAAAGATCAAGTCGTTAGCTACTGCACTTGCTGATCTACAAGGACACCCTGAAAGGAATTCAGGATGAAGCATTCTGTGTACTGGATATATGAGCCCCTAGATGGTTAAAATGTATACCTAAGGAAGAATTTCAAAGACCCCAGATTCTTGCATCTTGCCATACCTAGAAAAGCACTAAAGGACTTCCCTTGTGGTGCAGTGGTTAAGAATCTACCTGCCAATGCAGGGGACACGGGTTCGATCCCTCGTCTGGGAAGATCCCACATGCCATGGAGCAACTAAACCCGTGCACCACAACTACTGAGCCTGCGCTCTCCAAGCCCATGAGCCACAGTTACTGAGCTCATGCGCCACAACTACTGAAGCCCAAGTGCTCTAGGGCCCACGTGCTGCAACTACTGAAGCCTACGCGCCTAGAGCCTATGCTCCGCAACAAGAGAAGCCACCGCAATGAGAAGCCTGCGCACTGCAATGAAGAGTAGCCCCCGCTCGCCACAACTAGAGAAAGCCCGTGCACAGCAATGAAGGCCCAACACAGGCAAAGATAAATTAAAAAAAAAAAAAAGCTCTTAAATCATTGACTGGGATATCTGATCTTCGTGACTAGCAGTAACCTTTCACTGAGATCTTGACTGCATGTTCTCCCTAGCCAAAATTCACATATATATGTACGGGCTTCTCCTCTACCACTTCAGAGAAGTTCCTAGGAGCTATCTGAGAGGCTGTCTCCTGGGCTACAGTCCTCAGTAAGACACTGAATAAAACCCAGCTCATAGGTCTTACATGGTGCATTTTTTAAAAAGTAGACTGGTTGTAGGAAAAAGAACCATAGTTTTAGAAACATTTTGATTATTTAGGTGTCATTTCTCTAGGTTTTATATTAATCAGACAGATTTTCTAGATTCTTGACTTTCTCTCCTTTCATGTTGTCTGTTTTATTTCATTTTTGCTTTGCAGGCTAAAATACTTGGTTTAAAACTCTCACAGAAGTAGGCAATTACTGCAATAGAGCACGGTAACAATTCATTAAAACTCTTGATCAGTTTAGGTCTTTCCTTAAGCTCCCTCAGCCTTATCTCCCACATCTTTTAAAGGAATTTTATACCTAAAATATTCCTTTTTCTTTTTCTGTGTTTGAATAAGTGTTCTGACCAGCTGTGTGACCTTGGGCAAGACATTTAACTTTGCTAAGGCAATTTTTCCTCATCTATAAAATAAGAACATAGTTTGCTATCTTTGAGGCTTGAATGAGGAAGCGTACGTGAAGCTCTCTGTGAGCTGTGAAGCCTTATATGGACACCTATGAAGTATTAATAACCCTCCTGTCCTGCTTTCTAATGTATTGAATATATACATTTACTTCTTCCTATTTTGATGTCCACAGCCTAATATCTCAGATAGGCTTCCATTAGTCAGTATTGCTAAGAGAGCTCTCAAAAATGGAGCTGGGAGGCCATTGAGGAAATGTGACTTGTGCACATCTCAGCTGGATGGAATCTGAACTTTGACCTCGTATTGTCTTAAAACAGTCATCCAGGCAGATGCCCAATATTCCAGAAACTCAAGGTACTTATTAGACCCCTTAATCCTAAATAACTCATGATAGCTCATCCCTTAAGAACAAATATTTCCTTTCTCGCATCAGAGTCAATCATAATTCTTGTCAGAAACTTTAACAGCCTTGTGGATTTGCCTTTATAAACCCCTAACTCTTTCCCTTCCCTGAGCACTCATTTGATTTTACCTGAATCTCTGTCTCTCAAATTGCAATTCCTAAAACTCCAAATAAAGTCTTTTCTTATCTGCAGTCTTCTGGGTTTCTTGGTTGACAAAGTCTAGGTCAAACACTCCCCCAACCCAATTCTCTTTTTGAAAATGTGCCTTGGGCTTCTCTGTTGCAGCCTGTCACTTTCCAGCTCTGTGCTCGTCATCCACATGGGAACGGTTTATCCCTTTTCAAAACTCTCTTCCAGAAAGTGAGTTGGTCATGCTTGCAGCTCATTACTTCTCAGATTGGCTTTCCTTGTGTTTTTTCCCCCTTAAAAAATGTAGAAACAGTGCTTCTGGTACCTTGTTTGCAGAGATCAGGCCCCTCACCGCAGGTATCCAGCTCTTGTAAAACTTTTATCTCACAGCCCTTCAGCCATTTCTGCAATGTACTACTATCTTCACAGAGCTACTGCAAGCCTCCAACAGAGCAGCTGAGTCGGCACATCTGAATTTGCAACAGAACCTCCTACAATGGCCTGATGACCACTGATATGGTGAAGGGGAGCAAAATATACCACCCCAAAACATGCCTCTATGGCATATGGATTGTTTTGAGTTGGTTATTTTTAAGAAACAGCAGACACAGGTGAATGCTCGGAAAACTGAGTAGAAGTTATCTTTTGTGAGAGACGTTTACATTTCTAAGGGAAATGACCATTTTAAGAATGTCTTCCTCTTTCTTCCAGGAAGAGAGGGTGATTCTAAATCTCCAGAAACTCTTATCAAAGGAGAAGGCAACAATTTAAATCTGTATAACAAGTTTACCCTTGTTTGCTGTGCTTTTCCTAGTAACCTCCCATAACTACCCCCAACCCCAAGGTCTTCTTCTGTTTTTAGCTGGAGGTGGTATTTAAGGTAGTAGCTTGGGCCATTTTGGGGAGTTACTCAGTTTTCCTGAGTAGCTCCCATGTGTACAGGAGGTATACATGTTATTAAGCTTCTGTTCATTTTTCTTTTGTTAATCTGTCTTTTACTATGGGGGGAGGTGTGCCTCAGCCGAGAACCTCTAAGGGTAGAGGACAATTATTTTCCCTCCCCTGCAATGGAAAAGTCTTGTCTCTGAGAAAAATATTTTGAAGCAAGTTCATTAAAAAGAAAACTTGAAAAAAATTTAAAAGTAGAGACTATATCGTGTACAATCGAGGTACTCTTTCCATCAAGCATAAAAAAGGCAGGGGATGTTTTTGATTATTGAATCAGTGCCTAGAGACTATAGTTCTATTTTATTAGAATATTTTCTCTTAGGTTTAATAATATCTTGCAAGGAATGGAGTTATATTGGGTCATTCAATATTTAGAAAAAGGAACTTGTTGAAATGCTAGAATTCCAGGATGTAAGTTTTCTGGGAACTTGTCCAGTGTTGGGACACTGGGTAACTGAGATCATGGAACTTCTTAGAATTTGTTTAATCTTTGGCGCCTTGGCTCTGTATTGAAATGCTGTGGACATTAACAGATGCAGACCATTCACAATCATGTCTAGACCAGAGGAAGGGATGGAACTTGTTACAGAGGTCGGGTGAATGACTCATCACAACTTTATTTCAAGAGTACTATTGTTGGGAATTCCCTGGTGGCACAGTGGTTAAGAATCCGCCTGCCAATGCAGGGGACACAGGTTCGAGCCCTAGTCCGGGAAGATCCCACAAGCTGTGGAGCAACTAAGCCTGTGCACCACAACTACTGAGCCTGCGCTCTAGAGCCCATGAGCCACAACTACTGAGCCCGCGTGCCACAACTACTGAGCCCACGCACCTAGAGCCTATGCTCTGCAACAAGAGAAGCCACCGCAATGAGAAGCCCGTGCACCACAACGAATAGTAGCCCCCGCTCGCCGCAACTAGAGAAAGCCCACGCACAGCAATGAAGACTCAATGCAGCCAAAAATAAATAAATAAATTTATTTTTTAAAAAAAGTTCTATTGTTTTGTGATTTCAGAGATCTGACTTAAGCATTACTACATTACAACCACTAGATGGCAGGAGTGAACAACATAAAAAAGTACAACCTGGCTTCTAACAGGGAGAACTCGTTTTTATCTACCTCTCCTCCCTCCTCCCCTTTCTATAATCTCTTGCCTTCCTTCATTCCTCTACTTTTCTTTTCTCTGTCTTATTGTATTTGTATTTCTAGTTATAATTTTAAATAACTGTTTCTCAAGAATCACATAACTGATTCTAAAGAATCAGATCTGAAAAACAGGCTGTTCATGTACACAATTTGAATACTAAAGCACAAATTATTTTTTCTAATTCAAGAGGTCTTTTATAACTACTTTCTACTTGAGCTGAGGATAAAGCTTCAGAGGTTTTTTGTTTTTTTTTTAACATCTTTATTGGAGTATAATTGCTTTAAAATGGTGTCTTAGTTTCTGCTTTATAACAAAGTGAATCAGTTATACATATACATATGTTCCCATATCTCTTCCCTCTTGCATCTCCCTCCCTCCCACCCTCCCTATCCCACCCCTTTAGGTGGTCACAAAGCACCGAACTGATCTCCCTGTGCTATGCGGCTGCTTCCCACTAGCTATCTATTTTACATTTGGTAGTGTGTATATGTCCATGCCTCCCTCTCACCCTGTCACATCTTACCCTTCCCCCTCCCCATATCCTCAAGTCCATTCTCTAGTAGGTCTGTGTCTTTATTCCTGTCTTGCCACTAGGTTCTTCATGACCTTTTTTATTTTTTCCCTTAGATTCCATATATGTGTTAGCATACTGTATTTGTTTTTCTCTTTCTGACTTACTTCGCTCCGTATGACAGACTCTAGCTCCATCCACCTCACTACAAATACCTCCATTTCGTTTCTTTTTATGGCTGAGTAATATTCCATTGTATATATATGCCACATCTTCTTTATCCATTCATCCGATGATGGACACTTAGGTTGCTTCCATGTCCTGGCTATTGTAAATAGAGCTGCAATGAACATTGTGGTACATGACTCTTTTTGAATTATGGTTTTCTCAGGATATATGCCCAGTAGTGGGATTGCTGGGTCGTATGGTAGTTCTGTTTGTAGTTTTTTAAGGAACCTCCATACTGTTCTCCATAGTGGCTGTATCAATTTACATTCCCACCAACAGTGCAAGAGGGTTCCCTTTTCTCCACACCCTCTCCAGCATTTATTGTTTGTAGATTTTTTGATGATGGCCATTCTGACGGTGTGAGATGATATCTCATTGTAGTTTTGATTTGCATTTCTCTAATGATTAATGATGTTGAGCATTCTTTCATGTGTCTGTTCAGAGGATTTTGAGGCTCAGAAATCCTCCTGTTTCTGTCCCAACTGGCAGTCTCTCACTGGCAGGCAGAGGGGGTGGTTGTGTGCAGACAAATGGGGCTGAAAGAAGAGAAGGGAGGGGCCCTAAGGCTTTTGGAGCTTTGTGTAAACCCATACGCTGTATTACTTCTCTGTGATACTATGAAAGGAGTAGTTTGATAATGATCAAAGTGCTGTGCTGAAGCTATTCCTAAACACACACACACACACACAGATACACAGACACACACACACAGAGACACACACACACAGAGACACACACACAGATACACACAGACACACACAGGCACAGACACACACACAGATACACACACACGGATACACACACAGATACACAGATACACACAGACACACAGACACACACAGACATGGACACACACAGACACACACACAGGGACACATACACACAGCAGACACACACAGACACGGACACACACACACAGACACGGACACAGACACACACAGGCACACACACACGGACACACACACAGATACACACAGACACACAGACATGGACACACACAGACACAGACACAGACACAGAGAGACACAAAGATACAGACACACATGGACACACACAGACACACACACAGACAGACACACACACACACATACAGACACACACAGACACACACGGACACACACACAGACACACACACACACACACACACACACCCCTCAAACCCAAAAAACACCACAACTTGGCCATAGGCAGCACTTGAGAAATGAGCTATCGTTTTACTAATCCTTTCAATGGAGGAAAATTCACTGGTTTGAATTAAGGGCCATGCAATTGAGCCCCATGTTTGAGAGATGTGATTTAGGCTTTCTGTTCTCGCTCTTTCTTGGAGTCATTGTTCCCTGCTCAATAAATCTTCCTTTCATTTTAAAATTTATTTTTCTATTCTCAACGGCTTCTCCTTTTGAAGACTAGTGTTCTGATTTCTTAAGGGCAGAATTTGAATTTTGTCCCCCAATCCCTCAATCACTCAAAGGCAGGCTTCAGAAAGCTTCTTGGAGGTTAGCGATACCTCTTGGGGTGCTCCTTGACTATCACTGGTAATCCAGGGGTTTTGCAAGGTCCAGCTGTTATATTTTTTCAGACTCTGGGAATTAAGGAATTGAGGAAGAGCTAACCCTCCCTCCCTCTCTCTGTCCTTTGTCCTTCTCTCTGTCTCTGTCTCTGCCTCTGTCTCTTCCTCTCTCTCTCTCTCTCTCACATACACACACACAATACTCACAGACATACAAATGAGAGAAGGAAACACACTTATTCTAGTTTAAACTTAAACCTGGCCAAAACAAATGGGATTATGAAAATCCCCTTTGAGATTGTCATCACCCTGTCTACACACTTTTCTCCTGTTGCAGAAGTTAAATACCAGGACTTGATAAAAGATTAAGAGAGAGGAATAGTCTACAAAGTGAGGTAATTTCTGGGATCGTTGGGATTTACTGATAAGAGCTACATAAGCTCCAACAAAACTCAGAGAATTCAGGGTATAATTGTTCATTCCAACTGTTCTATGTCTGAATTGCAAAGCAGCACCTGCACAATTAATATGATCATTTTAACTAAGTAGACTGGTCAACACTGTGATGCTGTCACTTATCAGGATAGGTTCTGAGCCAAGGTGCTTGACACTCTGAGCTACAGTTTTCTCATTTGCAGAACAAAGTTGGTAATGTCTACCCCATGGTGTTGTTCTGAGGGTGAAGTGAGAAAACGTGTGTAAAGTGTCTGGCATTGTGCCTTGTTCATAGTAGTGCTTAATGAATAGAAGTTATTAATTTTGGAGAAGTGATGGAGGAGGAGTAGAAGGTGGAGAGTGGAGTTAAACAGACCTTGGTTTAGATCCTCTACTTTGTCTCCTACAAACTGAAGATCTCGGGCCAGCTACTCAATTCTCACCTGCAAAATGGTAATAATGCCACATTGTTTCCTGGGTTACTGTGCCTGCCATGTGGTAATAAGTCTACAAATAGTAACTAGTATTATTGATATTACCTGTTCGTTCCTTAAAATATTTATTGAAACCAAACCATGTTATCTGTTTAGGACCGCATTGAGTGACAAGAGAGACTATACAAAAGAATCACGTGATGGTGTTTGCTTTCAAGAGGCTGACAGCTTTGCTGAGGGGTAAAAACAAGTGAAAACCTGGTCACTTAGTGTAACAGTGTGAAATAACTGTCCGTAAAAAGTGATATGGTGCCTAATCAAGTCTGGTAGATTGCAGAAACAGGAGCGAATGTTGGGGGTCGCCATTGTTGGGGAGGACCTATAGTAAAATTCTGGAGGGTTTTGAAGGATGAGTAGGATTTGCAGATGTGGGGACTGAAATGGACAAATATAAAGTGTGTCAGCTATATTTAAAATGGATAACCAACAAGGACCTACTGTATAACACAGGGAACTCTGCTCAATATTATATAACAACCTAAATGGGAAAAGAATTTGAAAAAGAATAGATACATGTGTATGTGTAACTGAATCACTTGGCTGTATACCTGAAAGTAACACAACATTGTTAATCAACTATACTCCAATATAAAATTAAAAGTTTAAGAAAAAGAAAAAAAAAAGTATGTCAGATAATGACACGTGCTATGGAGAAAAATAACAGGGAAGGAGCAGGGGGAGTGCTGGATGGGTTACAATTTTAAATAGTGTGGAAGGCAAGGCTTCACTGAGAAGTCCTCAGGAGAAGTTGCCAACTGAGCAAAGAAGATGAGGGAGTGAGCCAGGTGGATATCAGGGGAGAGAGAATTCCAGGCTGAGGAAATTCCAGGTACAGAATTCCTGAAACAGAAGCATGCTTGGAATGGTGGAGAAATAACACGGAGATCTGTGTGGCTACAGTAGAGACAGCAGTGGGGAAAGGTGAAGGAGAAGAGGATGGAGAAGCAATATTTTGGGGTGGATGGTAGAAGAGAGTGGGAAGTCATGTAGGGCACTGTGTTCCATTTTAAAGACTGGCTTCACTTTGAGTGAGAAGGGAAATCACTGAAAGATTTGAGCACAGGAACAGCAAGACCTGACTTCTGTTCACAAAGGATCATTCTGGCTGCTGTTTTGCAAAATGGGCTATAGAAAGACAAGGGTGGGAGCAGAGAAATCATTCAGGAGAAATTTGCAACAATACAGGTGAGAGTTGATGATGTCTTGAATCAAAATATCAGAAGCGAGAAGAGTTTGGATTCTGAAATTCTGGATGTATTTAGAACTACCAGGAATCACACATTAAACAATGATCTCATGAGGTACTTTTAAGATAGTTAACCTTCAAACCCTTCGCTTCAGATTTATTACATTTTAGAGGTGATGAGAGACATTGTAGGGTTGGTTGTTTTTGGTTTTTGTTTGTTTTTTGACATTGTAGGTTTTAAAATTCTTTCTTTCCTTTACCTCTGTAGCACTGTTCTGGTTTGATCCCTCTCTTTCACCCTCCATTTTGTCTCCTTCACTCTATGTCCTTCCCTCATCTTTTCATCCATCCATCCATCCATCCATTAATCCCTTTACCCTTTGGGAACCCATGATGTACTACTAAGTTTCAGAACTAGTGCTTGTGATTGAGAGATGAATATAGCTCATAAAAAACTCATAGTCTAATAATGGGGACAGGCAGGTAGACAAGAAAAAGTGAAACAGTTTGACAGGAGCTATGTTAGAGAGATTAAAGACAAAATGTGGCACAAAGAAGATGTTTAACACTATCTGCCTGTCAGAGAAGTCTTCATAGTTGAAGTTTTCCCTGTCCCCTTAAATGTAAACATTCACTAACGTTCTGTTCCTTCAACCTTTGTTTTCTTTCTCCTTTTGAGGTCTCATTTGTTCCCACAACTCTATTTATTACCTCTATGATTCTATCTTCCAAATCTTCATCTCTAGCCCTGACCTTTCTTTGAATGCCCTCAATTAAATTGTGTCTTCCTGGAATATTTAACCCCTCACCCTGATGGCTACTGTCCTTCTAATGCTCCAGTTCTAAACTTCAGTCATCTTTGACCCTTCTGAGTTTCCTATACCCAAGCAACTACCAAATCATGTGGAATCTACCTGTGCAGTGTCTTTCTTACCCATTCTCTCTTGCTCCATTCCTGTTACCACTGAAACATTACTTCTTGGCTTGACTGTCATGATGGCCACATGTGATGGCTATGCCTTATCTCTCCAGTCTTATCTTATACTTTGCTACCAGACTCCCACACTGTTGTAAGCTTCTTGAGGGTAAGAATTGGCCTGACATCCCTTCTATCACTTAGCACAGAATAAGGTGCATGGTAGATGCTCAATAACTATTTTTAACTTGAAATCCTTTATCTTTTGGAAAGTGAAATTGAAATCCAACCATGTTGATTCTCAAATTTCTTGTTTATGGAAATTATCAAAGAAAGTTTGTCAAAAATTCAGATTTATGGGTCCTATTCTGCAGATATTCTACTTCACTAATTCCAGGGTGGAGCCCATAAATTTTCATTTTTAATAAGTATTCTAGGTGATTCAGTTATAGGTGGTCTAAAATTGAGAAACAACACCCAACAATATGAGATGATTTGCTTAAGCTCACTTAACACAGCTAGAAGTCAAGTTTACATCTGACTTTATTTGGATATTAAGGACACGTGGTGAAATAACTGTAAGTAATGATGCTGTCTAGGCGAATGTTCTCCTCTCTTACCTCTTGAAACTTCACACACCTGGGAGGTTTGTTTCTGTTTGTTTGTTTCTTGGTTACTCAAATCTTAGCTAAGAGACCTTATATCTTGGATATATTTGTTTTTTTTGTCTTTGAGCAGTGTTTGTGTGGCCAGTTTCATTTGGAATATATCAATTTTGAAAGTGGACAAACCCTTGTGCACTGTTGATGGGAATGTAAATTGATGCAGCAACTATGGAAAACAACACGGGGGTTCCTCAAAAAATTAAAAATAGAACTACCATAAGATCCAGCAATTGCACTTCTAGGTATATATGTGAAGGAAGTGAAATCAGTATCTCAAAGAGATATCTGCACTCCCATGTTTCTTGCAGCATTATTCACAGTAGCCAAGATATGGGAACAACCTAAGGGTCTGTCAATAGGTGGATGGATAAAGAAGATGTGGTATGTATTCATATGTACCACAATGGAATATTACTCAGCCACGAGAAAGAAGGAAGTCCTTCCATTTGCTATGACATGGATTGACCTTGAGGGCACTGTGCTAAGTGAAATAAGTCAGATAGAGAAAGACAAATACTATATGATCTGACATCTATGTGGAATCTAAGAAAGCCAAACTCATGGAAATAGGTAGTTGAATGGTGGTTGCCAGAGGCTGGGGGGGTGGGAGAAATGGAGGTATGTTGGTCAAAGGGTACAAACTTCCAGTTATAAGATGAATAAGTTCTGAAGATCTAATGTAAGGCACGGTGATTATAGTTAATAATACTGTATTATATACTTGCAAGTAGCTAAGAGAATACATCTTAAACGTTCTCACCACAAAAAAAGAACTGGTAATTATGTAACATGATGGAGGTATTAGCTAATGCTATGGTTGTAATCATTTCATAATATATAAGTGTATTAAATCAACACCTTGTATACCCTAAAACTTACACAGTGTTATATGCCAATTATATCTCAAAAAACCTGGAAAAAAAGAAAATGGATAGAATCACCTAAGGATTTCAACATATTCGTTTTGATCTCTACATTTTTCAGAGCATTGACATAGAGTAGAAATTTTGTTTTCAAAATGAAATATATTGGCACAATACATTTTTATTTGAGATGTTAATTGATCAGTTGAATATGGACTAATGCTTCTGTCTACAGAGCTCTGTCAACCGGAAAAAAGTGATTTTGTTTTAAATTTTTTTTTTTTTTTTTTTTTTTTTTTTTTTGTTTTGTTTTTGTTTTAAATTTTTAACCTCTTGTCAACAGTAATGACAATTCTAAAAAGAAAATGATGAGCCTGGAATAGATTTTAATTATTTTAAAAGGAAAAAAAAATCCCCTCATTTAGCAGAAGTATTCCTTAGTTTACAGGTTCCCTTTGGTGTAGAGAATAGATACATTTTGTGTGTGTGTGTGTCTGTATGTGACTTTTCAAAATTGTTGAGATGCCAAGTGCATGTGAATCATGCCTTGTGGGATAGAGTTAATATGTGCTTTTCCCCCACAGTAAAGATTTTGTTGCTTGTACTTGAGTTCAGCGTTTTTTCTAGACACCACTGTCTTTCTAGTCTAACAACTGTAGACAAATCCCAGTCTGTCTTGGATGGAGAGTATGACAATTTTAATTTTTACAACCTTGCCTTAACTTATCTTTCATCTCTTCTCAGGCCAGTGTCCCAACAGGTATACAATATGAGAATAAGAATTAATTTTTTTTTTAATATACACTTTTTCAAACCTCTTTTCACTTGCTTGCTGTCCCCTTTAACTGACATACACTTCCTTCTCTTGGTTAGGTTACATTCTTCAGAGCTGAGCACTACCTTTGAAATACTACCACTTCCACTGCTAACAATAGCAACAAAAATGACAACAATTATTTACAGAGCAATTACCTTGTGCCAGGAAATGTTTTACCATCAAAACAACCCTACAAAGTAGATGTTCGTAAATTCTTATTTTTTAGGTGAAGAAACTTAGTAGACCAGAAAGGTTAAGTGACCTGCTTTCACAGAAAGTGAAACCACTAGGTGGCATTTCAGGGGGGCTCCAAGGAGCTCTGGTCCTTTATGTCTCAGCACAGAAAGAATTCAGCGAGAGGCAAAATGATAGATAAGAAGTGGTTTATTAGAATAGGATTCTTGTGAGGCTTACAAGCAGGCAGGCGAGCATTGCGCCGCCCTGAGTACTCAGTGGGCTACAGTTTTATAATGAAAGAAAGAGTGGGGAGGGGGAAAAGACCACCTTCTTCCTCATTCTTGAGTAGACATCATACTTCCATCATCAGCTCTTCCTCCAGGTTGGGCAGGAGAGTTTTCTTTTCCTTACCTGGTCAAGCCAGGACTGTCATGGCACTATGGAAAAATTATTTCAGGTCTCAGTACAATAAGGGTCTTTCACTTTGAAATGTCACCTTTCCATAAATTATTGTTTTTTATGTGTGCAGAGAGCATGTCCTAAGGGTCATTAACTTACTGAGCTCATTGGGCAGAATATAGGTCTCATGCCACCATTTGTTTATTGTTTTGAGGCATGTCTCATGCTTCTATTGCATGGTTTTTTTGTTAAGCAAACCTGCTTGGTTTTGTGGTTAAGAAAACCTGCTTTCTTGAGTGATCATTAACTTACAGGGGTCTCCCATACTTCTTTTTTTTACTTACAATCCCCTAGTGGGATTAACTATTTAATTACCTACTTTGTCCCTTTACTCTATCCCTATCAAAAGTAAGACTAAGAATCTGTTTGAACCCTATATGACTGAGTGCAAAGTTGATGGTTTTTATCACCGTTCTCTGATGTACAGATATTCTCAGTGGCCAAAAGCTCATTGCTCAAATATGACTATAGATACTATTTCATCAGTTTCTCATTATCACACGAGATAGTAAGCTCTTTGAAAATGTATTTTTAACTTAGTACCTGGACTATAATAGGTATCAAATAAATATTTACTAAATGAATTGGATAGATGAACATCCCTTAGATCCTTTTGAAACTCACAAATAAAGCAGATTTTGAATTTCTGGAAGTGTTTTGGTCAGCAGTGAAAATATTTAGATTCTTACATTCAGAGTTTTCCTAAGTCCTACAAAGATCCATGAAAACCACTGAATTGAGAATGAAGGAAAAGTTGGCAGGAAAATAATTTGTATCACTAATACTTCTTAACAATAATTATTGCTACTACTGCACATGATTACAACTGCAGAATAGGGCTTTTCATTATTCCTGAGATGTATACTACTTTATTTCACCTGTAGATAAGTAGACAATAATTGTTACAAGTAAAAAGAAGATATTAAATTTTTATTTGGTGTTTGATATATCTAATACCATTTGCTAATAAATATTTATGTTTTAGAATACTGAGTGATTCAATATTGAAAATTCTCTTGTTGAGTGAGTTCTAAAGATTTTTTAAAATTTATTTATTTATGGCTGTGTTGGGTCTTCGTTTCTGTGCGAGGGCTTTCTCTAGTTGCGGCAAGTGGGGGCCACTCTTCATCGCGGTGCACGGGCCTCTCACTATCGTGGCCTCTCTTGTTGCGGAGCACAGGCTCCAGACGCGCAGGCTCAGCAACTGTGGCTCATGGGCCTAGTCGCTCCGCGGCACGTGGGATCCTCCCAGACCAGGGCTCGAACCTGTGTCCCCTGCATTGGCAGGCAGATTCTCAACCACTGTGCCACCAGGGAAGCCCCTAAAGATTTTATTTCTGACATGATTGTAATTTTAAATGCGGTGTAAAAGGTTCCAAAAGTTACGAATCATGAAACCTGATATTGTATGTCCTGATGCAAAATTTTTGGGAAACTTCACCTCTATCTCTTTTTGTTTCTACTTTATGTTTTATAGATTTCCATTTTTATTGATTCACAGTTTCCATCATGGAAACAGTTTCAATTTCCGAGCACTCTTGATAAACAAAATCCACATCACAATGATTTTTTTATAGCAAATATTAGGCAAAAAATTAAGTAAAAAAAGAGACATACACATAGAGAAAAGGAAATAAATAGAAAAGGAACTTTCTATCTATAATGAGATTCACAGTAGATCCCCTTTAAATCAAATGACACTAGTGAAATAACATGATTTTACTGATGAAAACAAAGTAAATATAAGTTTATAGCAACACTAACATTTAGCACAATTCTTCGCTAGTAATAGGCCTTGGGTAAATTTTTGGTGAGGAGCAAATAAAGTGAAATGGACATCTGAGGGCATGTTTGCAGACTGATGCAAAGTCAGTGCCTCTGTCTGGAAGAACATTGGCTAAATGAAGGAACGGTGGTGAAACAAGAAATTTGGCTGGTGAATGAGGTGTCTTGAGTGCCAGATATGGAGTTTTGGACTTCATTTGCCACAGAATGAGGAATCATACAAGGTTTCTCTGCAGAGAATTAACATGATTAAAGCAATATTTTAGAGAAGATGAATTCAGTGCTGTATGTAGTACTGAGGATAGAAAAACTCTAGGCACTTAACTGGAGGAAAATTGCAATAGTCTAATATGAGAGGTACAGAAAGATAAACTGGACTGAAAGCTGACATTTCTGGCTCTGAGATCACAATCAAACAAAAAAATCAGAGAGGGATTCTTTGAAGTAACAGAAGGAAAACACTTGCATGCATTAATGAATTCCCATTTATTCCTTGAGTCGTTTTTGAACATTTACCATGAGCCACCCCTGTGTCTACCAAAGTTGGAGAGATGCATGAGATATTTTTACCTCCAAGGAGCTTATGGTCTAAGAAGGGAGATAAAAAATAACCCAATACTTGCATGCATTCAGAGGATTATGTTTCCTCCTGGTAGTGATGTAAGTTTTCTCTGATAATCCTCATTTTTCTCCTTGGGTTTGTGCTTAATAGTGCTTAGTTATCTGACTGACCAGGATCAGGTAAAGTCTGTGATGTGCCATCTGTGTAAAGGACTTGGTCTCCAGTCGTTTTAATGGGTGCCTTTCAGATACTACTTACTGCCTCAGGCTCCTTGACTGCTGTTTAGCTAATGATAAAAGAACTCAGAGCTGAGGATAAAAGAAGTGAAAGAGAGAGAAGGGGAAAGCAGCAAACCCTGCAGACACACCTAACTGTCTATCTTCCAAAACATCCTCAGGCTTTCTCAAGCTTTGATGAAGCGTTAAGATCTTGTTTTCAGGGACTGAATGTCTTTCAAATGGGTGATAGATCCTGTCGCTAGTATTAAAAAAAGAGAATTGGATGAGCCCTCTTAGCCTACTCCCGTCACCATTTCACTTAATTTGAACAGCAATCAACTGATGAAGAGGGCTCAAGCTTCTAAAAAGAAAGGAAAAAATGCTTCTTTGCTACTCACCAGTCTTTGGACTCTGCCAGAAACACTGAGAGCACTTGCTAAGTAAAATGATTTAGCAGGTGGAAAGTAGTTTTACTGTATTGTAGTTCAGTACAATATCCACCCCTTTCTCCCTGAGAGTAGGTGAGGACTCAGACAGCAGCATATCTCAGAATGTAAATGAGATTTTCTGAGGATTTCTTGCTGGCTTGCTCACTGGCACAAGATGGAGCCCAGTGTTGCATTGGCTGGGTTTTAGGAATGCACTGAAGTGTGTAAAAAGGGCATGGATGAGTGCTGGGCACATAGTAGGTGCTCAGTTAGCTCTTAAGGAAGGAAGTGTGTATTCTTCATTCACATCCCTTTAGGCTCTCTTCTTAACTATTGCAGAAGTACAACAGAATGACATTAGAACAAAAGGGAAAACAAAAACAAAACTAATCATGTGGGGTCTCAGGTATTAAGAATGCAGCTTTGTAAAATAAGTCATGTGATTAGATGTGTATAGCTATTTAATTAATTAAATTAAATGTCTGATTTAATAATTAAATAAGTTAGTTGTTTAAATAATTAAATTGTTTAATTAATATATATTTAAATTAATTAAACAAGGAGGCAGTTGGACTCAGATGGCTCCTAATGCCCAGGCAGCCTATGTAAGCAAACCAAAATCGAAGCCTGTAAATGTCTCATGGTTAGAAATCAAAATGCTAAGGACAACTAATCATGAACAGTCAACTAGACTTTAAGCTATAGTCAATCAAATAATTTCCTTTCTTCGCTTCAACACCTTCTCTATATAAGTCTTTCCCTGATTCCTGTGGGTGGGACACCCCTAACCACTTCTGGTCTGGTACTGCCCCACTGGAACTGAGTTTTGCTCAAACAAACTCTTTAAAATTTTAATATACCTCAGTTTATCTTTTAACAGTATGTATATATGTGTATATACACTGATATGTATGTATATACACTAATATACATGTGTAGATATATATATATATATATAATTACCTCCTTTATGAAAACATTTTAGACTGTAAAAAAATACTGATCACCTTTCTTCAAATCCAAGTGCATTCTCTGCGTATTTGCATAATAGTCACTGGACGAGATCAATTGTACAAATTGAATGTACTCACCTCCTTTTTCTTTCTTTTTGCTATTTGACCAAATGTTAGATAAAATTAGTTCACTAATTTTAGACTTTTATATGTTAACTCGAGTAATATATCTTACTACTTTTTTTCTTTTTTAAATAACAGATTAATGTTTCAAAATTAGATGCCCTTTCGCATTGTTAGTATTTACTTACATTTTTAATTCCTTAGACATATATTTTGAGCCTAGACTTCTTCATTCTGATCATCAAAGTTAAAAAAATTGCACATTAATAAAAGAGAGGATATAAGATGCTAAGACTAAAAATGACCTTCAGATATTGTTTATCTCTATATCACTTATCCAAAAGGATCATATAATTGGGCGTACAGCTATATAGCTATCAGCAGTGTGTAGGATATTCTGACTTTCTAATTATAATTAAAACTAAGGTTACTATTCCTGTTTCCAAAAAGAAAAACAATTACATGTAATGATATCTGCTCTCTAAGGGGCTCTTTCATGCCTGGGTATGAAACTCCCATGGCCAGAACAGGTAATTAGTTTTGTAGATATTATGCCAAATATAAGAGCCTTCAATTAGATTTCAGCATTCACAGTCCCCTCAAATTTTGGTAGACAGAAAAATTACCTTGGGAGCACTTTAAAATGCAAATTCCAGTGCTGGGCTTCCCTGGTGGCGCAGCGGGTTAAGAATCCGCCTGCCAATGCAGGGGACACGGGTTTGAGCCCTGGTCCAGGAAGATCCCACATGCCGCGGAGCAGCTAAGCCCGTGCACCACAGTTACTGAGCCTGCGCTCAAGAGCCCGCAAGCCACAACTACTGAGCCTGTGTGCTACAACTACTGAAGGCCGCGCGCCTAGAGCCCGTCCCCGCTCTGCAACAAGAGAAGCCACGCAATGAGAATCCCGCGCACCACAACGAAGAGTAGCCCCCGCTCTCTGCAACTAGAGAAAGCCCACGCTCAGCAACGATGACCCAACACAGCCAAAAATAAAAAAACAAACAAATAAAGAAATAAATTTATTAAAAAAAAAAATTCCAGTGCTCCCTCCACAGAGACTCTGGTTTTGTAGGTTTGGTTCTGGATTCTGCATTTTCTCTGCTGTTTCTGGGGACGCACACACTTCACTTTGAGGAACACTCTGGGCTTCGGAACCTGCTCTTAAGGCAAATCTCACTCACATGCGCATTGTTCCAATACCTCCTACCTCTCATAACATTCTCTTTCCTCTGTAAAAACGTAAACTTCATCAAACTATATTCTTGCTAAAAAATAAAGTGATTCATTTTTGTGGGTTTCATATTGTTCTGTAATTCTTCATGAATTTAGGAGCAGCCTTCATGACTTTAATTTCTTGGTTAAAATTTGCATACGAGTGAAGGAATTTCTCATGGCTAATTCAACATTTAGATGAAATAATAAATAATCACCTACCATTCATAGATTTGACCAGCGTGTTTCAGAAACTGAGGAAAAATCTACAGGGTTTCTTTAGGAAAGAAAAGATTTTGGAATAATCTAGAATTTATGCTGGGCCATTTTAGGTTGTTCCAAAATGTTACTCATTGATTAAATTCAGTTATGTGACTTTATTAGTTTTTTGTCTTTCAAAAATCAGGTTTAACCTCACATTGATGAAGGTCAATGGGAATCTGAAAAATGTGAAGGGAAAATTTGAAAGGAGTTTCTTCCTGCCAGAGAATATATGGGGGGGTTTGTAATTGAAATGAGCTACCACCTGTTGTATTTTATAATCTGAGAGAATTATAAAACTGAGCTCCCTTTCTAGAAATAGTAGCTCTCTGATTTCTGGAATATTCTGAACTGGCACTTTCCAATAGAACTTTGTGCAATGACAGAACTACTCTGTATCTATACTGTGCAATATGGTAGCTACTAACCATACATGCTCTTGAAGTGTAGCTAGTGTGATAGGGGCACTGAATTTTTAATTTTATTAAATGTTAATAATTTAAATTTAAGTAGACCCATGTGTCTAGTGGGTACTGAACTGGACAACACAGGTCTGGGTAAATATGCTCAGAATTCATCTATAGCCATGTACTTAAAACTTACATATACCAAGCACACACAAAATTCAAAGTTCTTTAAAAAGCTTCAAGTTTCTTTAAAACATAATTAACTGAAATCGTGGTTATTAAATGAATCATTCAAGGCGAGACACTCAGCCTTTAGGTCTTTATTTTCCTCAGTGGAATGATAAGAGTGTGTCCCAATTAGCTTTAAGGTTTCCCCAGCTTTAACACATTATGATTTACATTTAGATTGTTTCTAGGTGCTTAAAGTGAAGAACAGAGGGAAATCAAGAATATGTTTTTCTTGGCTTGCTGCAGTTTTCTGTCTACAGATTGTGTGTGTTGGTGGGGGGGAGGCTTTTTCACTTTCATCATTTCAGTTATCATCTCCATGGAGATACAATCCAGCGCTAAATCTCTGCATATGACCTCTTACACATACTCTTGTCCTGTAATACAATTACCATGATTTAAGGATATCTCTTTTTGGATATTCTACTCTTAAACTCATGTAAACATGTATGTTATATGATTAATTGGGTCCCTCACCCCCGTTTATACTTTGAAGTCCTAACCTGCAGTATCTCAGAATGTGATCATATTTGCAGAAAGAATCTTTAAGGAGGTAATTAAATTAAATGAGGTCATTAGGGTGGGCTTTAATCCAATATGGCTGGTGTCCTCATAAAAAGAGATTAGGACATAGACACACACAGAGGGAACACCACAGGGAGAAGTCAGTCATCTATAAGCCAGAAAGGCCTCAGAAGAAATCAACCTTGTTAATGGATAGATCTTGGACTTCTAGCCTCCAGAATTATGAGAATATAAGTGTCTGTTGTTTAAGCTCTCCAGTCTGTGGTACATTGTTAAGGCAGCCCTAATATAAACTAATATAAAATCTAAACCACTAAACTGAATATTTTTCATCAGATTACATATTATCTAAACCTTCTTTACTTTTTTTTTTTTTTCCCTTAAAGGGTACAGGCATGTTGCTCATCCCACATTAACAAAGAAACAAGCAAATATTTGAATAACCTGTTACCGTTTTTAAAGCTTTAGACTCTGGTGTTTCTATTACTTATTCCTTACCTTCTGTTTTTGACAAATCTTGTTTTTCCTTGCTTTGCTGCTGAGATTCCACCTTCTTGGAATTTCTATTTCTTCTTTTATGCTTGTTCTAATTCTAATTAACTTCTAAGAACTGGTTCAGGTGGTCTCTGAATTCAGGGTGTTACCACAGTTCTAAACTTACATTGTATTTCACACAGCACTCTACATAGCTTCTTTACTTGAGTATAGTGTTCCTGTTTTACAGATTTTAAAAAATCCAGTTTCCCAGCACCATGGGAACTCCTGGTATTTAATAGGCACTCCAGAAACATTTTTGGAAACAAACATGCAATGATATTGACTCTTTAGATCCTAAATTCCTGGATGGTTAATCTTTCTCGTGTTTCTTCAGATATTCAGTGTTTATTGGGCATTTACCATATGCAAGGCACTGTAATTATTAACCTTTCACTGTACTTGGGTTGTATACCAAAATTTAGTTGACATATGTTTTCTTTTTGCTGGATTGCTTGGTTGGGTAACCATTCAAGCATAAGAAGCATTGCTTGATTGTACATTTAATACTTGATGTACTTAATACAGATTTGAACTGAATTACTTGTGTGAAGAGTGAGTAACTGTGATAGTTTGATTTGTACTGAAATAATGTGCTCATAAATGTATCATTCCCTTGAGTATTCATTATGGAAATAAGATATACAATTGTTGATTAAATGAAAAGAAGTCCTAAATCAGTTTGGAAAATCAGATATTAATATCACTTCCAGGCAGGCTGAGTTCAGTCTATTAAAGTAGGGTTTTATTTTAGTTGCAAATGACCATTTTGGCTTTATCATACATACATAAGGTTTCTGAGCTAAATGTTCTAGGAAATTTAATAGAATAAATATTGAATGACATATGCAGTAGTTATCTCTTTTTATTTCATAATGTAGTTTTTTTTTTCTTATTTGACTTACATACATTGCTGAAAAGAAGAGCTCAAAGTGGGAATAAAGGAAAGCCTGAGAAGTAATGGTGTCTCAGATTGCAGCTTCTGTAAATTGAAAAGCATATGGGAATTTTCCCAGGAAATAAGATAAAAGAGAAAATTGGGAACAATAAAAAAGAAGAGCTAGGGGCTTGGGAGTCCGCCTGCCGATGCAGGGGCCATGGGTTCAAGCCCTGGTCTGGGAGGATACCACATGCCACGGAGCAACTAGGCCCATGTGCCACAACTACTGAGCCTGCACTCTAGAGCCCCATGAGCCACAACTACTGAGCCCACGTGCCACAACTACTGAAGCCCACACGCCTAGAGCCGTTCTCCGCAACAAGAGAGGCCACCATGAGAAGCCCGCGCACCGCAACAGAGAGTAGCCCCCACTCACCGCAACCGGAGAAAAGCCCGCGCGCAGCAACGAAGACCCAACGCAACCAAAAACAATAAATAAATTAAATAAAATAATAAAATAAATAAATTTATTAAAAAAAAAAAAACGAAGAGCTAAACTTCACCTCCCTGTTCAGTTCACATAGGACATAAGGCCATAGACATCATCTGCTTGAAATTATGTTGATTTGGTATATAATTTAAAAAAATCATGAGGTATGTCTGTGTCTAACCACATCCTCTGCATCCTCTCTCAACAGAAGGAACAGAATATTCTTTATGGATTCACCATTAGGATCAGGGCAGGAGTGAGGAGTAAGTTGAATTTGTTAACAGTTTCTGTCATCAGCATCACACTGTATCATAGACATAAGAGCCTTAAGAGGACTTCTAGTTCAGTTCTCTTAACAGATGAGAAAAATGAGGCTCAAAGGAGTTATAATTGCAACATATTGCAGATCAAGCAGGATGGTGTTGTCATTAAGATCATGGTGGAGTCTGGCAGACCTGAGTTCAAACTGAGACCAAATCTTTACAAGTTACATGAATTTGGTCAAATTAATTAACCTCACCCGTCTCAGTATCTGTCTTAAAGTGGGAAAAAACAACTCCCTTCCAGGAATGTACTCACGCATATGAAATATGCTTAGGCCCCTGTGATAGACAGCCTTTACGATGCCCCCCAATGATCTTGCTTCCTGGTATTCTTGCCCTTTTGTGTAAACTCCTCCCCTTGCCCAAGGGCTATACCTAGTGACTTGCTTCTAACCAACAGATTATGGAGAAGGTGATGGGATGTCATTTCCATGATTAGGTTATAGAATACTGTGACTTCCATCTTGCAGAAGACTTTCTCCCTTGTGGGTTTTGATGAAATAAGAGGCATGTTGCCGAGGCCCATGTGGCAAGGAACTGAGACCCTCAGTCCTACAGTCCTCAAGGAATTGAATTCTGCCAACAATCATTCAGTGAGTTTGGAAGTGGATTGTTTCCCATTCGAAGCTTGATTGCAGCCTTGTGAGACGCCCTGAAGCAGAGGACCCATCTCAGCTGTACCTGGACTCCTGACCCACAGAAACTGTGAGATAATTAATGTGTGTTGTTTAAGCCACTGAGTTTTGGGGTAACTTGTTATTCAGCAATAGACAACTAATATAAACAGTGCTTAACACAAAGTAGTGAGGTAGACGGTAAGGGTAGGTGCTGTTTTAGAAAGAGTTTCAGGAGACAGGGATGAAGAGAGTGTTGGAGAGCTTCCTAGGAGTCCTGGGAAGACTATTATAAACAGAGGGAGTAGTATAAGCATAGCCACTGAAGTGAATCGCTGAGTGTTTGAAGAAAAGGATATCAGAATGGTTAGGAGGATGGTGGTCATGGGTTTGTGGGGCAAGTTAATGTAGTGTTTTATAGGCCATGGAAAGGATTTGGATGTTAAAAATAAATGTGTGATGGGAAATGGAATAATCTGGTTAATATTTTGGCTGGTGTGTGTAGAATTGAATGGATGTGTGTTTGGTGCTAGAGTAGGAATGTTAGCAGAGAGACTCATCTAGTGCAGTAATCCAAGCAAAAGGTAATGGCGGCTGGGACTATGGGTGGCACAGCAGTGATGATGAGAAACGGTTGAGGATATATTTTGGAAGTTTCAGGAATAAATATGCTGATGGGTGGTTGGTTGTAAGGTGTTATAAAAAGAAAAAGAATCAAGGATGACCTCAAGGTTTTTGGTCTGAGAAACTTGGTAAACAAGTCTGCTGAGATGGAGAAGGCAGAGTGGAGAATCATAGGTGTATGAGTAAGATTAAGAGTTCATAGATACCTAGCAGACATCCAAGTGGAGAAACTGACAAGGTAGATTTATATGGGCCTGGTGGGGTTGCAGATATAAATTTGGGTATCATCAGTGTACAGAAGGTATACATGGGCTTAGAGTGAGTGCAGACAGAGAAGAGACCTGAGGCATGACCCCAGAGGCACTCCAGCATTGGGGTGTGGGCAAAAGGAGGAGGATTCAATAAAGGATACTTGGGAAGAGCAGTCTCTGAGGTCACAGGAAAACCAGGAGGTGTGTTTTTCCAGAGGCCAAGTTAAGATAGCTGTTCTGTCGTTCTCGATTTTCTAGATCAGTGGTTCCAACTTGAGTGCGCATTGCAATCATCTGGAGGGCTTTTTAAAACCCAAATTGCTAGGCCCCTCCTCCCAGAGTTTCTGACTCAGTAGGTCTTGAGTTTGGCCCAAGAATTTGCGTTTGGAACAAGCTCTCAGGGGGGGCTCAGGCTGCTTGTCCAGGGACCAAAATGTGAGGACCACTGTTATTCATCAAATATTATCTAACTAGGGTCCGCGGAATATTTGTGATCACTTTGCCCATCCTTTCAATCTTATCCATTCAGTTCTTTGATTTTTTTTAGAAAGTTACAGTTACTGTGCTAGGCACTAGGGGTACAAAAGAATTCAGTGTCAAGAAAAGACTAACATATAAATGTATTACTTACAGCATGATTTGGGAGGTACAGTGTGAGAGGCAAGAGCAAGGCAGGGTGGTGATACAGTGGTGCAGAAGGAGTCAGAGAACATTTAGGATGGAGACTTTGGAAGAGCAGGTGATGTTTTTTTGTTTTTTGTTTTTTTAACATCTTTATTGGAGTATAATTGCTTTACAATGGTGTGTTAGTTTCTGCTGTATAACAAAGTGAACCAGCTATACATATACATATGTTCCCATATCTCTTCCCTCTTGCACCTCCCTGCCACACTCCCTATCCCACCCCTCTAGGTGGTCACAAAGCACAGAGCTGATCTCCCTGTGCTACGCGGCTGCTTCCCACTGGCTATCTATTTTACGTTTGGTAGTGTATATATGTCCATGCCACTCTCTCACTTTGTCACATCTTACCCTTCCCCCTCCCCATATCTTCAAGTCCATTCTCTAATAGGTCTGTGTCTTTATTCCCGTCTTTTTAACTTAGTCCTGAGTAAGGGTTCTTTAGGCAGTCAGAGGGAAATGCATTCCAGGGATTTGTATGCACAAAGACAGGGAGGCGTGAATAGGCATGGTGTGTTCCTGAGATTCAGGACATTGGGAGGAAGCTGTTTAGTGAGCTTTAGGGATTGGAAGGGCAGGGGACGGGGATGAGGCTAGACTTAGGCAGATGTGTATCATTTGTATTTGCTCCATTGTTTAGCTTCTTCTCAATATTCCATTAAGTTTGGAGTTTATAGATATAAACAATGATATTTAATTGAAAACCGATATGGATTAAACCATTAGGGATGTCCCAATCGGAGATTTTAATTTCTCATGCACTTAAAGTGGTTTCCTTCAGAAGTGATATAAAAAGCAACACTAACATACTGTATGATTCCATTTATATGAAATATCCAGTATAGGGAAATGCAGAGAGACAGAAAGAAAGACCGAAAGTGGTTGCCAGAGGCAGGGGAGGAGGGAACTGGAAAGTGACTAGTTAAATTGGTACAGAATCTCCTTCAGGGCTGATGAAAATTTAAAAAAAATTTTATTTTATATTGGAGTATAGTTGATTTACAATGTTGTGTGATGATGAAAATATTTTGAAATGATAGCAGTGATGGTTTCATGCCATTGTGAATCTACTAAATGCTACCAAATTATACTTTGAAATGGCTAATTTTGTGTTCTGTGAATTTCATCTCAAAAATATATTGGCACAATAACACAAGATTTAAATGCAATATTCAAAAGTAAAGTAATGTGCTGTCAAGAATGCAGATTGGGACAGTTCTAATTTTCACATATATCTAGAGAGAAATGTCAGGCAATTTGACCTTACTATGTAAAGGCTGTTTATCATTAACCTGGTTGAACACTAGAAAAGGAATTTTTGATGAATAAAGCAAAGCAACTGACACACAAGTTTCAGAAGCTTAGATAATTTAAATGAAGACAAATTTTCTCTTTTTGGATGACATTTACTGACTGGAAAGTCTGTATTGTTATCTTGAGGATTAATGTCTTAAAATGGCATTGCATTGTTGAAGGTACTGTTTTTCATGTGATTCATAACTGCAAAAAACTTCAGTTCAATATTGCAAATGTATAAATTGATTAAAGTCAGAGTATCTCAGCATATAAATTACTCCCTAGAGGAAAGCATTCATTTTTAGATTAGATATTATTATAAAATGAAAAAATTACAATGCTTTAAAATTATGGGCAAACATGTCCATAAACTTATCCTATACTTACACAACTATTATTATCTTGTGTATTCCATTACAACTTTTAAAAATAGGATTCTTTTAAAAAGGATCTTATTTTTGGTCCTCGGAGGCAGAGACCTGAGTTTATCATGCTTTCTGTCATAGCAGAGTACATCAGTGGTCTGTTCAAGGCCTCTCTCATTTTATTTTATCTTTCTTCTTCATTTTCATCCCTACTCCAATTTCACATCCCCTTAGTTATTCTATTCTTTAATCTATGTTCATTGAGTTGTATACATACACACATTTTGGAAATATATATTGTGCTGTTTTGTTTATCTGTGCTTTTACTTTATATAAATGGTATCATTCAGATCTCATTCACTCCACCTGTATTTTTAAGGTACTTTCTTCATAGCGCTATCCTCTGTGCTTTTCAACTCCCCTTTTGAGTTTTTTATTTCAACGATTGTATTTTTCATACTCAGAATCTCCAGATTCTGGCTCCTTGGGATTCTGTTCCTGGTTCTTGTTTGTAACATTCTGTTTTGTTTCTTTGTGGATAAATATTTTATTAAAATTTTATTTTACTTAAAATTCTTATTTTAACCAATCCATTAATTTGGCTTCTTCTACCACAGAGTGTTGCATTTGTTGTCTTTCTTCTATAGAACTTGTGCTCCTCCTGTTGAATTTAGGGAGTAGGTTCCAGGGAGATACGGTAGGGTGGGGAGCCTCTGATCTTGCCATCTGGGCTAGACCATGCCCTCTTTACATCCCTTCCTCCCCAACGCTTGATTTTGCCTTACCTCTCAACGACCCACTGTCTCTCTCCCTCAGGGCACAGTTCTTTCCCGATGATTGCTTGTCTTGGATAAAATCACCTAGACCAGTGATTCTATAATTTTAGTGTGCATCAGAATCATCAGTCATGCTTGTTAAAACATAGAATGCTGGGCCCAACTCCCCAGACTTTCTGGTACAGTAAGTTTGCGATGGAGAAGAGTATTTACATTTCTAAGAAGTTACCAGTTGACACCATCCTTGGGCTGACCGTGGTGGACGTTTTGAGGGCAACCGACCCACAGCCTGTGCACCCCATACCACCTCCTGTGGAAGCTTAAGCTGTCTGTGTAGCTTTCTCCCTTTGTCTCATAACCATGTCCACCAAGGAGAATGTTAATTCGCCAGCTGCCTGCCTTAACAGATACAAGAACAAGGGGAAAGACAGTACAGAAATGAGGCAGCACCAAATAGAAGTTAATGTGGAGCTGAGGAAAGCTAAGAAGGATGACCAGATGCTGAAAGGAGAAATGTCAGCTCTTTTCCTGATGACGCTACTTCTCTACTGCAAGAAAACCGCAACAACCAGGGCACTGTAAATTGGTCTGTTGATGACACTGTCAAAGGCATAAATAGCAACAATTTGGAAAGCCAGCTCCAAGCTACTCAAGCTGCCAGGAAAGTGCTTTCTAGGAAAGAACAGCCCCCCATAGACAACATAATCTGGGCTGGTTTGATTACAAAATTTGTGTCCTTCTTGGGCAGAACTGATTGTAGTCCCATTCAGTTTGAATCCGCTTGGGCCTTCAGTAACATTGCTTCCGGGACATCAGAACAGACCAAGGTTGTGATAGATGGAGGTGCCATCCCAGCATTCGTTTCTCTGTTGGCATCTTCCCACACTTACATCAGTGAACAAGGCTGTATGGGCTCTAGGAAACATTGCAGATGATGGTTCAGTTTTCCAAGACCCAGTTATCAAGTATGGTGCAGTTGACCCACTGTTGGCACTTCTGGTGGGTCCTGATATGTCATCTTTAGGATGTGGTTACTTACATAATCTTACCTGGACACTTCAAATCTTTGTCGCAACAAGAATCCTGCACCCCCCTTAGATGCTGTTGAGCAGATTCTTCCTCCTTCAGGTCATCTCCTGCATCATGATGATCCAGAAGTATTAGCTGATATCTGCTGGGCTATTTCCTACCTTACTAATGGTCCAAATGAACCAATTGAAATGGTTGTGAAAACTGGGGTTGTACCCAAACTTGTGAAGCTTTTAGGAGCTACTGAATTGCCAATCGTGACTCCTGCGCAAAGAGCCATAGGGAATATTGTCAATGGGGCAGATGAACAGACTCAGGTTGTAATAGATGCAGGAGCACTGCTAACAAACTCCAAAACTAATATTCAGAAGGAAGCTATGTGGACAACGTCAAACATCATGGCTGGCCACAGGACCAGATACAAGTTGTAAATCATGGATTAGTCCCATTCCTTGTTGGCATTCTCTCTAAGGCAGACTTTAAGACGCAAAAGGAAGCTGTATGGGCTGTGACCAACTATACACGTGGTGGAACAGTTGAGCAGATTATATACCTTGTTCATAATAGAGCCGTTGATGAACCTCCTAACTGTGAAAGATACCAAAATTAATCTTGTTATTCTGGATGCCATTTCAAATATCTTTCAGGCTGCTAAGAAACTAGGCAAAACTGAGAAACTTAGTATAATGATTGAAGAATGTGGAGGTTTGGACAAAATTTAAGCTCTACAGAACCATGAAAATGAGTCTGTGTACAAAGCTTCATTAAACCTGATTGAGAAGTATTTCTCTGTGGAGGAAGAGGAAGATCAAAATGTTGTGCCAGAAACTACCTCTGAAGGCTATACATTCCAAGTTCAGGATGGCACTGCTGGGACCTTCAACTTTTAGATTGTACATCTGAGGCATAAAGTTGTTTGCTGTGTACTACGTTTGGTATAAGTTTGTCTTACTGTTTCTCTACTAAGAACTCTTTTTAAATGTGGTTTGTTATTGTAGCGCTTTTTACAATGAAACTATACTTGAACAGTTCCAAACTGTACATACTGTATGAAGCTTCTCCTCTCAATGGGTTTCTTATTTCTATGTGGAATTTCGTATCTTGTAGTGTCCTGTAAATAAAGATTAAATTCCACCCTTTACTTCAAAGAAAAAAAAAGAAGAAGAAGTTACCAGTTGATGCTGATGCTGCCAATCAGGAACCAAGTTTTGAGAGCTGCTGACTTAATGGGATAAAAGGAGAAGTAAACTAATAATTAGGTGTTGGCCCACCTACGTGCACCTCTTGTTTTCTGCTTCTCCTCACTAGTTCCAGGATCCATCCCTGCCTGGATATTACCCTGAAGCTTCTATTTAGCTCTGGCTGATCCTGGCTGGCTCCTACTGCCTATGATCCAGGACTATGTGAGGTAGCATCAAAGCCCAAACAAGGAAGTTCTCCTCAATCTATTCCCATGATCATGGTTTTGGACCCTCTTCTGTTCTGGGTTGCCCTTCTCCTCTTCCCTCATTACCCCCACCTGACTGGGACCCAACCAACTTGTTTCCTTAGAGGTTTCTGACAGTTATATGTTTAAAAATTTTTTGATGTATTTACTTTTGGCTAATAAAAATTGTATATATTTAAGGTATATAGCATGATGTTTTGATATATGTATAAAATGTGAAATGATTACCACAAACTAATTAACATATCCATCAATCTTCCATAGTTACTATTTTTTTGTGTTGAGAACACCTGAGATTTTCTCTCTTAGCAATTTCAAGTATACAATACATTATTATTATTGTCATCATGCTGTACATTAGGTCCCCAAACTTGTTTATCTTGTAACTGAAATTTTGTATCTTGTGATCAATATCTCCCCTTTTCCCTCCTCCCCCCAGACTCTGGTATCTACCATTCTACTCTCTGTTACTATGAGCTCAACTTTTTTTTTTTAAGATTACATATATAAGTGAGATCATGCAATATTTGTCTCGATTATTTCATTTAGCATAATGTCCTCCAGTCTCATCCATTTTGTCACAAATGGCAGGATTTACTTTCTAAAAGGCAGAATAATAATCAATTGTATATACATACCAAATTTTCTTTACCTGTTCATCTGTTGATGGACACTTAGGTTGTTTCACATCTTGGCTATTGTGAATAATGCTGCAGTAAACATGGGAGCACAGATGTCTCTTTGAAATATTTTATTTTCTCTGGATATATACCCAGAGTGAGATTGCTGGATCATATGGTACTTCTATTTTTGAGGAACTTCCTTACTGTTTTCCATAATGGTTGTACCAATTTACATTCTTACCAACAGTGTACAAGGGTTCCCTTTTCTCCATATTATTACCAATACTTGTTGTCTTTTGCCTTTTTTTTTTTTTTTAAAGATTTATTTATTGATTGATTGATTGCTATGTTGGGTCTTCGTTTCTGTGCGAGGGCTTTCTCTAGTTGCGGCAAGCGGGGGCCATTCTTCATCGCAGTGCGCGGGCCTCTCACTATCGCGGCCTCTCTTGTTGCGGAGCACAGGCTCCAGATGCGCAGGCTCAGTAGTTGTGGCTCACGGGCCTAGTTGCTCCGCGGCATGTGGGATCTTCCCAGACCAGGGCTCGAACCCGTGTCCCCTGCATTAGCAGGCAGATTCTCAACCACTGCGCCACCAGGGAAGCCCTTGTCTTTTGATAATAGCCGTTCTAACAGGTGTGAGGTGATATCTCACTGTGGTTTTGATTTGCCTTTCCCAGATGATTAGTGATGTTGAGCATCTTTTCATATACCTATAGGCCATTTATATGTCTTCTTTAGCAAAATGTCTATTTAGGGATTTTTGCACATTTTTAAGTTGAGTTATTGGGATTTTTTGATATTGAGTTGTATGAGTTCCTTACATATTTTGGATGTTAACCCCTCATCAAATATTGATTTGTAACTATGTTCTCCCATTCAATAGGCTGCCCTCTCAATTTGTTAACTGTTTCATTGCCTTGAGGAGGTTTTTAGTTTGACATAGTTCCACTTGTTCATTTTTGCTTTTGTTGCCTGTGCTTTTGGTGTCAGATACAAAAATTAATCACCAAGACCAGCGTCAAGGAGCTTAATCCCTATATTTTCTTCTAGGAGTTTTATGGATTCAGGTCTTGTATTTAAGTCTTTAATCCACTTTGAGTTCATTTTTGTATATGGTGTAAGATAAGGATCCAATTTCATTCTTTTGCAGGTAGATATCCAGTTTTCCCAACACCATTTATTGAATAAACTATCCTTTCTCCATTGTATATTCTTTGTGTCTTTGTCAAAAATTAGTGGACTGTATATGTGTGGGTTTATGTGATCTCTTTGCTGTTCCATTGGTCCATTTGTCTATTTTAATGTCAGTGCCATAGTGCTTTGATTACTATAGTTTTGTAGCATAAAGTCAGGAGATGTGATATCTCCAAATTTTTTGTTCTTGCTTAAGATTTCTTTAACTATTTTGGGGTCTTTTCTGGTTCCATATGAATTTAGGATTGGTTTTTCCATTTCTATAAAAATTCCATTGGAATCTTGATGGGGGTTGCATTGAATCTATAGATCGTTTTGGGTAGCGTGGACATTTTGACAATATTAAATCTTCCAATCAACGAACATGAGCTATCTTTCCATTATTTGTATTTTCTTTGATTTCTTTCATCAGTGTTTTATAGTTTTCAGCAAACAAATCTTTCATGTCCTTGGTTAAAATTTATTTCTAAATATTTTATTTTACTTTTTTGTTGTTATTGTAAATGGGATTATCTTCTTAATGCCTCTTTTGGATAGTTTGTTGTTAGTGTATAGAAACACAACTGATTTTTGTATGTTGATTTTGTATCCTAAATGTTACTGAATTCATTTATTAGTTTTAATAGTTATTTGATGTATAAGATCATGTCATCTGCATGATGTTCTGAGATCCACTCATCTCCCTCTTCTTTGTGCAGCTTCTCTAGGGTCAAGCACAGGTGCAAAGCCAGCATCCTGTGGTAGATTGCTATCTTGTCTGGCCTTCTAATATTTTTATGTATTTTTTAAACGTAACACACACCTGTAGATTTGTGATGTTTTATTGTCTACCTAGCACCGGTCATTTTAAGGTTTATAGTTATGACACATAATGAGTGTAATGATTTCAGAATACTGTAATATTATATTGCTTGGATAAATTATAATTTATTAATTATCCCCTAATGTTGGACATTTGGAATGCTTTCCATTGTCCCAACATGAGTAATAGCATTAAATGTATTAACTTTTTATACCTACAAAAGTATTTTTGGATACTTTCCTTTTTTTGTTGTTGTTTCCCTGTATTGTGAAAGAGTTAAGGCAGCTTTCAGAAGTGCTTTAAGTTCTGGGAGAATCTGCCTCTTTGTGTCTGATTCATTTTCTGAGTGGGTGGTGTACTGCTTTAACCTTGTCACTGACAGGAAAGTTCAGATTTTATACTGTAAAAAGAGAAGAGGTCTGTCCTTGCAGTTCTCTTTGACTGAAGTGTTTGCTTTTAGACAATGATTGTACACACTCTTCCATCAACACGCTGGTACTTGCTAGCGTCAGTTCTCCTTTGAATTGAAATAGCAATTTCCTTTGTTCATCTGGACTATTTTTAAACTACGGCAGCTCTTATTTAAAAGCCACAGGTTGTGTTCCAGATTAACCCTGTCCAAATTTGGTAATGATGATTATACCATCGAGGGCAATCAAAATAATCAAATGAAGGAAAAGCACTTATTTTCTAACTTATTTGGCTAAAATGAATGTTCAGATAACATGACTTTAGTTTTTATATAAACCCATAGCATTTTGGTAAGCAACTTCTGAAAATAGGTTAATGAATCATCATGGGAGGAAACTTGAGAATCTTTGATTTAAAAAGGAACGTTAGCAGTCATTTAAGTCAATCTACCACACAAAAGAAAAGCTCATCTACAGGATGTGTGATGGTCTATAAGTTTTTGATTAAACCCCTTCCATGACTAGATTACCACCTTATCAGTCAGACCATTTATTGACATTTTTGGATAGCTGTAATTAAAAGTTCTCCTTTTATTTTTTTCTTGAATTGAAACCTGTCTTTTTAACATCTACATAAAGATACACTGACTTCCCTTTGTGCCATACAGAAAAAGGTGTATATCTCATTATCGTAGTCTTCTGAATATTTGAAGATATCTAGATGGTTTCCTGTTAGTGTTCTCTTCTCTCTTATTTAGGATAAATGTCCTTAGACCATGCAGGCTTTTTTTTTTCCCCTTAAACTTTAAGATGATGATGTCTATATCCCTAATCATCTCAAACACTTTCCTGGATATTTTGCAATTTGTCCATGTTCTTAAAATAAGGATTGTGGAGCAGAAAATAGTGGCTCACAGACACAGTGGAACCACCTCACATTTTTGTGATCTTGACTTGAGATATTTCCTTTACAAATATCTATCTTAGAGACTTCCTCCAAAGTTTATTATCATGTAGGATTTCCCTGTGATATACCTATAGGTACATATTATTTCCAACAGTTTTATTCTTGAACATAGTCACCAAGAAATGGCACCTTACTTCTGAGAATTAGGTGTAAAATTGGTAATTATTAAGCTCTTTTATAAGGGCTATCTCATAAAGCCACATTGCTTCCAATAGGAAATATGGTTTGTAGTAATAGATGAAAAAACATTATCGTTTACACTTGAGAGCTAATCTTTAATCGCAGCTTGAATTTCATGGCTCATGTTGGGAGAAAATAAAATCAAAATAAGAATTTGTCAGTACACTATAACTGGCAATAGGCAGTGTTTTGTGCCTAGAAGATTTGTGGTATAATTATTTTTTAAAGCATATTAGACTTAGACTAAAAGGGATCTTACACATCATACTGTCTTAATTGTGCAAGTGACTGGCCACTCATTTATCTCAACTATCTGGGAATCATTTGTGTTTTGATAGGTTATTCGAGAGGTGATTCTACTCTTTTCTTTTCTTTATTTCTTTCTGTTTTTCTAATTCCTACCCTACACAGAAAATTGTTTTCATCATTTTGAACATCTTGATTAGATTCAATCAGCCTATTTAATAGAAAACAAAACCAGTTAATGTTTAATGACATTTATTATCAAGTTAACCACAAGAGTCAATCTAGCAATTCCCTAAAAGCATAATAATAAAAATCTGTAGTATACATAGTAGTGTGTCTTTTTTATATGATGAATTACGTTTTCAGATTTTTTAAATTGTGTAATTTACACACAAGTATAATGTTTTATATATATATATATATACACACACATGTGTATATGTGTGTGTGTGTGTATACATATCCATCCCACATAATCTCGTTGAAGAAATAAATATTATTAGTGTTTAAAGACACCTTACCCCCAATGTGTACACCTCCTGATTTAGCCCTCTTCCCAACAATTGCCCAGTCCAAAATGCAATCTTAGCTTTTGTGATAATCACTCCTTTACTTTTATGTTTTTACTATCTCAGTATGTATCCATAGGCAATACTTTACTTAATTTTGTCTATTTTGGGCCTGGGTATAAATACCATCATATTTTATACATTTTTCTGTGGCTTACTGCTTTTGTTCAACACTATGTTTAACACATCCATATGGATATATGCAGCATGTTTCATTTATTTTTACCACTGTATGGTAAAAACATGTACTGCTGTATGTATTACAATTTATTTATTCAACTTACTATTGATATACCATCAGGTTATTTCCAGTTTTTGCTTTGTTTGTTTTTGTTTTTATCTATTAAAGACAATGCTGTTAGAAATACTTTTTAATATGTCAACTGGTGCACAGGTGCAGGAGATTTCCCACCATTTAAATCTAAAAATGGAGGTGCTGGATTGTAAGGTATGTGAATGTTCAGCTATACCACATCAGGCCAAACTATTTTCAAAGTAATTATATCAGCCATGTATGAAAGTTCTTCTTATCCCGTATCCTTGCAAATACTTGATGTTGTCAGACTTTAAAAGTTTTTGCCAACCTGGAGGATGTGCTCCGTACTTCCTTGTGATTTTAATTTGCAAATCTCTGATTACTAATGAAATTGAGCCTGTTTTCAAAGGTCTGTTTGAGTGTCCTTTATTTTTGAAGTGCCTGATTAGACTGTATTTTTCCTTTGTAACTCATAGACTTAAAAATAATATTTTTGATATTAGTCATTTATTATTATGCATGCTGCAAACACCCTTTACTAATAGAATTTTTAGTACATTAAATTTTTTTTGAATTGAAGTTCTTAATTTTAATACAATTGAATATACCAGTCTTTTCTTTTTTTTGGTCAGCATGTATTTAATTTTGAGTTCTGTTTAAAAATTTTTTCTTCTCTACCTTGAGGGCATGAAAATAATTTTTTCTAAAAGGTTTACTGCTTTGCCTTCAACTATTATGTTTTTGAACAGCAGGAAACATATCTACCAGTGGTAAGTATGGACAAATTAAAAACAAATATTTCCATGTCTTCATCCTAAACATAGGATATTTGGTATTTATGGAAGAGATGTACTGTTCTGTTTAGTGCTTGAAAACCAATTTTTAAATTATATAACTTGTCTCTGACGTTTTTTTTTTTTTTTTGCTTCTTTATGTTTAATTGCTTAGAGACAAACTGAAGCAAATATCTGATTCTTTTAATATGTATTGTTATATTTCACAGTACCAGATAATTTCTGGAAAGTGCTAGAAATGGTAGCCCCAAACCGTGCAGAACACCTGCTTCCCTGAAGATTCCAGAAGACACCACTCAGGCATACACAAACCCTTTCTAAAGTCACATTAACAGCTAGAACATATGACAACCGAGTGTCACTATCAGAAGGAAATTCCTTCTTTTTTAAACTTTCTATTCAGGTGATGATAAATAATCCCCTTTTAGCATAAAAATGTAAAATGAACATTTAAGTTCATGAAAATATTCCTCATAAGAGGTTTAGTTTGGTCTCTTGCTTTCTGGTGTTGTGTCTAAGAAGTCTGTATAACCCAACGTCAAAAACATTTACTCCTATGTTTTCTTCTTGGAGTTTTGATAAAGAACACCAAAGCCATCCCAAATCTGGTGAACTAAGCTGATATATAATTCCATAATGGCTGTGGATCACCCTTTTTCCTTAGGAAGTGAAGTCTCTATTACTCTAGGCTATGCAGAGGATGACCAAGGGTGGCGGGGGGAGGGGGGACAAGATATGTTTATATTCAGTCTCTTTGCTCAGGAGTTTTTTTTTTTTTTCCTCCCCGAGGCTATATTTCAAGGATTTCTTGAGGCCTGTGATAATACAAGGCTCTAGAGAACCAGTTTTTATGACTAGATTGGACCGAGTGAAGACAAGGAAACAGCTATGGTTCTGTCTTTATGGAGGAAGGCCCCTTTTAATCATCCTTTTCGTGCAAGATATGTCTAACTCTTGGGTCACAGAGATACATTTTACCCAGACCTAGTTTTCTGTATGGCTTAGGGCTATGGATTTTCCAAATCTATCAGGGTTATATCTGGTCCTGTGTTACCTGCCTGGGGAAGCAGCTTTAGTCAGCCTTCTTGGCCAGAGTGTACCCAGCTCATGCCAATTATGCAGAGTCAATCCAGGTATGTCAAAAAAGTAATAGATTCCAGAGGATTTGAGAGCTTAGCGTGTGGGATCCAAGCCTGGGAAACCAGCAAGCTGAGCAGGAGTAAGCTCTGGAGGTCAGAGCTTCCCGGTGAGTTCAGATGCATGGTTACAGGAGAGTCTCCTTTGGTCCATCTCAAGGAGGGGATTTAATGTTTTTCTTCTCATAAATAAGCTTCTGGACTTCAGGAGTTTTAGTCCAAATGTCACAGAATTGCTTGTGACTGGTTCCTGGCTGCACTGGGAACAGCTGTGCCGAGTTGCCTTGTATCAGGAAGCCTGCTGGGCAGTTTATCCAAATGTCCCCCAAGGAAGACAGAGGTCTGGGAAGTAAGTGATTATGTGGGCCTTATATTAGTGTTGGAGTGAAGTGCAGCCAGGAGCCAGCTCACATTTATGTTCATTCAGAGAGAATGGACCATTCCTAGGAATTGTTCAGTCTGGAAATAAGTTTAAGTGTGAGAAAATCATTCCGTATTCATTTCATAGATTTATGCCGGTCCTTGTATCAGAGCTGGCAAACTTGGGGGTTTGAGAGATGACTTAAAGCCTATTTGTGAGCTTTGTCCAAACCTGGGTGACTGTAGGCCTATTATTTTGGGCAACGGGTTTTCCACAGCCATCCTGGAAGGGCTGCAGCAGGGTGTTGTCATTGGAAGTCAATAGGTGTGGTTAGAGGTTAAGGGGAAGGGAGAAGAGGCCAGTAAAAATGACTTCAGTCCACTCCTCTTCCCATCTGGCTTTCAAATGGAATCTGTGTCTCCCAAAATAGTCTAACAAATTTGGGGTATTAGATTTTTTTCTCTCCCTTGCTTGGAAATTCTGGCTTCTGGCTCTTAGGCTTCTTAGGGAGTGAAATTTCCTTTACATAAAGTGTGTGTGTGGCTTTGAATCTAACCTAGATCTCTCTTCTCCAGGTGTTTTTTTCAGTAGATTCTCTCTCTTCCTTCATTCAGCTTTCTCAGGACTGAGAAAGGCCAGGCTAACCATTTATGTACCATTCCAGGAAAAGCCTCATGTTGGTGGATGGAGATTTTGCTCTGGAGATTTTGAAAGCTCTGGCAACTGCTGGTTCAACTTCTGTGTTCTGGCTGTTTCCTTGCACTCCTGCCCAAATTCTTTCTCTTACTCTGCCCCCATCCCTCATTTAACTTTTCACATCCTAGTAACAGATCATAGGTATTTCATATGCTATTCTAGCTCTATGGATACTCTATGTATTCAATGAGTTTTATGTACTTGACATTTTAATGCTATTTATTCTAGTTACTGAATTATTATTATTTTTCCTCTTTTTAAATGCCAGTCATACAAAAATGTAGATTCATAAATTGTACCAACTAATAAGTTGTATTAGAATGACTGACAATAGCAGTATTAAGGAACTTTGGGGGAAAAAACCGCAGTCATTGTCATGCTAACCTCTTAATTTTTACACATTACATTTTAGTTTTTGAAGATGTAATTTTCCATTTATGTATTGTTTCATATTCCACTTTTTCCAAGTAATTATTATTTTTGTCTATATAATTATTATATTTAATGGACATAATGACTTTCTATCATACATGTAGACATGTATGAGCAATTCATTGACCATAGAATATTTAGGTTAATTTTAATTTTCTTCCTTCCTCCCTCCCTCCCTCCCACCCTTCCTTTCCTTTATTAAAGATACATTTGGAATGGACCTCTTATTAATGTAGCTTTTTGCTTTTGTTAAATTTATTTCCTTAGGCATCATTCCTATGAATAAGGTTGCTGGATAAAGAATATGGACATAAATGGTATAACAAACAAAAATATGTTTAAAACTTGTAATGCTTCCAGCTGTGTAAGTCTATACAAGTTTCACCATGGCTTTGAGCATCGTGTATTATAATTTAAAATATGTTTTACTACGTTGACGTAATTAAATTATTGCCTGTAGTTTGCTTTAATTTGCTTTTCTTTTAGAATGAGGAAGCAAGACATTTTTTATTTTGTGTTTGCATTTTCTTTTATACGAATTCTGTTTATATTATAAGGTGTATTTCTCTTCTCCCTCCATCCCGAGAGTCTAAAAGCAAATTCTACTGAGAGATAAGGAATTTTATAGTTTTTGTATTAAACATTATTTAATATATTTAAATATTATATCTCTTTAGATATATTTATAATACAAATACTTTTAACTACATAGAATCTAGGTTGAATTCTCCAAAAAATCCACAAGCTTGATTAAATTTAAATTTTGATAAGGGATTATTTTCCTTTTTTTTTTTTGCAGTTAAGGAGATTACATTACATTTTATTTTACTTTTAGACATGTATTTTGAATAGTATAATGGAGTGCTTTGATACATTATAATCGTTGAATTGAAAATGATAATTGAGGAACTGACTTTTGGAACAAACTTCTTCCATTCACTTTTCTTTACTGAGCCTCTGCTTGAACTAGATATCGTTCGGTACTAGGAGCTAAATGGTGAATTGACCTCTAACCTTTCCCTCAGAGAACTTTGTGGTCCAGTTTGGGAGCAAGAATGATAGATAATGGATGTGCTATGGTAGGAGAAACAGAGTCAAGAAAAACTCATAGCCAGCTGAGTCCCAGAAACCCAAAGGAAGCCAGCTCAGTGTGAAGGGGACGCATCTAACCTAATTTGGGGAGTTCGAGTTGGCCTCCTGGACGCAACGGTGTTTAAACTGAGATCTGAAGTGTGAGTTCCTGCTTCACGTCAAAAGGCTTTATACATCCCCACTGTGTTGCTCTGGTGATTATTATTGTTATTATTTTTGGTCTCTGTGGGTGGGTACTAATATGTAGTTTTTGTCTTTTCTCAGAAGATAGGCACCATGAGAAAAGAGTCCAGCCTTATGGAGAGAAGCCAGGCAGAAGCCCTGAAGGCCAGACTCCTCTACCAGGATGTTTGCTTGGCAGCTCAGCGTCTTGACCTTCTCCTTCGAAAAGGAAGTGCTCACAAAGAGGTTTTCAAGCCTCATGTCCTGGCCCTCAGGGATGTGGTTCAGCAAGTCTGCCTTAAACTCATGTTCCTTCACCCAGTGGATTATGGGAGGAAAGCAGAAGAGCTGTTATGGAGGAAAATGTACGCTGACGTGGCTACGCTGCTGTTGAGGACCAAAACACGTGGACACCTTCACACAGTGGGAAGGCGCCTTGCGGGCTCACCTGAAGGGTGGCCTCAGGTTCTATGACCATGTCTTCCTGTTCCTGCAGGAGCACTGTGACCTGAGGTTACTAAGCTACACTGATGGGCCTCACAGTGCCATCCACTTGATTGGCTGCAAGAAAGCAGATCCTGCCTCAGAAGAAGAGGTGGCCTGGGTGCGAATGGCCTGCCACCGCTGTCGGCTGTACCTGGAAGACTTGTTACGCTTTCAGAATGAGTTCCCAGCCCTGGCCACCAAGGACTTGGTGGAGAGGTGTTACACCGAGCCATGCCAGTGGCCCTGCACATGGGCGTGCCCTTCAACCAGCTGGGGGCTCTCACAGGAAGTAAGTACTATGACATTGAAGCCACGTACTTCTACCAGCACTGCCTCCGCTCGGAAGTGCCTTTTCAAGGGGCATCTTGGAACCTCAAAGGATTCTATGGTCATGCGGGAAAAAGGTACAGCCAGCTGAAAAGGTACCAGAGAAAGAAGCTATCTCCCAGCCAGAGGCAGTGTTGGGATAACAAAAGCTGCTGATTAGCTTCCTCTACCTTCAGAGCCTCTTGCAGCCTCAGCGGAAATTCAAAGCAACCAGGCTCATGGCCCTGTGCCAGCTGGTTCTGGAAGACTTCCGTCTCTGCCTTTCCTATCAGCCGTGCCCATCCGACCTGAGCCAGGCCTCCAGAGGAAGCCCCCAAGGGGCTATCTGTTCCTCCCACACCTCCTCATCTTCCACATGGTGGTTCTTTGCCTCATGAGTGTGCACAGCCTGAGGACAACAGGCTCGAAGCAGCACAGGCCAGTGGTCACCTTCACCTTGACCCTTTTCTCTCATTTAATTCAACATGTGACTACCCGCATCCAGGCTGAGCTCCGGAAAGGGAAGCTGACTCCAGAGGTGGATGTCCCCAGGGACAAGGAAGACCAACAGAAGATATAAGCTGGGGAGGAGCAACAAGACCTTCCAGCCCCCTGCCCTGGGCCCCACCACAGCAGATCTCAGAAGAACCACAGGTCATCTTACGTTTCCAGTGAGGGTTACAACTCGGAAGCCAGTTTTCATTCTTGCTGTGACTCAGATGAGATAGATGAAGATGAAAACTATCCTTATGCTCGCAAGCCAGCTCAGAAATCAGTAGTGAAACTACTTATTCAGACACAACTGATGAAGAGGAAAGTGGCTCCCTGAATCCAGAAGCAATGCAGGAGCATGGGGCCAAATCCAAAGGTCAAGTTGCCCATCCGGTGGATAAGTTGGAGACACGTCAACCTCCCAGCACCAGCTGCAGGGGGTATGAGAAATTCCTAGGGTTGTCCAAACAGATGCCCGTGATGATTGTTGTCATGCTGCTGGGGTCAGGGGTCCCTGGCTGGGATGAGTCCAGCAGACCTTTGAAAAAGTCAAGAATGTTATAGAGGTCCCAGACGAGTGACCTCGTCTATTAGGTCACTAAAAAACAGGAAGTTCTGCTAACCTGCCAGCCACGTTGAGCCACAAGCTCCCAGTAAAACATGGTTTGCACTTGGCTCCTGTCTTCAGCCACAGTTTTCTGATGCCTCCAGCAGTGCATCTGGCACAGAGGATGGTGTGAGCAGCTTTCCTGAGACAGAGCCTCCCGCTGGCTCCTACTTGGGGCAGAAGGCCTCCATCAGCCAGTCTTGCAACAATCTCCAGACCATTCAAAAGAAATTGCAGATCCTCTCTGCAGAGGGCCTGCTGCCCACCGTCAAGGTGATCCTAGGCTGGCTCCGCACCAACCACAGCCTCCTCGCCTCACACTGGCGGAGTCCACTTCGCCTGTGGGATCACCTGTCTGTGCTGCTGAACCTGCTGCCCTCCGTGGAGCCCTTCAGGAGCCAGGCCGGGGCCTGTCCCACCAGCTCCGTGATCTGCTGCAGAGCTGTAAGGGCCCAAACCTTCCCAGGTGCCTGCAGCTCCCTGAGGACATCGCCCTGGGCCAGCACTCGCCCCGGCAGGCTTCCCAGGAGAGGGCTGGCTTGGAGCAAGACCCACCTCTACTCAGCTCCCAGGATGAAGCTGCTGTGCGCATCTGTTTCCTCAGAAGCTTTGGCCACTTAGCAACGACACTCCCTGGACCGTTCCCGAGGTTCATGTCTAATTTGGGGGTCTTTGTGAGCTCTGGGTTTGAAGGACCAGGCAACCCGTCCCAGCAGTTTCTAGAGGGGACTTCAAGGATCAGGTTTTCCAAAGACATAGTTCAGCTCTGGCTTCAGAGTGAAGTGGTGCAGCTGGAGAAGATCCTCAGGCACCTCCAGATTCAGTCAGCCTTGACCCCTTACCTGTTCCCTGACCCTCGGGCCCTCTGTGAACATCTTCCAGTCATCGAGCAGCTTGCCACCAGTGGTAAGTTTCTCCTCATCATACGCAAGATCGTGGTCGACATATTGTACGTCCTGAGGAGGGAAGACTGCTGGGCTTTGGCAGCCATCACCTTCCTAGAGGATGAGCTGAAGGGAGGGAACCAGTACATTTTCTGCCAGTCCTTTGTGTCTACGAGGTCAGTGAGGCCCAGGATGACCAGGGCAGACTCTGATGCCTGGGACCTCTATAACATTCTTGACTTCTGCAAAGGTCTGCTGGACTCATCCCAGCCAGGAACCCCTGACCCCAGCAGCATGGTAACAATCATCACGGGCATCTGTTTGGACAACCCTCGGAATTTCTCATACCCCCTGCAGCTGGTGCTGGGAACAGCAATTGAAGCTGGTGTGGAAATCAAGAACATCCGGCACTTCCACAGGGAGTGGAAGATGGTCAGCTGACGTCACATCTCCCTTCTTCCTCCT
Organism: Balaenoptera borealis; assembly: GCF_965194805.1. NCBI lineage: Eukaryota > Metazoa > Chordata > Mammalia > Artiodactyla > Balaenopteridae > Balaenoptera > Balaenoptera borealis. The sequence continues at coordinate 27,503,887 of NC_138876.1, read as the reverse complement.
TCAGCACTTAACACATCAAATTCAATCTGTTCACCTCTCTTGTTCACACCTAATGTTAAAGGTAGCCATTGGGTAAACTCATATCTGTACCTACCTATTGGTAGAGTCTCAGTGTACTGACTGCCAGGGGCCTTTGTGTTTCATTCTGTGTCATCTTGGCTTGATATCATGTTCTCTGTCTGAAAAACAGATTAAACTAATTCAGTGCTTAGTGTTTTTATGGTAAAACATCAAGTTAAGGAAGCATTTCCAAGTCCCCGCTCAGCTGGTGGAACTATAATTTGCTTTGCTCTGTTTTGTGACATGAAACTTTTTAATGCTATTTTATTGTGATGGATCATGCCTATTATGTAAGGTAGGCTTTTGCCATCTGTGAAAACTCGATAAATGGAAAGCTAAAGTTTTGATTGGAATGAAGGGTTTTATTGCAATTCTTGGTCCCACCTTCACCTTCTTCCATGCTCCATTCAGGTTTTTCCCTTTTGGCTAGGACTAGGTCGGTAGGATCAGCTGATTTGGTTCTGCTTTTGATAATCTGGGAGTAGGTATTTCATGGTACAATATTGGTATTTTTTCTCACATCTGCTCAAAGTTTCCAATTTGGCTACCATGACATTGTCTCTTGCTTTTTTTCTGGCTCTCAGATATCTTTTGGGACCTCTTGTCAACCTCCTACTTGGTATATACTCCAGAGAGTAGCTCTTTTCCTGCCATTAGCAGAGCTTGAACGTGGACCCTGTAAATATTGGACACAATTTAAAATCTACCACTTCACTCAGACTGGCATGCATTAAAAGTGTTAACATTAATCTGCCCCCCTCCTCCCATCCCCAGTAAATCATCACACTGCAAGGCCAAACTTAGTATTCTTTCAGGATCCCAAGTTCTTGAGGCATCTGAATCCTCCTCTTTCTGGGTATACTCCTCACTAACTCAGCCTCAAATCCGATTGCTCCCTTCAGAAGCAGAGAAATTACCTTCTGAGCTTTTTCCTGACTCATGGATTCTCATTTCTCAGTTGTTCTAAGCTGCGTCTTTGTGTTACAGTTAAACTTCTGTCACTTCCCCTTTTCCATGCTTTTCTAAGCACTTTATTATATTTATTAGAAAGATTTCAATAAATGAGAGAAAAATAGAAAAAAGCAAAAACCCAAAGGTCATTTCACCCTAACATTAGCATTTTTATTTTCAGTTATTTATAACTTGTCATGCTTCCTCTGCATGCATATTTTTCCTAGTTGTAATTATATTCTATAAACATCTTTTCAGCCTCCTTTTCTTCAGATTACAGACACTTCTTATATTATTGCATTATCTTCATTGTCCCTGTAATAGCTCCTTCCTATTATTGTTTGCTTAAACATTAATCTTTCTTTTCTAATATTTTTAGTATTAAATCATTAATAATTACTAAAGATCTTTGTATCTGTTGGGATTAGTTCCTTAGGATAGGTGACCAGAAATTGGTTTACTGAGTTAAAAGGTATAAATATATATGTATGTACATAAATTTTACATGTGTGCATATATATTTATATGTACATATGCATATAAATGTAACTTTAATGAAACATTGCCAAATGGCTTTCCGAAAAAGGAATTTATTTCCCAGGGGGGAGTAAACATTTTACATAATTTTATAGTCACATTTTTCACCAAGTATATTATGATCATTTTCTTATTTTTTTAAGATGATTTTTAAAAGTGACCATAATACGGATATACAATAATTTGCTTAACCATTGTCCTGCTTTTGGGTATTTGTTTCTACATTTTTTTCTGGTTATAAATAATGTAAATAAATTTTTATATATGTCTTTGATTATTAGAGTAAATTCCTAGAAGTAGAATTGTTGAGGCAAAGAATCAGAATGCATTAAGGCCCTTAATGATACTAAATAATAATGATAATGTTACTGAATTGGCCTCCTAAAAGGTTGTAAGAACTCTTACTCTCAAGAGTACAAGTGTATGTATTTCATTGCATTCAATTCAGAGAATTTCAATTTTTTTTCTTGCCAGCTTGAAAAGTGAAATTTTCATTGTATTATTGACAGTAGGAGAATGAAATAAATAGCTTAGTGCTATATTTTAAGGTTTTTTGCTCATGTCTCTTTTTACTTACAATTTTTTTCTTATTTCTTATTGTTATAATCTACAACCAACCTAAAACATATGAGAGCACAAATTTAATTGGACCCTAAATACAATAGCCTAAGTCAGATAGCTGACTGCCCTTATGGTCTTTGCCTTGCTTGCTGTAACCTGCCAGGTAGAGTGTTATATTCATATGAGAGAGCTGATAATACTGACAGCTTGAGAGGAGGGAAAAAGTAACTCAAAGCATGCAATGGAGCAGAAGAGAATAAGAGAACAAGAATAAACTATTTTTAAAAATGCAGACAGAATTGTTTTTCTGATAGGAGATATATGGTGTTTTCACATATGAAAATAAATGAGCATTCATCACTGTGGAAGATCCTCCCTTCAAGAAGCTTGGAGGGGAGGCTCCAAATTACATTTGGGAGGTTCTAGTCTAAATAATATGAATGGGGTGAGGGCAAGAAAAACTAAGGCAGTGTTAACTAATTGTCAACACAGCAGACATTGTGTTGTGTCTCACGGTGGGTTTCGGTTCTTCCAAGCCCCAGAGCCAGCCCCATTCTCATCCTTACTGCTAAAAATGAGTCATTTCAAAATGTCTTGGCAGCTACTGATGCTGATGCAGGGCAGAAATCAGCCATTGTAGCAGCAGCTACACCACCATAGTTCTGCTAATTTTCGATTTTTTTTTTTTTTTTTGCATGTAGGAATCATTCTCCCTAAGAAAGCCTCCTTTGGGGTTCTGTGATATTTCCTTGCTTTCCTTTGTAGCGGTTTTGAAACTACAGGTGTCAGCTGATCATCAGCAGACACCTCTGGTCTGGACTTACGTAAGTAAACACTAGGTGGGGGGGTTTGGGGTGGGGGTGGGGTGGCTGCCTTGGAGATGTCACTGCTGTGAACTCATGACACATGTCACAGATGTCTCCTGCATGGCTTGCTGATTCCTGGTGTAAATAATCTTGCTTCACCTGTGGAAGAGCTAAGAGGCAAAGAGGACATATTATTGTTATTAAATGATTGGACTTCATTTGGTTTACTTAGAGGATAAGCACCAGTGATGTCAGCCCCTGCCAGTGAGAACCACCCAGGCAAAGCCCTTTAAAGAAACATCTTAGATTACTTATTGTTTCTACTCATCCTAAAAGTGTTTGTCTTCTAAAAGTATAGTCTTTTTGCTTAAACCTGTGGGATTGTGGACAAAATTTTATATGCTAGGAGAAAATTTTCTTATAGTTTTTTCTTCTCTTAATCATTGCATATCAGGAATGATATACAAAACAACAGGCACAATATTAAACAGTATAGTGCCTAAATCTTTGTATTTGTATACAGGTTCAGCTGAGGAAAATAACTCTTAGTTTTATTATCACCTGAGTTTCTGATACGGAGAGCACTGTTTGTTTGCTGTATAAGGGTTTATCACTGGGTGTGGCTATTCCTCTGGTGGCATGGGGTCCTTCTATGCACAATTGCTTTCTAATTTGCTTTTTACTCTAGGAAGTAGAAAAGAACTCTATTTTCAGATTAGTAAGGTAAAATCAGTGAAGTTAAGCAGCTTTCCCAAAGGCCTGCAGCTACTAAGTGACTTACCTGAGATTCGATTCCAGATATATCTAGCTCAAATTTATCCCAAATAGATCTGGCTCACTTATAAGCACACAAAAGCATAGAGTATCCAGTAAGTAGGCAGGAAGAGGACATCTCAGTGAAGGTCAGTGACAACCTCAAGGGCAGCTTGTGGGACACAGAAACAACCCTCATTCTTCTCCCATCTGATTGTCCTGGTGATAAGCAAACTTAGGGAAGGAAAAGTTAGTGGAGGGAGAAACAGCCCTGACGGCGAGTTTCAACTCTGGCTAGAGGAGATATTTACCCCAGAAGAAATTGCTTTAAATGGGAAGATGCTGAGTTATTTTACTAAGCAAGGTTAACACTGAGCTATTTTGCAAGACAAGTTTTACATTTTGAGTGGAATAGGTTAGAAGGTAAATTATGTTCAGACAATAACTAGAGCTAGATTTTTCTTTTCTATATATGAGTTATGGTGTGTAAATTTCAACCTGACTGTGAATGTGTGTTGTATGTGCTTTTTAGGCAGCCAGAAACTTTATTTATTCTGGCTGAATAAAATATTTTGACTATAATAATTTCTCTTACGAACTGAAGATTCTTATTTCCATCTGTCTCCTCTACATATCTGCTGGAATTTTCCACATATCTGAAATTCAACATGTCTAGAAGTGAAGCCACTGTTTCAACCTGAACTGGTTTTCTCCTGGTGGTCCTTATTTTGATAAGTGGCATTTAGCTAAGTTTCAAACACTGGTTCCATTCTCTTCTAACTCCCCCTCCTCTCCTTCAGCCAACAGGTTTAATTGTAAATATGTCAAGATCTATCAATATATAGATGAGATTTGATAAATATGAATTCGCTTATGCAAGGGGGGGCTGGTAAGTCTAAAATTTGTAGGGCAGGCTGGCAGTCTGGCAGCATCTTGGGCAGGACTGGATGATGGCAGTTTCAAGGCAGAATTTCTTCTTTCTCAAGGAAATTAGTTTTTCTTTTAAGGCTTTTATGATCTTCCCACTGATTGAATGAAGCCCACCTCATTATCCTCATTGTTGAGGAAATCTCCTTTACTTAAAGTCAACTGACTGTAGATGTTTACCACATCTACAAAATATCTGTACAACAACACTATATTAAAATTCCATTCCATAACTAGGTACTATAGTCTAACCAAATAGATACATAAGAGTAACCATTATACATATACAATTTCTCAATAATTTTCTGAACACATCAGTAAGCATTTATCAACAACTTACTGAGTTCTTGTTAGTTCCAGATATTATGTTTGTTGCTGTGGGAACATGAAAAGTAAGACATATTTCCTGTCCTTGATGAAATCACAGTTCTAGAAATTGAAATTGACATCTAATCAAATATAATCACTGTAGAATGAACAAAGTGTTCCGACTCTGGAGAGGAGATGGTGATGATGCCATCTAGGGAGTTTACAAAAGAGATTTCTATTCAAAGCATCTCTAAATCTACTGTTTCAACCCACTGACACTGTAAACCGAGTCCTACTGGGTTACAGTGTTACCCAAGTTAACCCAAGTCCTACTGTAACCCAAGTCCTCTTCAGCACCAGCTGGAAAATTGACGTATCCTCCTAACTGATCTTCCCACCTCATTCTTGTCCTACCTCCACCTTGCCACCGGAATTATTGTGCTCTTATACAACTGATTATGTCTCTTTCTTGGTTAAAATGCAATGGCTCATCACTGCATATCAAGTCCAAATTCCTTAGTGTGGCATAAAAAATTTAGGACTAGATGGCCACATTCTATTCTTTTCAGATTCATTCAGCATTTCCTTTCCCTCAAACATAAACTCCATTTTCCAATTACAATAAACCACTTGAAATTCTCTGAACCTACGTTTCTTTTTTTCTTGTATCCAAGCATTTTCACACACTGTTCCCTTTGTCTGGAAAGCCTCCTTTCCCACTTTATCTAGCAAGATTTTATTTATTCTTCTAGTTTCAACCTAAATATCTCTTCTTCTGTGAGAGTTTCTTCATCTCTGAGCACATGTAGTTGCTCTCTCCTCTGTAGTCATTGTTGCTCATAGTGTTACAACGCATATATTTCATTGGAATTATTTGTCTTTCTCTTTTACTAGACTTTGAGCTCCACAGTAGCAATAACTACATTACTAATTTTGTATTATCCTCTCTCTTATGCCTAGATTCGGACCTGGAACATGTTAGATATTTAATATACTTGTGTATTTAATATATGTGTGAAAAACAATTGCACATTTTTCCAAACTAGTGCCTGAATGTTACTCCAGGTTAATGCTGGACATTAAAAAAAATCTTAATACTGTTTAAAGTCATTCTTAAAAATTAGGTATTGTTTCTTGCCCATGAGATTGAGGCTGCACTCACATTCTGAAGATCTGAGTTCAAGTCTTTACATCACTTACTATGTAATTTTTTGTTTGTTTGTTTACAATGACAGATAATTTATTATTCAACAAAAACTGAGGCATAAGGACTCAAGTAAAGAAATTAACAGAAAATATTTTACAAGGGACCTTGAAGACAGAGCCCGCATTCTAGCGCCCATGCGCCACAGCTACTGGGCCCGTGTGCTGCAACTACTGAAGCCCACACGCCTAGAGCCTGTGCTCCGCAGCAAGAGAAGCCACCTCAATGAGAAGCCCATGCACCACAGCGAAGAGTGGCCCCCCGCTCACTGCAGCTAGAGAGGGCCCATGCGTAGCAACGAAGACCCAATGCAGCCAAAAATAAATAAGATTAAAAAAAAATAAACTCAACCTATGCTTTTATCATTCTCAAAGAAAATCTGAAATCATTTAATACAACTGTGCATTCCTGAAGTTATGATGAAATCAAAATAAATCTTCATGTACCAGGTAGAACTGCTTGTCTTTTTCAAATAGTTCATATCTTAAATGACTATTTCAAATGAATTGTTTACAACCCGCCATTGGATTTTTGTGAATTGGGAGAACACTAGTAGTGGATGTCTGTCCTGATTTTACTGCACACCTGTTAGTACTTCTTGGCTCCTCAGGATGTGCCAACCCACACCTTTTTTCTACTGAAAGGCTGTGCCCAATGTAAGTATTTTCTTCTTTCCCTTAATTAAGTTACTATAATGCAACGCTGAAGAGCATGGGCTTTGAGCCAGCCATTCCTGCCTCAGTTACTTTCTAAAGCCAGATAATGGGTGAGTTTTTGATTTTTCTGAATTGATTTCCTCACAGAGCTGACATGCAGATCAAATGAGCCAATATATGTAAAGCACTTTGCAGGATGCCAGGCACATAGTGGCACAAATACGGCTAAGAGTTATGACCCTTGAATTATAACTAGCTAGAAAATCTGAATGGTTGTTCTGTATCAAAAATAGATAACGAATGAGAACCGGCTGTATAGCACAGGGAACGCTACTAAGTGCTCTGTGGTGAGCTAAACGGGAAGGAAATCCAAAAAAGAGGGGATATATGTATACATAGAGCTGATTCACCTCGCTGTACAGCAGAAACTAACACAGCATTGTAAAGCAGTTATACCCCAATAAAACAAAGAAACAAACAACCAACCAAATGGAGATGATCCTGGGCAGAGTATTTCTAAGTTAACAATTCTATATTCCTAGTTTTATTAAAAAAACAAAAAACAAAAAACCTCTGACTTGGAATAAAATGAAATAACCCAAAATTGGATGTCAAAATAAAAATATTTGTGATCATTGAATAATTATTGAATGTTATAGCTGCAAGAGTCTGTACAAATGATCTAGGACAATCTCCTCTCCTTAAAAATAAGGCACTTGAGACCTAGAGAGGGTAAGCTACTTGTCCATGGTTCTAGTATAGCTAGAGAGTAGCAAGGTAGAAAGCCCCACTTTGGCTCATTCTTGGAAAGAAACATGACACAACTTTTTTCCTCCTTAGCTTCTTAATGCAGCAGATTTATCTAGTAAATAGAGGAAACTATATTTTTCAAATGAGCTAAAAATTTTAATTATATCTATACAATATTTAAAATATTAAAGACCCATGAGAGTGAATAAAATATGTACAGGACAGAACGCCACTGCTAATTTATTCTCATTATTTTCTAATAAAGTGGAGATATATCAGACTGGATGAGTTTATTTGTAACTAGCTGACTGATTAATTTATATGGTACCCAATTTAGGCACTCCCACTCTCTGCTCTCTGAGAACTTAGTGTCAGGAAGGAAAGTTGGCATTAAAGTCAGAGCAGATGTGCAATCACTTTCTCCTCTCTAGCTTGGCTTGAGCTATTGGTACAATCACTAGTCTACTCTAACTTTCAATTTTTGGATCACTGCCTTAAAAAATAATAACATTCAGAATGAGACTCCAGTTCAGAAATCCTGCCCCCAGTGGGATGATCCTTCTTGTGTTTCGTTGACTGGAAATTCTGGGAGGAGCAGACAGGTTGCAAAGGCACATAGTTAATATAATTTCTCTACTTTGTGTAGTATCATGAGTGCTCTCTCCATAAGGAAGTCCCCCTACTGATGATATACATCTTGCTCATAAAGCTTATTCTATGGGTCCGACCCTGATTTTATTTCCTCTTCTGGGTGCATAATACCTACTTGCCAACTGGGGTGGCTATTCATTGTGTGTGATCTTTTCATTTTGAGTCTCTTAGGCAAGTTTAAGCAAGCAGCAAATGCTGAAATGAGTTTCCCCAAAGTTTAAACATGCTAATGGCTTATAGAATCTGTCCAACTTGGTAGAGCAATGTTTTCATTCTAGCTGAGCAGATTTTGTGGAGTTTTCTTAGAGTTTTCCGCTTGATTTCTCTGTTGTCATTTGGTTTAGCTATTATATTTATTATGCTTTAAAAGAAGAAGAGACATCACTTCAACAGTAAAATCTATGGGCAGTATTCTGGAAGAGCCACAGAAAGTCATATGAGTCAAAATGCTGAGTTGTAAACATGGCATCACAAACATAAGAGTAGGTCTATTCGAAGTAGGGATAGAATGAAGATATGGTTTAGCCATTTAAATTTATGAAATGAAGTCTTGTCACTTTAACATTAGGAGGTGGTTCAAATAATCTAGAAATCAATGAGAGAATCACTCACTTGAACTCTGAGACTAACAAATGTCAACTTTTTGAGAGAAGGTGCCATTAAGAATATTTTACAATGTCTATCCCAGCAGGAACTAGCTTCTTTCCACTTGATGAAGTGTATTCAACCTCTCTCTGGGCTTCTCCTATAGCAGGATCTCTGGGTCTGTAATGAGATCAGATTTTTAAGTTACCACTAAGTGAACACCATTTAGCATTTTCATTCCTCTAAAAGAACTCGTCAAGTAATTGCCCTCTAATAGCAGGCAAGCAGGATGACAAGTAGGATGAGGCATCACGAAGCTAATGAAAATTTAAAGTGGTCCCCATTTTCCATTGGCTTGGGAGAAGCTTATCAGAGCAATGACACGTCCCACAGAAAATGACATGCCTCCTAAAATGATCGAAGCAGAGACATACAGAAGCCAACATAAGTCATCTGGTTCCCCAAAGCATAGCAGTGGCTTACACTTTACAAATTAAAAAACAAAAAGTCAGAGATTAAGATCCTTATATCTGAATAGAACTGATCTTGTCTACAAGCAGGCATCTGATACAAAGATGAAGCTATCACTAAAGCTGTCTGCTTTTAGGTACTGTGTCAGGCCTACATATTTCTGGACCTGTCCCAGGATATTTTCCTTTGCTCTAACTTCTAGTCCTAAAACATGCTTAAGTTGTATATTAAGGAAGGAAGGATACTTTCTTTAGTTTGGGTTTACCCCAAATCAGACCTTGAGACAGTAAAATAACTACATATATTTTATTTGAGAGGTGATTCCAGAAAGCACAAGAGATAGTGTGGGGACACTGAGAGAGAAAAAGTAGAAAAGCCAATGAAGAGAGCATGAAGGAGTGGGTTACCAGCATGGACAACTGGGGCTCAATTCTGGGGATCTTCTGAGGAATCATGTGGAATGTACTTCAGTATTATCGCATCAGTGGAAGAGGAAACTGGCTTATTTATTAGACAACTCTCATCCCTCACTGGTTGAGGGTTACCTGGCATCTTGGACTACCTTGCATACACATCAAACAAGCTCTTGTGGCACTGGAAAAAGCCCCAGATAGAGAAACAGAAGGAATTAACACTTGAGAGCTCCATGCTCACGTCCTAATCACCTCCCAAAGGCCCCACCTCCAAACATCATCACACTGGGGATTAGGTTTCAACATAGGAATTTTGGGGGAGGGATACAAACATTCAGTCTATAGAATTTTTCCCCTGGACCCTCCAAATTCATGTCCTTTTCACATACAAAATACATTCATTTCACCCCAACAACCCTAAAAGTCTTAACTTATTCCAGCATCAACGCTAAAGTCTAAAGTCCAAAGTCTCATTTAAATATCATCTAAATCAGTTATGGGTGAGACTTGAGGTAAGGTTTATCCAGAGGAAAAATTCCTCTCCAGCTCTGAACCTGTGAAACCAAACAAATTACAGTAAGTCCCCTCCATACAAATGAGTTTCGTTCCAAGAGCGCATTCGTATGTCTAATTAGTTCGCTAAGTCCAACAAAGTTAGCCTAGGTACCCAACTAACACAATCGGTTATATAGTACTGTATTGTAACAGGTTTATAATACTTTTCACACAAATAATACATTAAAAAACACAAAAAATAAAGTAAACATTTTTAATCTTACAGTACAGTACCTTGAAAAGTATGGTAGTACAGTACAACAGCTGGCATACAGGGGCTGGCATCAAGTGAACAGGCAAGAAGAGTTACTGACCGGAGGAGAGAGAGGAGGTGGGAGATGGTAGAGCTGAAGGATCATCCGCAATAGGAGACGGAGGGCAAACTGCAATTTCAATCAAGCCTGATGTTGATGGCTGGCATTCAATTCTATCTATCCTCTTGAAAAAACGATCTAGTGATGTCTGGGTAGTGGCTCTTTTTTTCTCATCATAGATGACACAGTAGCACTGGATTGCATTCTGAACGGCTGCTGCAACCTTCATTGCAGCAACCACTTGTAGAGGATGCACGCACGTGACAATGTACGCCAGACACGTGAACTAACTTACGTGATTGGACACGCAAACACACGTTCGCATCTTTGAAAGTTCGAAACTTGAAGTTTCGTATGTAGGTGACTTACTGTATATGCTTCCAAAATGCACTGGTGGGACAGAGATAGGATAGACATTCCTATTTAAAAAGAGGGAAATAGGTAAGAAGTATTAAATCAATTAAAGAAGCCATGAGACTGGGGTGGCTTTAATGCCATAGTAGCCTATATAAATGGACCAAAACCTAAATGTGTAACGCCTCAAGGTTAAGAAATTGAAACCTAAGGACAACCAATCACAAACAGCCAACTAGCCTTTCCCAAATAAGGCAACTGCTTAAACTGTAGCCAATCAAATAATTGCTATGCTTTGATTCTGCATCTTCTCTATAAAAGTTTTTCCTCTAGTTTCTGTTGGTGAAGTGATTCTAACTACTTCTGGTTTGGTGCCACCTGATTCCAACTAATTTTTGTTCAAATAAACTCTGAAAAATTTTAATATGCCTCAGTTTATCTTTTAACAGAAGAAAGGAGTGATAGGTCCCAAGCAAGTCCAAAACCTAACGGAGCAAATTCCATTAGACCATGTCTCAAGAACAGTCCTCTTGAACTCAGTGTTCTGCCTTCCAGACCCACAGGGTGTGGCAATTTCACCCCCATCACTTGGTGGGGCTCCACACATGCCATGGCTCTCTGCTGGGGCTCCAAAGCTCTGGCAGTTTGGGGTCCTATTCCCGTGGCTCTGCCAGGTGGCCCTTTGAAACCTAGGTGAAGGCATCCACACCCCCCAAGCCTGTGCACTCTGGCCTGTGACGGGAGTGGCAGCCGTGAAGATCTCTGAATTGCTTTCAGAGTCATTCTTCCATTGTTGCAAAGAATGACACCTGGTTTCTATAGAGATGACTGATCCATACTAATCTCCTTATGAAAAGGTCACTTGGGTGGTGATATTTACCTAAATAGAAAAAGAAGCAATGTTTTAGTATCTATTTGGCAGTCATTCTTCTTAAGAGCTGAAGTCTAGGAGAAAATAAATTGTGTTGATATGTTTGTCAAAAAAAAAAAGAAAAGTAAAGAAAAGGTCACTTGGCCACACCCTCAGTGTTCTTATTCTTTGCAATATGGATAGGCTGAGAATTTCCCAAATGTCTAAGTTCTGCTTCATTTTTGATTAACAGTTCCATCTTTAAGTAATTTTCCCTCTTCTCACGTTTTACTATAAGCAATCAGGAAGAGCCAAGTCGCACCTTCAAACCTTGCTTAGAAATCTCTTTGGCTAAAGATAAAATTTCATAGCTTGCAATTTCTACCTTCTATAAAGCACCAGCACATGAACACAATTCAACGAAATTCTTTGCCACTTTATAACAAGGATAGCCTTTCCTCCAGTTTCCAATAACATGTTCCCCATTTCCATCTGAGACCTCATTCAAATGGCCTTTATGGTTCATATATTTCTATCAACATTCTGTTTATGATTCCTTAGGTATTCTCTAAGAAGTTGAGGCTTTCTCTACAGCTCTCTTTTTTCCCTTCTGAGCTCTCACCAGAATTGCCCTTAATAGTCCGTTCATGGCAAAGGAGCCTTTGCTATCATGAAACTCAAAATTCTTCCAGCCTCTGCCCATTACCTAGTTCCAAAGCTGCTTCCACATTTTTAGATATTTGTTACAACAGTACCCCACTTCTTGGTACCAATTTCTCTCTTAGTCTGTTTAGGCTGCTATAACAGAATGCCATATACTGGGTGGTTTATAAACAACAGAAATTTATTTCTCACAGTTCTGGAGGCTGGAAAGTCCAAGATCAAGGTGCTAGCATGGTTGTGTTCTGGTGACGGTGTTTTTCCTGGTTCTTAGACAGCATGTTCTTGCTGTATTCTTACATACTAGAAGAGGCTAAGGATCTCTGTGGGATCTCTTTGATAAGAAGGCTAATTCCATTCATGAAGGCTCCACCCTCATGACCCAATCACCTCCCAAAGACCCCACTCTTCCAATCATCACCTTTGGGGGTCAGGATTCAACATTTGAGTCAAACGTTCATAGCATAACAGTGTGTGTCTTTCCTCTGCCCTCTCTTTACTCTTTAGTATTCCCGAGTTTCCTACCTTGGTTCTTCTCTTTTCATGAGACATAAACTCGCTGGTAATGTCACCAAAGCCACGGTTTTCATCATCTCCTGATGACTCTCAAAATTACATCGCTAGTCCAGGCCCTCTCCAGATATCCAGACTCTATTGGGTATTTTCATTTGACAATATCATTAGTTCCCCCAAACCATCAATTCCCAGATAAATTAATTATCTTCATTCTCAAACATGTCTTCTTTTTTGTTTCTTATCTGAGGGACTGACACTATTCAATTGCCAAAAATGGAGTCGTAATGGAATCTTTCAATATAAATCTTATATTTATATTCTCAGTAATATTCTCACAGATGATGTTTAAAGTTCTGACACTGGAGGGGATTGCCTAAGAATGAGTGCAGATAGAAAAGAGATAAGATCTGGGGCTGAACCCCGTAGTACCACAGCTTTTAATGTAATTGAGAGCTAAGGCTATTATTAATAAAATGGATTATGAAGAATTGTTTAGCAAAATTTTACAAGTAAGGTGACTGAAAAATACCCCAATCTAATGTCTCCTAGTAAGATAATTGGAACAAAAGCCAAAAAAGTCATTATCCTTGGTCTTTGGAATTCACAGGTTGGCAGGTTAGGTTAATTGAAAAATCGAATTTGCATGTATGTATATCCTTGGGTTATAATAACTACCTCCAGAAGCCAATTATAGGAATTAGAAGTAGTCTAACGCTGTTATTATTTTATTTGAAGAGGAGTATTGAAATTTGTTTTATGCTGCACAAAGAACTTGTTTGATGTATATTTCATGAGCCCTGGTTGAGAGGGAACATTTCATATTGGGATATATGAAAGCTTCTAATCAAACATTTATGTCAGCAAGAGTTTTCTTTTGTGGAAGAAAGTTAATATGATAAGAAAGTAAAGAGGGCATAATAATGCCCTGAAGATGCTAATCCATTTTGGACAAGATACAGGGCAGGGAGAATCCCCAGTAATGAACTGATCTTGACATCTGGATTGAAGTCAGGAGCCTGGGCCACATAAGTGGCTTTTGACATTGGCTTCTGCAAGGTGCCTCTTAACCTTCCCTCCTCTTAGCTAACTCTTAGCTAACCTGCTTAGTGACACAGCAGCTGTGACACAGCAGCTGTGTCACAGCGGCTGAATGGTTGCTTTTAAATCTCTTAGGACACTTTTACATTTGAATGGGAGAAAACAACACAGTTTAGTTTAAATGAATATAGGATCTAATGTCAGCAGTTTCCGAAGGGGAGATAGGTGCTTTAAAATGTGTTCATTTCATTTGGTATGATATACTTGTTAGCCTCGGTCTTTCCAGCTATTCCAAGCTGAGTCTGGCTATAAATTCATATTCTCCCTGGAAAAGGAATTAATTTTCACAGGGCCTGTGCGTGACTTAAAAGCCTTCAACAAAGCTTCCCTTTCTCTACCCTCCTCATGTTTGACATGGCTGATTGGAGATTGGAATAAATCTGGTGTCCTAGTAATGACTACTGCACTCGATTTCAACTTCTTTACCTCTGTACAGTGCTCCCTACCCTATCCCACTACGTTCTTTTCCATCCGTAGACTCGGTATCTGGTGCACAAGGGAAGAACTTTGGGTTTTTGACCAGCTCAGAAGACCAAACATCCACGCATCCTCATCTGTTATTCTTTTCCTATGTTTTTGGTCCAATCCCCAGGTCTGGGTATCGACCCAGGTTCCGCCCTCATTCAGTCTAAGTAGTGTCCTTGTCTTGTCTCCCCCTCTTTCCAGAACTGGAGTCCTGACTTCAACTATTTGACTAGTTGGACCAGTTACCCTAAGACTGAACCAATCTTCTGTTTGGGGGGTCATATTTATTGATCTCTTGTAAATCAACTATTTCTTGCTTGGGAATCTAATGTGCAGCAATCTCTTGGTTACTCCATCCTACCTTCTTGATTGAAAACCATGCTGCTCACTAGTTCCAGAACCTCTGTTGTGAGAGTTGGGTCCTAAAACACTGTGTCTTGACCACATGGGCCTCCTCTCTGGAACCATCTGGGAATCTGTTCCCTGACTCCCTCCTTGTTTGAGTCTCAGTCTTGTCCTTATTCTGCCCTTTCTCCCAACTCTTCATCTCCCTTCTGGCACATTGCTGCTTTTCAACCATCTGTTGAGTAATTATACAATAATTTGAGTTAATAAAGTATAAACACACTAACATTCATTTATTATAAAAATCTGATTTTAAGTACCACCAAATTTTAACGTCCAGACTTGAGTGGAACACAGTTTGAAATCCCTATCTGAGGCTCAGATTTACTTTCACTGAAGTTATGTCAATTTCATGAGCTTTTCAGAAGCCAGAGTCTTCTTTTCAGTGCTGAATTAACAACAACGATAGATCTTACATGTATCCCCCACACGGATCAACGTACATTTCCCTGAACTTTCTTCCAATCAGAAGTGAGTGACTTTTATCTTTTTTTTCCCTTTAGCTTGGGTTAAAAACTGATTTTTTACTAGTAAATTTAATTTTACATAACCTTGGTTCTATTACTTGCTCTAATGATCTGATCACTTTTAAAAGAGAATTGAAGCTACTCTAATGACAGCCTGTCTGAATACCTGACTCTTTATAAAACCACATTTGACCATTATGAAACTATATTTTAAGAGAGAAATACAATTTCTTTACATTTTACTCCCAAAGTTATTTGCTTCAAAATCACATGTACCCTTGTTATGCCTGGAAATGAGAAAAAGCTCTGAGAATACTATGCCTATGTTCTCTGATCCCCAGAGTCTTTAACATAATAATGATGCTTTCATTTATGTATCATTTTATGCATTAAAAAATACTTCCATGTATGTTTTTTGTAGCAGCGTGGTGAAATAAAAGAACATGAATTTTGGATTTATACAACCTTAGACTTAAATCCTGACTAACATCTTACCATCTATGAGGCCTTGGTCAAATTTCTTAATCTGTCTGAGTTCATTTCTTCAATTCAAAAATAGGGGTGATGCTATTTATTTGGAAAACTTGTGAGGATTAAATCATGTAATATATGTACTGCTCCTGGCACATGGTAGGCTTTCAGCACATCCTGATTTGATAGCAACTTTGGAAGATTGAGAGGAGTTGGACTAATAACCAACATAAATAACTTGCAAGGACTTTTTATATGTGGAAGTGATAAGTATTTCCTTCTCACACATCAGTACAGGAAATGTTATTTTGGTTTAATTTTCTAACTCAAAGAAAATCAGTCTCCGTGCCCCTACTCTCTAAGGAGGTGAGAAATGAAATCTCAGTCACGTGTTTTAATTGTCTTCTCACTCCTTGGATTCCAAATTTGGAAGGGGGAAGAAGGATGCTTATGTGCATATAGAAAGATGTGGGAGGTGGAATGGCCCTCCCTGTTCGTGTAGCTCCTTTTTCTGGAAAAGCTACTTTCCATTTTTCCCTCCACCACCTACCAAGCCCTGATGCTTTCTGCAAGTTCAGAAATGCATTCTCCAGCAATCCTAGGGAGGATGCATGGACCATACATTTGGTCCCTAAAGACCTTTTCTGACCAGTTCTTGGCCTCCATGGGTATCCCACAAGGCATTACCATCAGGGATATTACCTGCATTCATGGCATCTCCCCAAGCCCCTAGAGTCTACCTTGCCTGAGGAAACTTCTCTTTCACTGGTCTTCTTTCTCAGCACCAGCCTTCATCCTGTTCATCCAAGTGTCTTCACCTCAGATTTAACCTGTGGGGGAGTTATTGCTTATGCATAGCAGATTTTACTTTCAAATCTCAGATTCTCTGAGGCAGAGAGGCCTGAGGTAGAGTACCAAGTTTTAGTCACTTTTGGGGGAAAGGGAAGAGAACAATAACAGATCCTTTAGTATCCTATATTAGTGAAAATAATATATCCATTAACACAAGGACAAAACATCCTGCAATGATTTAGTTTTTCCATCACTTTTATGATGTAGGTTCTTTAGGTACCACACCACGCTCACTAAGGAAAGCAATAGGTCCTGGCCTCCTAGTCCACGAGGATCTGTCCTTTCCTAGACTGCACCACTGCTTTGCTGTTAAGAGAGAAGAGGCCCTTGAGTGACTGGGGGTTGTGGCCAAAGTCCTCTGAGAAGGTGTTCACTCATTCCTTGGGCTCAAAACATCCATCACGAACATACTCGATGTCTCTCAAGGCCTTCTCAGGACTCATCCTATCATGGCTCACATCCCTCTTCTGATTAGTCACCATTAGAACCTCAACTGCCTATGTCATCCATCAGCAGGACCCATTACTATACTGTTCCCTTGTCCATCTGCCTCCATTTTTTGACCCAGTCTTCCGCATCTCACAGGCTTCCTAAACACTTCTGCTGTGACTTCTGCCATTAGGAAAATTCCTTTCATCCTCATCCTTTTTTTTTTTTTTTAACATCTTTATTGGAGTATAATTGCTTTACAATGGTGTGTTAGTTTCTGCTTTATAACAAAGTGAATCAACTATACATATACATATATCCCCATATCTCTTCCCTCTTGTGTCTCCCTCCCACCCTCCCTATCCCACCCCTCTAGCTGGTCACAAAGCACCGAGCTGATCTCCCTGTGTTATGCAGCTGCTTCCCGCTAGCTATCTATTTTACATTTGGTAGTATATATAAGTGCATGCCACTCTCTCACTTCACCCCATCTTACCTTTCCCCCTCCCTGTGTCCTCAAGTCCATTCTCAACATCTGCATCTTTATTCCTGTCCTGCCCTTAGGTTCTTCAGAACCACTTATTTTTTTTTTTTTTTTTTTAGATTCCATATATATGTGTTAGCATACGGTATTTGTTTTTCTCTTTCTGACTTACTTCACTCTGCATGACAGACTCTAGGTCCATCCACCTCACTACAAATAACTCAATTTCATTTCTTTTTATGGCTGAGTAATATTCCATTGTATATATGTGCCATATCTTCTTTATCCATTCATCTGTCGATGGACACTTAAGTTGCTTCCATGTCCTGGCTATTGTAAATAGAGCTGCAATGAACATTGTGGTACATGACTCTTTTTGAATTATGGTTTTCTCAGGGTATATGCCCAGTAGTGGGACTGCTGGGTCATATGGTAGTTCTATTTTTAGTTTTTTAAGGAACCTCCATACTGTTCTTCATAGTGGCTGTATCAATTTACATTCCCACCAACAGTGCAAGAGGGTTCCCTTTTCTCCACACCCTCTCCAACACGTATTGTTTGTAGATTTTTTTGATGATGGCCACTCTGACTGGTGTGAGGTGATACCTCACTGTAGTTTTGATTTGCATTTCTCTAATGATTAGTGACATTGAGCATTCTTTCATGTGTTTGCTGGCAATCTGTATATCTTCTTCGGAGAAATGTCTATTTAGGTCTTCTACCCATTTTTAGATTGCATTGTTTGTTTTTTTGATATTGAGCTGCATGAGCTGCTTGTGAATTTTGGAGATTAATCCTTTGTCAGTTGCTTCATTTGCAAATATTTTCTCCAATTCTAAGTGTTGTCTTTTCATCTTGTTTATGGTTTCCTTTGCTGTGCAAAAGCTTTGAAGTTTCATTAAGTCCCATTTGTTTATTTTTGTTTTTATTTCCATTTCTCTAGGAGGTGAGTCATAAAGGATCTTGCTGTGATTTATGTCATAGAGTGCTCTGCCTATGTTTTCCTCTAAGAGTTTTATAGTGTCTGGCCTTACATTTACATCTTTAATCCATTTTCAGTTTATTTTTGTGTATGGTGTTAAGGAGTGTTCTAATTTCATTCTTTTACATGTAGTTGTCCAATTTTCCCAGCACCACTTACTGAAGAGGCTGTCTTTTCTCCATTGTGTATTCTTGTCTCCTTTATCAAAAATAAAGTGACCATATGTGCGTGGGTTTATCTCTGGGCTTTCTATTCTGTTTCATTGATCTATATTTCTGTTTTTGTGCCAGTACCATACTGTCTTGCTTACTATAGCTTTATAGTATAGTCTGAAGTCTGGGAGCCTGATTCCTCCAGCTCCATTTTTCTTTCTCAAGATTGATTTGGCTATTCGGGGTCTTTTGTGTTTCCATACAAACTGCGAAATTTTTTGTTCTAGTTCTGTGAAAAATGCCACTGGTAGCTTGATAAGGATTGCATTGAATTTGTAGATTGCTTTGGGTAGTATAGTCATTTTCACAATGTTGATTCTTCCAATCCAAGAACATGGTATATCTCTCCATCTGTTTGTATCATCTTCAGTTTCTTTCATCAGTGTCTTATAGTTTTCTGCATACAGGTCTTTTGTCTCCTTATTTTATCCTTTTTGTTGCAGTGGTAAATGAGAGTGTTTCCTTAATTTCTCTTTCAGATTTTTCATCAATAGTCTATAGGAATGCAAGAGATTTCTGTGCATTAATTTTGTATCCTGTTATTTTACCAAATTCATTCCTCATCCCATTTTGCCCATTCCTATTCCCTTCATCTTCTTTTTCTAATAGAACCCTAGCTTTCCCATGATGACATTTACTCTCCTTCAATCCTTTTAAGTGGAGGATGTGTTTTCTTCCTAACATTCTTACCTCCTTCTAGAAGTAGGATAAATATTCCCCCCTTTATTCCTCTTATTTCCTTATTGATTCCAACAAAGTAAATCCAGAAAATGTCAGCCAGTTTTAAGTTGTCACCTGTACTTCATCATTCCAGTCCAGAGGCCTTGGGAATAATGATGTTGCCATACAAGGTGTCCTCAGCACCTATTTCAATGGCAGGAGAAGGAAAAGCATTTGTGCTTAGGTTGTCATAGGAGCAGAATCTGCATTTAGACTGAGAATTGGTATTATACATCAAAACAGTATCTGGCAACCAAAATGATTTTTGAGTAAAAAGTGAGCCAAATATGTTTCTATGAGCTTTTCCATCACCTTTGGAGTCCTCTTCATAGATTAAAAAATATTACATTTTTCATAAATTTACTTTATGTTAATTACCTAACTATGTTCATAGATGAACAAAACAAACAAAAGGAACAAAGGAACAAAGCAGGAGAAGAAGATAAGTAAAGGAAACAAGTGATAGTCTCTTATGTTCCTTATTAAATATAGGACCATGGGAAGGTCTTTTACTAAAGGGTATATTATCACAAGTAATTGCTATCTACTGAGTATATATTTTGCTAGATGTTGTTTAAGAACAAATGCAATATACCCTTTTAAAAAATTTGAGCTTTACAGTCTGAATAGCAAAATAATAATTTCCAAAATGCAACTGTAATAGCAGCTCTGTTTTCTCAGTTGAAAATTAAAAAATAAGAAAACTATTTTTTGGTTATTGGTTGGGGTTTTGATAGATTACAAAGAAATAATTTACCTGTCTTGTTCTGAGAGGTTATGGCTTTGTTGGATTGATTGTTTTCAAGACAGTTCCCCGACAGACACTGCCTTAAGATCTCAACCTGTATCAGATGAACAAGGAGCATGTTTTGCCACCAGATGGAAGCCTTCAGTAATCAGTGAAGTCAGGTTCCTGTCACCAGCCATGTGTCACCCAGGTAATGAAAACCCCTTTTGTACACTGTGCACTATTTCCAGAAAGCATTAGTTAAAATTGGCTAATCTTTGCTCTGCATGTATTCTCTCAACCTGATTACGTTATTTTCTTGGAAGAAAATGAGGTACTAGGATCAAAACGTTAGACTCAAAATGAGATGTTTTCCATATTCATAATCCTTAGGTCATTGCCATATTCAGACTATATTAGATAATACAATTTAAAAAGCCCTTTTTCATTCCGAGTTGCTCAATTTTAGTAACTGTTGAATTTCACACCACCATTCCTTATCCTTGCACCAACTTCCTACAGGAAACATAGAAACTTAATTATTGACAGACCAAATATCTGCATCCTTTGGAAACCAGAATATTCCATAATTTAAGTACTTAGCAAATATTTTCCCTAAAACCAGGTTTTGCACTTAGTTGTGGGTTGCATTTAAAAATAGCAGTGTAACCTTTTCAAACTGCAGTTGGAATCTTTGTTTTTTGAGGTCTGAGTATATGTTATGAATTTTTCCTTTTTAAAATGTTTACTTTTTGCTGAGTTTTGCCATTTCTTCCTTATGTGCTATAAAATATCAGCTTACAAATTAATAAGCCCCTACGTATACTATTTTCTTTCAATATACGAGTAATTTCTATGCCATGTGGATGTATTCGTAAAAGCCACCTATTAAGGTTGTGCTGTGTAAAAGGATCTTGTTTCAGAGTGTCCATATTTGGTTTTATTTTTCTTGCTTAATCTGCAGCTCTCTGAAAAAGGTGTACTTGAATGACATCTCATTTGCTGTAAAGAAGCTGCCCCTTAACAGGGTCAGCCTTCTTTAGGAAACTACAAACTATCATATGCAAATATTTTGAGAAATCTAAAGCACTATGAAAATAAAAAACATTATTGTTATTATTTTCTTATGGCTTATAGATGACTTGCATTTTAAGAATTACCTTTGTGAAGTCCCCCAAGTCACTAGTATCATGGAAGTAACTCTGCCTGGTTGAGACTTTCCAATCTGATTTTTATCTGTCAAAACAAGGTTGTTCAAGATGGCTTCTATCCCTGAGAGTGGCAGAAGCTAGAGTCCTTTCTATGTTTTTCCAATAGTCAGTCCATTTCAGAACATTATTGTGAAGAGGGAATGGGATTTGTGAAAAGGGTATGAGATTAAGAAACAGAAGATAGAGTCTGTGCTCTGTTACGATCTCCTACATAACTCTGGGCAAATCATAGAGCCTGTTTGAGACTCAGTTTCCATATCTATAAAATGAGGACGAATATACTTGCTTTACCTAGTTTTTAGAATTAAAAATAATCATGGATTTCAAAGTGCTACAGAAAGATGGTTATTACTAAGACTTATTTATTGATGTATTGTTCTTCATCAGAAAGTCATGCACCCAAACTGCACCATTTTAAAATTACTGTCACTAAACTGCATTTTAGTATTATTCCATTAGCCAAATTTGAGGGATGTTATAAGAAAATCAAAACACTTGTCTATTTGCTTTACTGTAAAAAAGTAATTGAGGAAAATATTTACACCTCACATAGAGGCCTTATTGTGAGGACGTAGAGATGTGACACATTTTTTTAAGAATATCTGGGTTTCTTTTATTTACTTATTTATTTAAAAATTTTTGGCTGCACTGCTTGTGGGATCTCACTTCCTCGACCAGAGGTTGAACCTGGGCCCACGGCAGTGAAAGCGTCAAGTCCTAACCGCTGGACTGCAAGGGAATTCCCCTATCTGGGTTTCTTTTAAACATGGCTTTCTATTTTTTTTTTTTTTTTAAAGTCAGATGACTGATCACGTTTTCCTCTTCACAACAGCTTCTAGGGACCTCTGAGTTAAATTCATGGTTTATATCTAGCAGAGTATGTATGACTTTATGATGTGTATTTTAATCTCACCACTGTCTTCAACTAATTATTTTTGGCTGTATTTTCCTTTTCTTCACAATTTCCTCTCTTTATATAAATATAAAAAATAATTTCCTCTATAAGACATTTGAAGTAAATATAAAACTTGCTAGCAGATACTGAACACTTACTAATTGCTAGACCCTATGATGAGCACTATATAAAGCATATCTAATTTATTGTTTGCCATGAAAAAAGGGTTATTTCCTATATTTTACAAATGAAGAAACTAAGGCTTAGAAAGTTTAATTCACTCATTCCATGGCCTTCCACTGCTAAATGGAGGGTGCTGAATTCCAACACAGATTTATCTGACTCCAAAATTCATGATGATTAGTCATTATACTATACTATATTTTGATATTAATTATAATGTAACAAATGACTATTATTATTGTTGTATGATTTTCAAAGGTTTTTGATGTAGTAGAATATTTAATCTTTATCAAGAGCATACACAATTTAAAAAACATTAGGTGTTTTGACTCTATTATTCATATCTTTGCTTGGAAATTTGATAGAGCAAATCTTTTGTCACATCTTTCCTTTACTGCCCAAAATGATATCGAGGTCTGTCTCTATATGTGACTTGGTATGATACCCAAGACAAGTGCATACCTCTTAATGACATATGGAGAAATACATCCAGCAATCCCTTTTTAGAATGTAGCAAATACTGCCTGGCACTTTCTAGCCATCTTCTGTTATGCTTCTTTCTTTTAAGTTGTACTTCAAATGCCTTTGCTACTGTCTTTCTTTTCATGACCTTCAAATGTCATTATCCATTGTCATATTTTTCTGTTTAGATTTGTTTAAGTGGAAATGTTCTGTTTAGTCTCCTTTCCTTTTGGTACACGGTAACTGCCCTTAAGGGGTCTGTTTCTTTCCAAAGTCATAGACATGGTTGTAAAAAAAAAGTTGAGAAAATGTAGGTCACACATGGTTGATAAAAAATGATTAACAGCAAGATCCTGGCTGTGGTAGTGGGAAGATGATGTTTGATATCACAATAAGGAAATCATTGTGGAGTGAATAACTTCTGAACTGGGTTCATATTGAGGGGAGTGAGCATCTTGAGGATGGAGTGCTCAGGACCTGAAAGGCTTTTCCTCCCCAGCAAAACCACATAAAACCCCTCCTAGAGTTGGTTCTTCTCAGAAGAGAGAAGAGCAATGTTCACAAAGCCTGGTAGATAGATTCAGCCAATTAGGGAAGTCATTTCCAGAAAAATTGGTAACCGAGGCAGTCATTTTCAAGAGAATTGAAGGAGACAAGATCTCCATGACTTTAGCTTTTGAACCAATCTGTGTAGTAACTAATAGGGTTGGGAACAGCTGGAACTATACGCATTAATTCATAAAAACTCTTAGAGTGATCATTTGGAACATTATCTTCAGAAAGAATGAAATGCCTTTGCGACTGCGCTGTCTTTTCAGTGCATATTCACATGCGACGCGGATCAAGATGGAACACAACATAGGGCCTGCCAAGGATCCCAAATTAGACCATGAAAAAAAGAGGATAAGAAAAGAACCAGCAGGGAAATTTTTCCCTCAGCCAGAGTTTGCGAAAAGTTTCATTAAACGCTTATTGAAGTAGAATTAGAAGTGAATTTCACAACTCTGTCTTTTATTCTTTATAATTTGTTTTTGTGCAGGGCCATTTTATCCATTACGTAATATAGGCACAATTTGTAGGGCTATAAACTTTCAGATGACCTACAAATATATGTACAACCAGAAAAATGACTCTAGAATTGGAAATCTTGGAAACTAAAGAAAGTTAACATTTAAGGAAATATCCATAGAGCATAACATTTTATCACTTGTTTAATTGCAGCTTAACTCAACTGTCATATCTTAGGATAGAGGTAAAATAACAAGGGAAAATGAAATGAAATATTTGTTCTCAAATAAGCAAAATTATGAAAATCTCTCCAAAAACTTTTATAGTAAAAATATTCTTAACGTGCGTGTGATGGCATTTAAAAATATGCTTGATATAATATACAGGGAGACCGTTAAAATTAAGAAGGTTAAAATTAGGAAGGTTGTCATAAACAATTCAGAATAGGTTTATGTGCATGTATGTTTGTTTTAGTTTTCTATTTCTATGTAAAAAATTACCACATATTTGGCAGATCAAAACAAAACACATTTTTTATTCCATAGTTTCCTTGTGCTAGGACTCAGTGCATGGGATAGTTGGGTCCTTTGTTCAGAGTCTAACCAGGCTGAAATAAAGGTGCAGTTGGGCCTGTGATCTCATCCAGAGAT
Source organism: Balaenoptera borealis (assembly GCF_965194805.1). NCBI lineage: Eukaryota > Metazoa > Chordata > Mammalia > Artiodactyla > Balaenopteridae > Balaenoptera > Balaenoptera borealis. The sequence continues at coordinate 27,479,283 of NC_138876.1, read as the reverse complement.
TTAATTAACTCAGTTGTCTAAGATGGAGTCACCATGAGATTGACAGTCTATCATTTTTGTTATATTACGTAACGTAGTCAAGGGAATGGTTGCCCATCACCTTTGTTATAGTCTATTGGTAAGAAGCAAGTCACAGGTCTTGCCCACACTCAAGGGGAAGAGATTATGCAAATGAGGAGTGGACCATACATCTTAAGGTGACTTATTGGGTTAACTCTAAGATGTGTTCGTCTCAATGATTGAGGTTAGCTTTTTTTTTTTTTTAAGATTTTGTTCTCTAGTATGGTTTCTGTTATTGTCAATTATTTCTTTAGTTGTCTTTATAAAGTTCTGAAATAAACAACCCTTTCACCTATGTTAAAGGTGGATATTAGAACCAGTTCAGCTTGTAGTAGGTGCAGAATTCATGAACTGCTGAGAAGATTTTTTTGACGAGAAGAGAAGAGATACAGAACTGAGTTCAGAGAAAGATTTATTCTTGTCTGGGTGTGTCTCCTGTTCCCAAGCACTCATGCTCCAAGTGTTCCAAGAGATTTCTTGGTAAACTTTAGTTGAGAGCTTTACCTGAGCTCTTAGAGCAGGTTTAAGGAATTAAACTAGCAGAACATTCAAGACTAAGACAAAGGCATCAGTTAGGACTGAAAGTAATATTGTTTACTAGTTGTAAGCTTATCCTGGTAACGTTGCTGACCAAAAACATCTATCTTCCTCTGACTCAGAGTCTTTTCTGTTCCTGTTTCTTTCATTTCCTCAAATCCCTGTCTCTTCTACTTTTTGTCTTTCTTACTCATAACCTCTCATAACCAGTTTGGCTTTCATTTGATCATTTTATCACTTTAACATTTTAACACTCTTCTAATATTTGTTTCTCATACTTTATGTTTTTGTTTGTTTGGGCTACTGTAACAAAATAACATAAAGTGGATGGATTATAAACATTTATTCTCACAGTCTGGAGGCAGGGAAGTTTAAGATGAAGGTATCAACAGGTTCAGTGTCTGGTTTCAGGTTCATAGGTAGATGGGGCCATCTTCTCTCTGTCCTCTCATGTTGTAAGGGGTGAGAATCTAGCTGTAGCTTCTTTTATAAGGACACTGATTCCATTCACAAAGGCTCCACCCTTATGACCTGATAAACTCCTAAAGGCCCTAAATTCAAACATCATCACATTGGGGATTAGGTCTCAATATATGGATTATGAAGGGTCACAAATATTCAGTCCATAGTACTATATTATTCCATCCTTTCAGGATTTTTACTTTCTTACATCAATAGTGAGAGAGAGTGAGTACATGTGTGCATGTGCATGTGTGTGTGTGTGTGTGTGCATGTCTGTGTGAATATATGCTTATATGGCTGTGTATAAACTTGTTACATTAAATTAGACGTCCTTACATTTGTGTGATTGAGCACATATGTCCTCTTTCACTCTGAGATGGAGTCAGAGTTACCTGAGTCATGATGGGAGTAATGATTCCTGGGACATACCTGCCCTTGGAAAGAGTCTGGGAACTGGAGCAGGGACTTTATTGGAGAGGTCTAACTTGTAGTCAGGACTTCACAGATGGAACAGGATTCCTAAGGATAAAGTGAAACTTGGTGAGTCACAGAAACAATGGAGAGTTTGTTTTCTTGGATGAGATTCTTGGCTTCTTGAAAGGCACAGGGTTTTCAGGGGCAGAAATGTACATTTAACAGCAGTAGCAAATTTTTGAGATAAAGATGAGGACGGCTAGAAGGGAGGATCTGTGGGTGATATTATTAGTTTCGAACCTAGCACTTTTGGAATCTAGCAATGAAGCAATCCTATATGATAGGTAGTTCTATTTGCTGGCACCATAAAACATTAAGATAGCTGTATATGTTCCTGGCTCCCAGTTAAAATTCCGACTCAGAGGAAATGAGCTATGTATATTTAGAAAACAGTCACTTCTCTGTAGGAGTGCTTTACACCACAACCATCTGAAGAACTTTCAAATTCAGTATATTTTGGTGTCAGAGCAAATAAAACCACTTTTTTAGTGAGTGAAAATTTCTAGTCTTCTCCATTTTTATTTTCTCTTCTACCAGTTATTGCAGATGCTTGAGCTAGCCTCCTCAGCTGAAAATTGATGGATACAGAGCTAGCCACATGGAGTGTTCATATGATTTTTGCCATCTGTCTTTAAATATAACACCCCAGCATGTGTCTCTAAGTAACATAATAAGAAAATCTCTACCTGGAATCACTAATCAAGCTTCAAGTCTACATTTTTCAAACATATAGATTATGGAAAGTTCAAGAACTAAAGAGGAAAAAAGATCATTTACGTATGGAAAATATATAAATACTATAAAAGAAGAAAGGAAAAGTGAAATAAAGTAGGAAATTAATTGAACAGCAGGAAAGAGATGGATATTTTCCAAGAACATTATATTCCTCCCACTCTAAAGCTGGGAAGCTTTATTTCCTCCCCTTATTCCAAAATTACTGGGAGAACCTCTTCAGAGACAATACATTTTATTGGTTCAGTTAAAAAATATTTATTTTACTGGACGTCCATAAATCTGAATATAGTTTTAAGCCTTTATTAAAATTGCCTATCCTTAAATACTATATATGTTAAATTATACTATATTTTAAATAGACCTTCACAAATAGTTTGGAATTGTCACTGAATTTTGAGTGAATAAGAAGAGTTTTAGAATGACTTAAAATTAACTTTATGTGCGTTGAATCTCCTTTTGAATATATTTTTTAAAAACTGGTATAATCATATTCAAACTAAAAGAGACTCAATGAACTGATATGAGAAAAGCAGTTGCATCCTGGAACATCATAAAATGAGTGGGATTCAAAATTAATTAAGCTCCACTCTCACTTGTAGGGAGATTTCTAATTAGAAGATTCTCCTTAGAGAGTATAATGTTGCGTCATCAAATTTTAGTTCCCTCTTAATATATCCTGGATATGAACCTTCACTTAAGGAAATCCATGTCCAAATTCTCGATTTAAGAGAGTAGATTTGTACTGACTATCTCTTAAACTAAGTGGAAATTTGGAAACTCCCCAGTGCTGTTTCAGTTTCTAAGGGAACATTACAGTGAAGCAGTTTGTAGTCTAGATAATACTCTTTAAAGGCAGAAAGTGCTTCCTCTATATCCATACTTTGTTTTTTCATGAAACATTAGAGTCCGTAAAGGGTAAATCTTTATTCAACCTAGACAGAAGTTGGTAATTATGTAGAGAACAAAGATTTTATCTTATTTGAGTTGTTTTCCTATTTTGAAACATTGTATCTGTGACTTAGAGAAAAAATGCAGATGCTTAGCTTGACTCAGAAATTTTAGACTGAATGAGAGGATATGTAAAACTAGGTCTAATAGCAGTACTTTTCCTGTTGCTGAAAGAAGAAAATCACCCATATAAAGTCATTAGAGTTTGACACTGAACATAAATCCAGAGTTGGAAGACTCTAAGTTGCAAGACTGATGATCTATCAAGACTGGAAGTCAACTATTCAATGACTAGGTGTCACTGAGAGAAATACTCTTACCCTAGAAAACACACAGAGAAGTATATTTCAGGGAAAAGCCCTACATAACACCAAAAGTAAGTTATATATTGAGTCAGGAAAAAATGGGAACTTGTGATGACTTTCTTCACTAAAGTAAACTGACTTTTAAAAAGTGAATTAACTTCTTAACATAAAAGTTTATCATCATTGATAAAATGGAAAACATTAGAATACTGGTTGGGAAAATATCTGAACTCATCACACATTAAACAGGACGAATTTAAATAAAGCATATAAATCCTCTTAATGGGCATTTTCAAAATTTAGAATATTATTATAGCTTTTATGTTTGCTGTGAAAACAGCAGAGTCTGGTTTTCTGTTGTTTCCTAGCATGTTTCTAATTGATGCCACAAAGGTGAGGGGCTGGCCTTCTTGCATTTACAAAAGCTGTAATTGGGAATATACTTTCCTATTTGTTCATTCAATAGGGAAGAAGGAGAGAGAAATAACATTGAGTAAATGAAGGGAGTTATTAAGTTGCTCAGATGAGACAGTATAATGAATAGGGAAATAAAAAAGATTTTTGGGTGAGATTAAATTAGCTGTGTGACCTTACAAGTAATTTGAACTTTCTGATTCTTAATTTCTTTACTTAATTAAAATAAGTAAGTAAAATATTTTAAGTAAAATAAGGGTAATAACACCTAACTGGACAGGTGGCTGTGATGTATATATGTATAATATTTGCAAAAATCATTGTGTGAAAAATGATACTGATTTTTGTGATTGATATATCCAGGTATCTGGAGTTTATTGGAGAAAATGAAAGGTGATTATCCTGGATACCTTGAAATTATAGACAAAGAAAATCCACAGTTAGATCTTGTTCTCTGTGAGAACAAAGATAAACTTGATAATAGAGGAGAGCTTACTTGGTTACATTTTACAGTGAAGAATAAAGTTTGAGGCATTTTGTTCTATGGGCATCCTATTATTCAGGCCATTCTGTCATCTGGATCGTATCGCATTGCCTTATCTGCTAGGTTTGGTTGGGCCACTTAACTGAAACTTTTTCTAGCAGGGAAGTAGAATATGAGGTGAATTCTCAACTTAAGAGAATGATCTCATGATAAAATTAATTGATGATTTTATCTTGGCACATTTGGAAGTTTCTGGTATAATATGAAAAAGATATAAATAAAGTCTTGAAAGATGGTATTTCTCATTTCATTTGTCTCAGTGGATACATAAGAGCAATAATAACATAAGAGAGGAGTCTAATAAGCCCCCCCATCAAATGGTAAGATCTACGATTTGTGTGTGAATTTAGGGATGAAAGGATGGAGAAGACTGTCTAGCCTGATTTAGTTTCCAGCAGTGGGTCTACCTCCAGCTATGGCAAAGTAGTTTTTTTTTGTGTGGCCCAGCTAATACATTAGGGAATTAAAGTAGAGTTTGGAATCAACGCGCCAGCTAATATGCAAAGTGTTTATCTCCTTCTCTTTGTTCTTTGTGCACACACATCACTGAGGAATATTTTATGGAAGGATGCCCCTTTAAAGACAGAATATAGATTTGAGATCTTAGGTTCCTTATATCTGTCTACATATTTATATAGGTACATATTTATCTGTAAAATAGGATGTATAATGTCTACTTAATTTCTTTTCTTACCTTACATAATTGAGTGAGACTTTCATGTTGAAGAGGTTTTGAGAAAAGTTGACTATTCAATACTAGTCTAAGGTCACTAGCAAGAACTTTAGTGAAAATTGTACAAAGGAGAGATGATAGGAAGAAGCCTTCTTTCACCTTTCCCTAGCCCTATGTTTACCTCCTTTTGCTTTTCTTTTAAAATTAGAGGAATGGAAATGAATTTATATAAATTTTTTTTTTCTTTTCAAAGCTTGCTTTCATTGTGACCTCAGTGACAGTAATTCAGTTGAGGAGTTGAAAGACCATGCATGTAAGTGGTTAAGAGCAGGGATTCTGGAGCCAGCCTGTTGGGTTTGAGCCTTGTCTTTGCCACTTACTCTGAGCTTTGAAAAGCCATTTAGCATCTCTGTTCCACAGTTCCCTTTATGTCAAAAGGGGATAATTCCATAGGGTTGTTGTGAGGATTAATTGAATTATTTCATGTGTAATACTGAGAATAGTGTCTGACACTTCCTAAATTCTCAGAAATGGTCAGCTTTTTCCTTCTTATTCTTATTACTGTAAAGACAACCATTTATTTTTCCAGGAAATTTATGACAGCCCCAGGCTGATCAACTGATTTTTAAACTTGTAGGGAGAATGTGGAAAGATATTTGAAAATAGTCACTTAATATTTGGAGTACCAGTGCCTTCTCCAGAATTATGGCATTCTGACCCAGAATAAACTAAGAAATTTCTCCATATTATCTTTAATGAGTTCAGCATTGGTGGGAGGTACAAAAGTTTTTAGAATTTATTCTGTATGACAAATTGAAATCAAATTAACCAAAGAAGACTGTCATAGCAAGAGATTGCAACAGCTAGTGTGGTATTGGATGCTGAACATGGCTAAGTAGTATATAACATCATGACAGTGCTCCTACATGTGCCTAAGTCTATTGTGTATTTAATTTGAATTCATCTCTGTATCTAGGAACTGAGGCTATTAAACATTTTCCCCTTCAGTTGGAAAAGTCAGAATATTAGGTTTCTTATTGATATAGTGTCTAGAAGAGAGAATTAAAGCTTTAAAATTAAGCAACCAGTTGTACTTTTGATTGGCAGATTGTGCCTTGGAAGAAAAATCCTCCTGTACCTCTCTTTTTGTCTGCCCTATTGTCTTTCCTCGAATGACTTCATATATTTCACAAATTATACATATAATAGTTTAAAAAGGATAAATATTCAATAAATAAGAAATTTGCATTAATCGAATTGTCCACAGAACGAAAACAATATTGTTCATTTATAAATTTCACCAATAAATATTTATTGTGGGCACTCTTTTAAACATTGGGATATAGTGGTGAGCAAGAAAAAGACCCCCTACAGTGAAATGAGATTGAAGACATACATATAATTAGCATACAAAATTGGTAATTTCAGAAATTGATCAACTTGATGGAAGAAGTTAAACAGGATAATATGATAAAGAAGATAGAGTAAGGCGAGACAGAGATAGGATGAGTCTTGTCTTCAAAGAAAACCCCGATAATACCAAAATAATAATTCCTCCCCTAGGCTAATTTCTTGTGGAAAACACTATTTGATCACTACCTGATAACCCTTCTTCTTTTTATCCTTAGCTAACTAGCAAACTTAGGTTTAAATTTGGCATTTGGGGGCAATATACTTCAATATGAACTGGGTGAATCTTGATTATTTTCAGCTAATCATGTTAATTCCATTCCCCTTCACTATTAATTGGCTTAGGAATAATAATCATCTAACATAATTCTTAGTCATTAGACTTGGAGGAATATCTATTAAGGTGTTCTGGAAACAATTTCTTCTGTATTTACAAAGGGGTAAGAGGACGAGACATTCTTCTTGCCTTTGAGCTGTGTTGTGCGAAGATGTAATGCATGGAGTTGCTACAGCCATCTTGCAACTGTGAAGGGACTAGTTTCAAAGCCTCAGCCAATATATTGAGGGTGGCCAAGGTGAAAGAAGGAAAGACCTGAGCCTTTGATGGTTTTGATGAGTTCTGAAATAAACAACCTTAAAAGGAGCCTATCTCAATATTTCTCATGAGGTGAGATATTTAGGGAAGCCATTTTGAGTTTTTGAGTTTTTTTTTTTTCCCCAGCCCAAAGCATCCTAACTGATTTTTTCTTTTGCAGTGTTAACATCTATTTTCCCTTTCCCAAACATGCTTCTCATGCACAGCAGGTTTCTCGGTTGATTGGTATATAATGATACCTGACCCAATAGAATAATGGTTTTTCTTAAAAACCATTTTAAGAAAAATGATGCTCTACACAGTGCATAACAGAATCATCCTAATTGATTTGAAACCACAATTCTGCCCCTGAAGTGAATAGGGTTTGTAAAATTCTTCCCAATAGCCTCAACCTGTATTTCTAGTATTATTTCCTCTCCTATCTATACATTCATCCACTGTAGTACCTTATGCTTGAAAAATCTTCCTATATTTCTTCACCTTCTCCTCATCGTTATCCTTAAAACTCAGACATCATCTTCCCCTTGCCTAGCTTTTCCTAATTCCCTGAGGAAGAATGTTTTTCTCTCTTCTTGCTGCCATAGAACATTATTATCTCCTCTAGCACAGAAGTTTTCCTCTCATTTTGCATCTGTATTTACATTTCTACTTACCTGGGCTTCTTAAGGGCATAGAAGTCATTTTATTTATGATCATATTTCCCCACTGTGTGGGTATGATGTAAATATTGATCATATGTGGTACAAATGTGAAAAATGAGGTGCTGGATGGAAGGTTGATTGCTCTTCAGCGTTATTGGTTTCTCGTTCAATAAACTCTTTGGCCAGGTGATATATGACAGTCAAGAGTCGGAAGGCTGTGAAGATTTAAAGGTGCCTGGGCTCCAGTAAGAAGAGGAGGCATTAGTGACAACTCAGGCAGAAGAATAATGACTAAGACTGGTTTTGATTTTTAGTCATCATTTTCTGCTTGTACACAGCATGAGAGAATTATCAGCGGTCTTGTTTGGGGAGACTCTCCTGTGTACTGTCTCTTCAGAAAAATTCAAAAGCATCTTATTCTAGGAGTGGGTTTCTCCTCCCAATTCATTTTGGAATATCAGCAGCAGCACAGCCAGCACTTCTTTACGTGTCAGCACTGTCCACAGTTAATTTTAAAACCAAACACTGCAGCTCTGCATTTAGTATAGATTATTAGGAAATGTGTCTGACTACCATGATTTCATGAAACAAAACTAAGCATTTACTGTCACCTTTGCCCAGATCTTTTATAAGCCGAGACAGATCCAATTTGTGAAAGTATGAGGAAAGAAAAATTCATACGTTTTAAAATAGGAGAGAGAAAGCGGGCTTGAGAACAGTTGCTTGTTGTTTTGATCATTATACGCTCCTTCAAGGATTTTGTCATCTTTGGGACAAAAGTCAGCTCAAGTTTCTGAATATCAGATTCAGTTTCTTTATGTCTAAAGTGAGAAGAATTATACAGAGGACTTCTAAGACCTTTCAGGATCAGACCTTCTAAGATGGGAGACTCAGATTTTCTCTCTTCTATTGGAGAGACATCTTGCATTGCATTGCATTGCATCTTGTATCTTCATGTTGAGCCTGATCAATTACTACTAATAAAACTAAGAAAAAGTGAAAAATTATCTTTTGCTTAATCATTATAGTTATTTTTAGTGAGTGACATTAATATCATGTTGGGATTGAATATAGTATACAGAGAGCAAAATATAAAGACTGTAACATTCACTCTTAACAGTTTTTCATTTTGTGATTCTAAGAAATTTCAGAACTGTACATAAGGTGTAAAAAGTTATGTATAGTACAGTGACTCTGGGAATTCTAAATGATCAGTGTATTGCTGAGAAGTATTTCTTCTCTTGGGGAATTTTCTCATTAAACAAATGCTTTCCCACAGTGATATATTTTACATTTGGAATAAACTGCATTTCAGAAGTTAGAGAATTACTAATGGGCTTCGGGTACCTTTTCTTACTGCAGTTAAAATGCTGTATTCAAGAGGAAATCTTTCAAGAGAGTAGAGTAATAGAGTGATGTTTATATTTGGAAGATGAATGATCTTAGTGTGAGTTCCTCTTCTGACATTTCCTCTAGAGTTTAAGAGTTCTAACTTTTCTGGGTCACCTCAGAAAACTGAACACATAAGAAATGGAATTGAGCTATACTTTTCATCCTCAGCATTAATGACCTGGGATGAGATTTGCATTTTAGGGTAAAAAATCAAAACCGTCTTAGCCATACAATTACTCTTTCACAGTGTTCGCAGCAAGTGAAAGATTTACACAGCATTTCAACTGCAAGTTAGAAAAGGTCAAGATAATTGGAGCATTATTTAAATTCAGAAATGATTAAAAACAATAAATGGCATACTTTATTCGGTGGGTCAGGTAACTTGCAAAGGGAAATCTTGTGAGGAGACAGGGAAAACCCCTTTCATCTAAGAGTTAAAAAGCCTGAGCTTTCCTACAGGCCTGGCCCTTACTTAGTAGCAGAGAAGCTTTGGGCGGTCCGCACACCTTCTTTGGGCACAGGCTTCTCATCTGTGAAATAACCTCATGACATTATGACATAGTTCAAGTCCAGTCTCTTCCAGCATTGATAATTCATCCTTTCCTTTTGCAGAGTCATTTTGCATTTGACTCAGAGGGAATGAAGATTGATGAAAGGTTCTTATTAAAAAATCATTTTAAAATCAGAAAATTAAATTACTTTAAACAATGATTCCATATCTACTATGTCCCAGTCACTCTTCTAGATGTTGGGGGCACATTCCTACTTGCATGCTCCCTGCCTTCTAAGTGTTCTTAGTTGGTATTTGGAGTGTAAGGACGACTGAATAAGAAGTTTGTTTATGTCACCCTTTCTTTGTTTAGGATAGGAAAGCAATGCAAGATCAGGAAATTAGTGACAAAAGGATTAACTTCAGAAAGGGTGTAGTAGATATTTTATTTTGGGAATTGTCAAGGAGGCCAAACCAGACAACCATTAAAAATTAAGAACTAGTAATTCCTGTAGCTGCTTCACATTCCAGCTCCTGAATGTCTCCTCTCCCTACACGTTATTCTGCTGTGTCCCAGACCAGAGTTTCCCAAATATCTAAAAGTCCCACTCCACAGTGACTTTGTGTATATGCTTCTCTCCTGACCTGAATTGTGGTGGCGATGGTGAAGTACTGAATATATTCTCTATTGGGCAGAAAGTTTAAAGAACCGAGAGACAAAGGTTATGACTACATCTTAGAACCTCCTGCTATGGGTGACTTGAAGTCCAGGGTTAGTGCTGTAGTCCTTGGAACCTCCAACTCTCCCCAGAGAGCTATGTTTGTCTTTTAAGCAAACTAGAGGGAAAGGCCAAGAGAGAGATTAGAATTAAGGAATATTAACATTGGCACGCAACTTACCTAGATAAACTGTGGCCCCTATATGGACTTTCATTATCTAGTTTTTGAGAAAAGATTATATTATTAGTTGCCTAGCTTCACACTCAGTTGGGATGGAGTGTCTCTTGATTAAGGCTCTTCTGAAGCTCTGTCCCATCCTGGGTGTTTCCAACAACCTGAGCTTTAAGGACCCCTTCTCATATTTCTTCCCAACTTCTCAGTCTCAGAATTGGAAGAGCCTGTTTACTTCCAGCCCAGGCCCACAATAACATCTGTAGAGCAGGATAATGTAGACACGGATAAGCCATCAGTGAAGTGGGCAGTAGATAAATATGTACAGAGGAGGCACCTGCCATTAATGGAAAGAAGGAACCCCTTGTCTCCTTGTTCTTGCTTACAATGGAGTCACCAATATATTTTGAGTTGTTGGGCTTAACAGGGATTTAATGTCATATTTCTGCTTCATAAGCCCTATCTTTGATAAACAAGCCAGAAGCATTGATTGAGAGCTTCCACTTCCTGATACCATTTTGAGATATTTACAAAGGTCCACCTGAATTGTGACTGCCATATAGAGGTAGCCTGCATTGAAAGACCTACTTTATTTCCCCTTCCATTTAAAAAACCAAATTTTAAAATGTTAAATAGCACACAATACAGCAATGTGTACAAATGATAAGTGTATAGGTCAATGAATTATCATAGTGTGTTACATAACATCATAAGCATCCCTAAGACTTATCTGTGCTGTCCTCCAGTCTTCCCTCTCTCCTTCCCCAATTGCAATCCCTATCCTGAGTTCTAACACCTTTATTCTGCCTGCATTTGAACTCTACATAAATGGAAACATACAGTATGTACTCTTACCTTTCTGGATTTCATTTTCTCTATATGATATTTGTGAAATTCATCTATGTTTGTGTTCATGGCAGAAGTATGGCAGACTCTGTCATTATTGCTCTACTACATTCTCTCAGACCTACCATTGTAGTGAAATAAGGCAGAATTCCACCTGCCTGAAGCCTTTCTTGGTAGCCAGAGCCCCACCCCTTGCATCTGACAGTCAGAAGTCCAGAGAGATAAATTACTCTTTTGTAGATCTCAGTCAATGAATGACAAGAGCTTATGTATGGACAAGCTCTCTCACTCCTTGTGTGGATAACTCTGAGGCATGCATGTTATACTGATTCTTAAAGTTCCTCGGGAGGATTAAGCTCCACCTACTCACAGTGTTACTGAAAGTGGAGGTCCAGGTGCTTGCTGCTCAAAAGCCAGTAGAGAGGCAAGTTGGTGGAAAGGAAAGTTTACTTTATTTTGGGTGCTGGCAATGGGGTGGGAGTGGGGGATGCGGCTGACGCCTGTCCAAAGGCCAACTCCTCCCGACTGACAATCAGGGGACAAGAGCTTTTATAGGCGGATGGAGGGGGCTACCTGCAGAAACAGCACAGTCAGCTCTGACCGTCATCTTGAAATTGATCATGTGGTGGTCTGACCAGGGTCATCTTGACTGTTTTAAGTACAGTTAATCTTCAGTTCCAGGGGTGGTTTGTTCCCATTTCCTTGAGGCCAATTCTCAGAATTGTGGCAGCTTATGTCATGGCTATGGTCTGGTCATCATGCAGGTAACTTCTTCTGCCAGGTGGGGGTTTCAGTCTCTGCAAGACAGCTCACAGGATCCCGCTCAGAATATTATTTATAGCCCTTGAGAAGGAACTAAAGGTCCTTCACTATGTTTACTGACTAAACTTTTTTATCCGGTCCTGTTGGACTGTTTTCCTTTGTTTCTGTATTTTCTAATTTCTCTGATGAAACTTACTCTTTGGCTAAAGTTTTTCCACAGACAAAATGCAGGCCGAGGACATGGGGGGCAAGAACCGTAGGGTCCTGCACTGTATCAACAATAGTAACTGGTTTTCTAAAGTACCATTTTATTGGTTAAATTCCCTTCCCTGTGTCATTTCCCCACTCCTCCTGTAATGTTTCCTGGATTCACCTTCCAGATAAATTAATTGGACCTGAATCCTCATCTCAGGGTCTGGTTCTGGGAACTCGATCTAATAACAAGTAGTGTGATCATCTTTATTGCTCTGTATTGTTATATGAATATATATTAATTATTTGTATGTTATTATGTCAATGGACATTTGAGTTGTTTCCAAATATGGCTGTCGTTAATAATATTGGTGTGGACACAAGCCAATTAGATAGCCTTATCCACCAGAGGGCAGACAGCAGAAGCAAGAAGAACTACAATCCTGCAGCCTGTGGAACAAAAACCACATTCACAGAAAGATAGACAAGATGAAAAGGCAGAGGGCTATGCACCAGATGAAGGAACAAGATAAAACCCCAGAAAAACAACTAAATGAAGTGGAGATAGGCAACCTTCCAGAAAAAGAATTCAGAATAATGATAGTGAGGATGATCCAGGACCTCAGAAAAAGAATGGAGGCAAAGATCGAGAAGATGCAAGAAATGTTTAACAAAGACCTAGAAGAATTTAAGAACAAACAAACAGAGATGAACAATACAATAACTGAAATGAAAACTACACTAGAAGGAACCAATAGCAGAATAACTGAGACAGAAGAACGGATAAGTGTCCTGGAAGACAGAATGGTGGAATTCACTGCTGTGGAACAGAATAAAGAAAAAAGAATGAAAAGAAATGAAGACAGCCTAAAAGACCTCTGGGGCAACTTTAAACACAACAACATTCGCATTATAGGGGTCCCAGAAGGAGAAGAGAGAGAGAAAGGACCAGAGAAAATATTTGAAGAGATTATAGTCGAAAACTTCCCTAACATGGGAAAGGAAATAGCCACCCAAGTCCAGGAAGCGCAGCGAGTCCCATACAGGATAAACCTAAGGAAAAACACGCCGAGACACATAGTAATCAAATTGGCAAAAAGTAAAGACAGAGGAAAATTATTGAAAGCAGCAAGGGAAAAATGACAAATAACCTACAAGGGAACTCCCATAAGGTTAACAGCTGATTTCTCAGCAGAAACTCTACAAGCCAGAGAGGAGTGGCATGATATACTTAAAGTGATGAAAGGGAAGAACCTACAACCAAGATTACTCTACCTGGCAAGGATCTCATTCAGATACAATGGAGAAATCAAAAGCTTTACAGACAAGCAAAAGCTAAGAGAATTCAGCACCACTAAACCAGCTCTACAACAAATGCTAAAGGAACTTCTCTAAGTGGGAAACACAAGAGAAGAAAAGGACCTACAAAAACAAACCCAAAACAATTAAAAAAATGGTCATAGGAACATACATATCGATAATTACCTTAAACATGAATAGAGTAAGTGCTCCAACCAAAAGACACAGGCTTGCTGAATGGATACAAAAACAAGACCCATCTATATGCTGTCTACAAGAGACCCACTTCAGACCTAGGGACACATACAGACTGAAAGTGAGGGGATGGAAAAAGATATTCCATGCAAATGGAAATCAAAAGAAAGCTGGAGTAGCAATACTCATATCAGATAAAATGACTTTAAAATAAAGAATGTTACAAGAGACAAGGAAGGACACTACATAATGATCAAGGGATCAATCCAAGAGAAGATATAACAATTATAAATATATATGCACCCAACAAAGGAGCACCTCAATACGTAAGGCAACTACTAACAGCTATAAAAGAGGAAATCGACAGTAACACAACACTAGTGGGGGACTTTAACACCTCACTTACACCAATGGACAGGTCATCGAAAATGAAAATAAATAAGGAAACAGAAGCTTTAAATGACACAATAGACTAGATCGATTTAATTGATATTTATAGGACATTCCATCCAAAAACAGCAGATTACACTTTCTTCTCAAAGGTGCACGGAACATTCTCCAGGATAGATCACAACTTGGGTCACAAATCAAGCCTCAGTACATTTAAGAAAATTGAAATCATATCAAGCATTTTTTCTGATGAATTACAGGGAAAAAAACGTAAAAAACACAAACACATGGAGGCTAAACAATACGTGACTAAATAACCGACAGATCACTGAAGAAACCAAAGAGGAAATCAAAAAATACCTAGGGACAAATGACAATGTAAACACGATGATCTAAAACCTATGGGATGCAGCAAAAGCAGTTCTAAGAGGGAAGTTTATAGCTATACAAGCCTACCTCAAGAAACAAGAAAAATCGCAAATAAACAATCTAACCTTACACTTAAAGGAACTAGAGAAAGAAGAACAAACAAAACCCAAAGTTAGCAGAAGGAAAGAAATCATAAAGATCAGAGCAGAAATAAATGAAATAGAAACAAAGAAAATGATAACAAAGATCAATAAAACTAAAAGCTGTTTCTTTGAGAAGATAAACAAAATTGATAAACCATTAGCCAGACTCATCAAGAAAAAGAGGGAGAGGACTCAAGTCAATAAAATTAGAAATGAAAAAGGAGAAGTTACAACAGACACTGCAGAAATACAAAGCATCCTAAGAGACTACTACAGGCAACTCTACGCCAAAAAAATGGACAACCTGGAAGAAATGGACAAATTCTTAGAAAGGTATAACCTTCCAAGACTGAACCAGGAAGAAACAGAAAATATGAACAGATAAATCACAAGTAATGAAATGGAAACTGTGATTAAAAATCTTCCAACAAGCAAAAGTCCAGGACCAGATGGCTTCACAGGTGAATTCTATCAAACATTTAGAGAAGAGCTAACACTCATCCTTCTCAAACTCTTCCAAAAATTTGCAGAGGAAGGAACATTCCCAAACTCATTCTATGAGGCCACCATCACCCTGATACCAAAACCAAAGATACTACAAAAAAAGAAAATTACAGACCAATATCACTGATGTATTTAGACGCAACAATCCTCAACAAAATACTAGCAAACAGAATCCAGCAACACATTAAGAGGATCATACACCATGATCAAGTGGGATTTATCCCGGGGATGCAAGGATTCTTCAATATACAGAAATCAATCAATGTGATACACCATATTAACAAATTGAAGAATAAAAACCATATGATCATCTCAATAGATGCAGAAAAAGCTTTTGACAAAATTCAACACCCATTTATGATAAAAACTCTCCAGAAAGTGGGCATAGAGGGAAACTACCTCAACATAATAAAGGCCATATACGACAAACCCACAGCAAACATCATTCTCAATGGTGAAAAACTGAAAACATTTCCTCTAAGATCAGGAACCAGAAAAGGATGTCCACTCTCACCACTATTATTCAACATAGTTCTGGAAGTCCTAGGCACGGCAATCAGAGAAGAAAAAGAAATAAAAGGAATACAAATTGGAAAAGAAGAAGTAAAACTGTCACTGTTTGCAGATGACATGATACTTACATAGAGAATCCTAAAATTGTCACCAGAAAACTACTAGAGCTAATCAATGAATTTGGTAAAGTTGCAGGATACAAAATTAATGCACAGAAATCTCTTGCATCCCTATACACTAATGATGAAAAATCTGAAAGAGAAATTAAGGAAATACTCCCATTTACCACTGCAACAAAAAGAATAAAATACCTAGGAATAAACCTACCTAGGAGACAAAAGACCTGTATGCAGACAACTATAAGACACTGATGAAAGAAATTAAAGATGATACCAACAGATGGAGAGATATACCATGTTCCTGGATTGGAAGAATCAATATTGTGAAAATGACTAACTACCCAAAGCAATCTACAGATTCAATGCAATCCCTATCAAATTACCAATGGCATTTTTTATGGAACTAGAACAAATAATCTTAAAATTTGTATGGAGACACAAAAGACCCCGAATAGCCAAAGCAGTCTTGAGGGAAAAAAATGGAGCTGGAGCAATCAGACTCCCTGACCTCAGACTATACTACAAAGCTACAGTAATCAAGACAATATGGTACTGGCACAAAAACAGAAACATAGATCAATGGAACAAGATAGAAAGCCCAGAGATAAACCCACACACCTATGGTCAACTAATCTATGACAAAGGAGGCAAAGATATACAATGGAGAAAAGACAGTCTCTTCAATAAGTGGCGCTGGGAAAACTGGACAGCTACATGTAATGAAGAATGAAATTAGAACACTCCCTAACACCATACACAAAAATAAACTCAAAATGGATTCGAGACCTAAATGTAAGACCGGACACTATAAAACTCTTGAAGGAAAACATAGGAATAACACTCTTTGACATAAATCACAGCAAGATCCTTTTTGATCCACCTCCTAGAGAAATGGAAATAAAAACAAAAATAAACAAATGGGACCTAATGAAACTTCAAAGCTTTTGCACAGCAAAGGAAACCATAAACAAGATGAAAAGACAACCCTCAGAATGGGAGAAAATATTTGCAAATGTATCAACGGAGAAAGGATTAATCCCAAAATATATAAACAGCTCATGCAGCTCAATATTAAAGAAACAAACAACCCAATCCAAAAATGGGCAGATCTAAATAGACATTTCTCCAAAGAAGACATACAGATGGCCAAGAAGCACATGAAAACCTGCTCAGCATCATTAATTATTAGGGAAATGTAAATCAAAACTACAATGAGGTATCACCTCACACCAGTTAGAATGGGCATCATCAGAAAATCTACAAACAAATGTTGGAGAGGGTGTGGAGAAAAGGGAACCCTCTTGCACTGTTGGTGGGAATGTAAATTGATACAACCACTATGGAGAACAGTATGGAGGTTCCTTAAAAAACTAAAAATAGAAGTACCATATGATCCAGCAATCCCACTACTGGGCATATATCCAGAGAAAACCATAATTCAAAAAGACACATGTACCCCAATGTTTATTGCAGCACTATTTACAATAGGCAGGTCATGGAAGCAACCTAAATGCCCATCGACAGACAAATGGAGAAAGAAGATGTGGTGTATATATATATACACACATATACTCACGATGGAATACTACTCAGCCATAAAAAAGAATGAAATTTTGCCATTTGCAGCAACATGGATGGACTTGGAGGGCATTATGCTAAGTGAAATAAGTCAGAGAGAGAAAGAGAAATACTGTAAGATATCACTTATATGTGGAATCTATAAGAAACAGCAAACTAGTGAATATCACAAAAAAGAAGCAGACAACAGATATAGAGAACAAAGTGGTGGTTACCAGTGGTGGGAGCAACATAGGGTGAGGGAATGGAAGGGACAAACTATTGGGTGTAAGATAGGATGAAGGATGTATTGAACAACATGGGGGCTATAACCAACATTTTGTAATAACATTAAATGGAAAGTAGACTTTAAAAATCGTATAAAAATAAAAAAAAAAACTGGCAAATCAACAAGTAGCCATACAAACATGGTATTTAAAAACATGTAGGTAAATATAATCAGCTGAAAGAAGTGAAAACGGTTGCCTCTCTAGAAGGGGACTGGGAAGAAAGGTGTGGGAAAACTAGTGTTTTCTATAACAAATTATTTGTTCCTTTATGTGCATGTGTACCTTTGATTAAAAAAAAAAAACTTTAAAAAATACCACGTTGGTGTAGGAATCTGTGAGTTCCGTGATATAGAATTTGTTTTTCTCTGAAAGTCCTTTTGTTAAAGAACTAAATAAAAGGTGTTATTTGTGATTAAAAAAAAAAAAGAAAGAAAGCCCTCAGATCCCCTGATCTGGATCTTGCAGACTTCTACCATTTTTAGAATGTCAGTATAAAAACTTACCTTTGTATTTTAGGGAGATTTTTGTCTTATGATAACATATCCTGAGTCCTTACGCATACAATAAATATCCTTTTGTAGTTAAGCTGTGGTTAATGTCCGTAATTCAAAACATAATCATGATAAAATGTGTTTAGAGGAGAGAAAAATTACTGCCATAAAACATGGAAATTTCGTTCTTTAGGAGAGATGTGAGGTTGTGCTTTAAGAGTCTAATGACCTGAAGTCCTGTCTTAAAATAAGAATCTGATGAAGCAGACTTGGTTATTTTTTTTACCAGGAATCTTAATTTTTTTCAAATAGACTACAGTAGAGTAGAATTACAGGTGTGGCATTCATGAAAATGGACTGCTCAGATCTCCAGCTGCAGGGAGCATGATCGACTGATGGTTTCATCTACTGCCCCAGAGGACCCAACACTGCCTTTGTGCTGAGGCCACACTTCTCCTCAGCCAATGACTGAGCATGATGAAAATACTATGACAAACCCACTCTTGCAAGATGTTGGACTCTTCCTGTATGTTTTTGGATTAAGAACTCCCCCTTGGCTTGGCTCAATCTTTCTTAGAACTGTGCTGCTATCAGTGACTCCTACCCTGTCCTTACTTCCCTACCTCCTTCCATGGGAGTCATGGTCTGAAGTTTCCCTCTACCTCCTCCTGCTCCTTTCCCCAGTAAACTTCTTGCATGCATAATCTGATATTGGTATGTGTTCTCAGTGGACCTAAACTAACACAAGTGGTCCAGGAAAACAAATGGAAGGATGAGGATGTGAAACTAGCTCAATAAGCACTTGGTGGGCAGAGAAGATGCTATCCTGAGCAAATCATCCCTGGAAAAGTTTGGTGTCCCGATTGCTAAATATTTCACCAGTGGTAACCTGGTAAACACACCAGTGCAGGGAAATGCCCTTGCATATTTGACGATTTAGAGATATTTGGGTGGTGGGGCGGAGGCAATGTTTATGAAGACAGCAACACAGCTTCACAACAAAATGAAGGTTCGAGAGAGTCACAGAGCTCTTGAGACATTTGAATGTTCATCATCTAAGACAGGTCAGTTATGCTAAGTTCAGAGTATTGGATTGGAAACCTGGAACTCTGAAACATAGGATGGGAGATCTGGGTTGGTACTCCTGAGGATGTTGGCTCTGCAGATCCTCTAGAATCTTTGGAGCTTGAAAAATTTGTCCACACTTTCTTAGAAGACTCTGCAGAGGCCTCATTCATGTAAGGTAACATGTATATTCTCAAGAACTATTCCTAGTTCCTTTCCTGGCTTCCAGGCTATAAGATAAAATCCCAGAAAATCCCAGCTGCTGGGTCTGATAAGGAAGAAACAATCATAAGACTTAGCTGTAATGTACAGGCAGAAGCCGGGGAAGTATATTTGGGATTGGATTTCCAGGGTGCTTGCTCAAGGAGCTGGAATGTAGGATAGGAATTCATTAACCTGGTGTTATTTTCTCTGGACAAGGAATTTAGATCTCTGTCAAGGACCACAGGGGATAAGACAAACCCACTGCTAGGGTGGCTCTTAAAAGCTTGGAAGAATTAAGGGCCAATAGTGAGCCCCGAGTATGACATGATTCTGGAAGGAGACCAACAGGCCTCTTGGTGACAATCAACCATATTAGGCCCTTTTGTCCTGGAATGGCTAGAAGTTTGCCTTTATGGGGATAGACTCATAGTCTCAGTATGAATTTGCCTTTCTTGACTGCAGAGCCTCAGCTAGCACTACTATCTTGGGGCTATAGAAAGCTCGTGGGGGCATTGAATCCCATACAACATAACATCTGACCAGCGGATCCACTTCCCAGTGAAGTAGTGGGGTTGGTCCATGTTGTATCACATACTACACGATGCTGAAGCATGTGTCATCACAGAATGCTGGAACACCCTTCCAAAGGCACAGTTTCAAAAGTAATGCTCTGAGAGAATGTGGTGCCGTCTTTCAGGATATAATACATACATCAAGCCAGAAACCTCCATCCAGTGCTATGTTCCTAGTAAGAAGAATACATGGGTCCTGGAACAATGGAGTTGAAGCAGGAGTGGCCCTACATGCCACCATTCCCAATGGCCCACTGGGGGACTTTGGGCTGCCTGTCCCCACAAGTCCAAACTCTACAGTGTTGGAGGTCTTGGTCCCCAAAGGAGGCTCACTCTTGCCAGGGGACACAGCAAGGGTCTCATTGATTATAAGTTTCATCTGTTGTCAGGGCACTTTGGACCCTTTGTGCCCAGGGATTAGAGGCAAGGAATCACCACCATGTTAATCACCATCAACGGTTAACAACCCATCAGTGGGAGGAGGATATAGGGTCCTTTTATACAATGGGGCAGGAAGGACTATGTGTGGCGCTCATGATGGACAAGCTGTAACAGTGTGACCTGAGAAAAGTATGATTGCTGAGGGCTCATACCCCTCAGGAAGGAGGTTTTGGGTCACACTACCAGGCAAGCCAGCCACACCTCCTGAGATCACAGATGAAGATGCAGGGAATTTAGAATGGAAAGTGGAGGAGGGTGAGGATGAGTACCAGCTGTGGTCTTGTGACTAACCACAGTGATGAAATTCTAGTTCATCCCACTAAATGTCCCCTTTCAAGATGCACCTCAGGGAGAGAGACCCAAAGGAAGTATAGGGGAGCTGTTCTCAAAACCTTCATGAAGCAGTAGATTTGTAAGATGCAAAGGTGGGCCATGTAGCTATGGAAACATGCTGCTGAACTCTCCTGCTGCAGGGAACATAACTGATTGATAGTCCCTGCTGTTGAGTCTGAATCTACCACTGTGTTTGCACAGAGCCCATGTTTCCTGCTAGCTGTTCCTACTTATTGACTGAGCATGGCAGGGGGTCTAAGGCAGGTTCATCCTCGTGAGGTGTGGGAAAGTCATATGGGTGACATAATGACATGAAAATATTTTATATATGTATATATACACATATTTATATATATACGTATATGAAAGAAAAATCTTAGTTTCCATTATTTCTTCAATAAGAGTTTTTAAATATTAAGAAACCTCAGTTTCTTGGTTTGGTGATTATGGTGATCATTTTACAATATACAAATTTGATATACAAATATCAAGTCATAATGCTATACACCTGAAACTAATACGTTATATGCCGATTATATCTTAATTAAAAAAAAGAAACCTCAGGAATGTCACAATTAAAATGAACAGAAGGCATGAAAATGAAGAGATACAAATAGCCAGTACATATATGAAATGTGTTCTTCTCTCATCATTAAAGAAATTTTAAAGGAATCTCTCATGATTAAAGGAATTATTAAAATGAGATATCATTTTCTCACTTTCAGATTTGCAAAAATTGGTTGAGTTAACCCAGTGCTTTTAAGGATATTGGGATGAGGGTAAAATCCTATATCATTTTTGAGAGTTAACTGTTAATCATTAATTATGGGAAGTTTTGGGGAGGACAATTTTTACTATTTATCCAAATTTTAAATGACATTTCATCTAACCCAATAATCCTATGGCTAGGAAGTGTTCATAGTGGCATAAGTAGAAGGACATTGAACTACACCATTGTCTGTGATAGTAAAAACTTTCTGGGAGCTAATACTTATTGAATGCTTACTTTGTGTCAAAAACTGTTCTAAGCAATTTACATGCATTAGTTTATTAATCCCCACGGCAATCCTATGAGGTAGGTAGTTTGTCATTCTATTTTACAGATGAGGAATTTAAGGCGCAGAGAGGTTAAGTCTCTTGTCCAAGGTCTGGTTAGTGGTGGAGATGAAATTGAACCCAGACAGTCTGGCTCTGGTGTCCATGATCTTAACCACTATCCACATTAGTTCTTGATAAACTGTGGCACAGATTCACAATTGCTTAGCCACAATTTTGAAATTCAGCTCCGATAACTGAAAGCTCTAATTATAACACACTTGATGGAAAATCTGACCTAGCTTAATTCAAATGGCAGCAAAACCTGAAACAAACTGACATGAAGCTATTTATAGTTGTTATTTATCACATTTAGTGATGTATTAATTAATGTTTCACTGCAGAAATATTAATGTATTTGATTGCAGAGTGTGTCCCGTATCCTGCTGGGGTGTTTCATAATATATGGCATATACACTGTATGTGGATGAAATAGATACGTAGGAGATAAAATCAATAGTAATGGAAAAACTGGAATGAGCTGAAGGAGAGGAAGGCTTGAAGAGGGACTCATGGATTAATAATTTGTAAACCTATATGGATCTATGAGCCTTTCACTGAAAAGGGAAATGTTGTAAAGGGATGGGTTTGGAGGAAGCATGAGTTCAATTTGGTGTGCCTTTGAGACATCAGCAGAGGCATCAGGTAGGCAGCTGGGTATATTGATGTGGAAGTCCAGGACAGCTCTCTGATGGAGATTGAAATTCGTGTATCAGAAGCAGGATGTGTGAAATGCTGCTGATATATCGAGTAAGACAGGATTTGACTTAGCCATTTGTAGATTATTGTTAACTTTAGTGAAAGCTGTTTCCATGGAATGTTATTGGTGGAATTCTGGGCTGAGGACTTAGTGGTAGGGAGGAAATGGAGATAAAAAATACAGATGACACTTTCAAGTTTGGCTCTTGAGGATGGAGAGAAAAAAAAGTGGTAATTGGAGGAGGCTGTGAGGTTAGAGGGAAGATTATTGAGGCTTGAGCTTCAGAACACAAGATGGAAAAGGCATAATCAACAGGCAGGTTTTCTGAGTAAATGCAGTGGGGCAGGATCCAGAATGCTAGTGGAGGGGTAGGCCTTAGGAGGAAGAACAGGTGATCTCTTGTTTTCGAAAGGAAGGAGGATGGCACATGTGCAAATTCTGTGTGCATAGGTCTCAACGCTTGGAATCAAGAAAATGAAGAGATCCCATCAGATAGCTTCAAGTTAGTGCCTCAACTTATGGGGCAAGGGCATGAGATACTCACATCGGTTTCATGAGAGAAGAGATTTGTTAATTGTTGTAGATCATTAAAGAGACCAGCAGAACATTGTCATGCAGTTTTGAGAGTCTGTTGAGATGAGAGTTAATGGTTTGTTTTGATACCAAACTGCATCATTTTCTTCAACAAGACTTTCTCCTAATAAGGCTATTAGGATACAGAAGTAGAAACATCCCCTATGGAGAGACCCTTCCCTGTTTAAGGAAAATTGGCTCTTCGCCCCAAAAAAGTATAGTTGCCCATTTCTAAATAACTATTGTAGCCAAAGTACTGAAGTAAAAGTTATAGTGTAGCATTTAAACCAAGTTTGGGCTCAGAGTCAAGTGTTCTTAACTGAAATTCCAACTCTGCATTTACTTAGCTGGGTGTCCTTGGGCAAATTATTACACCTTCCTGTGCCTCAACTGCCTCATCTTTTAAAATGGGTTAATTGATGGAAAACACTTAGAATACTACTTGCACATAAATGCTCGAAAGATGTGAGACCCTGCCCAGGACCTGATGGATAATAATATGAACGAGTCAGTAAACCAGGAAGTCTGGCTTCAGAGTCTCTCTGAAGTAGTATGCACGACTTCTCAGGGAGCCCACGTGTTAGCTGCCATTTTTTAAATTTATAAATACCATCTAAAGTAATAAGGCTTTTTGAAGTATGCCCTTATATTTTCTGTTTGTTCACTAAAAGTCAATGAAGAATAAGTACTTCATAAAATATGCTCTGTAAAACTGATCTGGGTGATTTAGTGAACCGACATGTGTATAATAAGATCCCACTCAGTGTGGTGTTATCGAGAGGGAGAGAGAGGGAAGAAGAGAGAGAGGGGGAGAGAACACTTTCTGGGGTCTGTGTCTTTTCTTATAACAGCACTAATCCCACTCATGAGAACTCCACCCTCATGATATAATCACCCCTCAAAGTCTCTACCTCCTAATACCGTCACATTGGGGGTTAAGATTTCAACATATGAATTTAAGGGGAACACAAACATATAGTCCATAACACTCCTGAATACAAGTTCTGAATTTGAAATATTTGTCAATAGAATAGCTCATTTAATAGGAAATGGAATGTACCAAGAATAGTCCTGTATCAGGGTTATCTGCATTCTGTATTCCTTGTGGCCTTCAGCCTTCCTATTGATTGAGTGGTTTCTTCATTCCTCTTAGATTATTTTTCCTATGTAGGTATTATTTTAGCTCTTACTGCCTTTGCTTTTCATTATTTTCCCCAAAGAGTGCTTCCTGCAATTCCGCCCCACCCCAAGCCCCATTCTCAGTATTTATGCATACTGTTAGTTAATCCTTGGACCTTTTACACCTGATTTGTGAAGATCTGTGTTTCCCTGTAAGATAATTGCCTACTTTTCAAATGGTGGTGCTGAGTGACAAAACCTTGGTTTCCTAGAATACTCAGGGAATGAGTCACTCTGTTCTGCTTACAAAAGTCTTCTGTGCGCATCTAGTAAACACTTTGGATATCCCAAGCTGTGTGTTTTAATCATTTTTGAAGAAAAAAAAATCATTAGTTTGCTTTACTTGTAAAAGCGTACTGTCAGTTTGACACATATGATCTCTACCAGTATTATAAAGATTCTGATTTCTTAGTAATTTCTTACGTTAGTACAATTTTCAAATTGGAGTATTTAAATTTATTTTTTTTAAAATGTTGATACATTCGTCTCTTGAGAGAAAGTCATTATTCGACTTTGGATCAACACCATATTAATTTTCCTCATCCTTATTTTATTCCATAACTCATGTTTATAATCCAGAGATGTGCTTCTTTAGGATGTGATACTCATCTTGTTGTGTATCAGAAACAATAATTTAGAAGCTACCTTTAGTGCCACAGGAGTAGTATTATTCGTTTAATATCAATGATTTGAAGCCAATGAAAATATTTTCAATTTAAAAACATTTGGCTTTTAGATTTTGCTACTTTGTGCTTAATTTCAGTCATGGCTCCCTCCACTCACCCTCCTCCTTTCCCCCAGAAGACTAGGATTAGAACCACAGTTTGTATTCAAAGCTATTGAGGAACAGTGTTTCCTCTGGCTACTTGGTGCCTTGCCCAGTATGTGGCAAGAATCCATAGATCATGAAAATCAACATTATCATTATCATTATCATTAAATCAACATTAACATTATCACCAATAACTTGAAGGAAGAACAACCCTTAATTTAAAAATAAGAGTGAATCAGCACTAAAGATGTTGCTGCTGCCAGGGTTCTTATACATCAGAATACTTTTAACATGATATTTTAAAACTCTAAGTTATAAAATTGTTTTCAGAAGAAATGATAACGAAAAGGAAGTAAAAAGGAAAGAACATTTATGAAGTTATTATAGGGTAAACATGGGTGAAATTCGAGTATTTCGCCATTTCAAAAATTGCTACGGATATAATAAAATGAATATTCTTTCAGCAACTATACTTACTATTATGGACAAAATTGAAATTGTTTTCTGGTGACTGTCTTAATCACCATAAGGGTAATTGACTGAGTTTCGATTGCATGTAGCTCTCTCCTATGCGTTATACTTAGAGAAGTATGTAGGTTTTGATTATTATAGGAAAATATTTATATACTCATTGCATCTGCGGAGATTATACCTTTTCTAATACCGTGATATAAACATCCATTGTTTAGAGTAGTGTAAAATACAGCACTAAATACATAGGTTTTTTTACTGACTTTAGAAAATTTTATCTCAAGGGTAAAGAATGAAACTAAGTGGTGGAATCAAACACAATCTTCTGGTTTCAAATTCTCCTTCTAATTTTACAACTTTGACTGAAACCATCAATCACCTCCTCATTCTGGAAGCCAGAAGTTATCATGATTTTTATTACAATAACTTTCATACTTCTCTTCTTAGGTCTTTTTAGATGGTGCTTCTTTCTCTTGTGCCTTAAATGTGGCTCCCCCAGGAACACTCTTTGGTCTTCTTTTATTTTTTTCTGCACGTTTCTTCTCAGTGATTGTAACAGCATGAATTCCATAGCCTTAGGCTCTACTAAACTACATAAAGAGCATTTTATAGATTCTTGAATTCATTCTTTTTTCAAAAGTTATAAAGAATTTCTATGTATCTATGGAAGGTGATGTGGAAGTAAAGATGAAAAAGATACTATCCTTGCTCTCTATTAGCTCAGAGCCTAGAGAGACAGACATGGAAACATTCTTCTGAAGTGTTTTATAGGGACTAAATTAGGAATACAAAAAAAGCCCACAGTGGAACAGAGGAGTGAGTCACCAATTCCACTTTTATAGGAAAGGCAACTTGAATCAGGAATGCACCAACAGCCAGCTTCCTATCAAGGTAAGCATTTCCTGGCTACTTGCACCCGGGAGTTCAAAACAAATACATATTTTGCTTCATACCCACTTTTGGCAAAGTCTTTCTGATGTGCTAATCTGAACCAAGAACAATGAAAGGTATCAAGTTCAAAAATTATGACTTGAAGGTGATCCTGGAATCTTGAAATTTTTCTAACTCAGCACCTGCTCTTGTCACAATCAGGAAACCCTCAAGAAACTCAGAAAGCACATAATAAGGAAACTCCTTATGATGAATGTGTTTGTTATGGGGTGTGTGTGTGTGTGTGTGTTTGTGTGTTTGTGTGTGTGTGTGAGCGAGAGCATGTGCACACATGATACTTGGGGAGGATTGGTGTTTCAGCTGCAAGTGTGGACAGATGGTCAGCTTGCCTGGTACTTAAATAGGAACTTTGGGTACTGGGATGGTTTGTGAACTTCCAAGTGAGAAAGACAATTGAAAAAGAAGACCTGGGCTGCTAGATGCTCCAGGAGATTCCATATGAGTTTCAGAAATATCTCCCTGAGGGCAATCTTCAAACTGTTTCCCCTCCCCACTGCCCCCACTTTCTGATTTTCTATTTTGGCTCTTTACTCTTTAATTTCTCCCTTTAATTTTCATATTGTTTTAGTTGTATTACATTTTTGTCTCCTTCATTTAAAAACATTACTTTGATAATTCCAATATTTTTAATTAAAAAAAGAATGATTATTAATACTTTAAATCAATGATTTTAATTTGTTCTTTTCAGATCCATTTTTTATGTGATTTCTGAATACACATTTCATAATTTCTTATTCTGTTCTATGGGTGTTATTCCTTGATTTTCTCCTTGAGAATCCTAGAACAAAACTTCTTTTTTCCTATTCTTCTGTTACTTTTACTTTATCTGGATTCAACTCTTCTGTATGTAGGCAATTTGTGGATACACACACACACACACACACACACACACACACACACCAATGATACCACCACAAATCAATAGGAAATGGATGTATGATAAAGAAACTAAGTCAATGTAAAACACACACACACACACACACAAAACTTCATTCCTACCAAGTACAAGGGGGATTTCTATTTGGGTTAAACCTGCTTGTGAAAGGTAAAGCAATAGTAGTTAATAGGAAAAAACAGTCTCCTATGTTATAAAAAAAAAGTTAAAAGTTAAATTTTCAAAGCATTAACCATAAGGAAAAGAAATAAATGAATTGAATTATATCCAAATAAAATATTCCAAATAGTTCAAAAAGGGATACCATGGACAAAGTTAAGAGACAGATGATACACTGGGAGAAGAGATTTGTACTGTTTAAACCTACCAAGGTTCTAAGATTTCTTAGTCATTTAAAATAACCTGTCTTTAAAAAATCCTATTTATTTTACCAAGTCTTTTAAAACTGAATTTTCTTACTACATGTGTATACTGCTTTTATAGTTTTAAAAATGATTATTGTCAGGTAGGGTTTATAAATGTATAATGCCAGTGGAGAAAATGAACATTGTGTTTCTTAATGTGGGGTTCAAGAATCTTCATCAGAACCTGGTTAACTGGTTTAAACTGCAGATTCCTAGTCCCATGCCAGCCTATTTATACTCCCTCTGGCAGTGGGTGATTCTTTTACCTACTGCAGGAGGTAGGATTAGTTTCTTTCCAGCAGTCTCCACAGGGATCCATAATTCCTCTGATAGGTTGATTCTACAGTCTGTTCTCCAGATATCCTTACCACCCTTTGGCTACTGGCACTTATTTACATGGTAATTTAATCACAATTCTCTCTGTATGAGAGGTACAAACGGTTTAATAGAATCATGTTTCCTTTGGATAGATTGACTTGTTTAATTTTTATATGAGGTAGCCATATGTTTTAAAATCCATAGTCTGAAACATTGCTTCTTTTCTCATAATATGCCCTATCATAATGGCATTGCTGGTGGAAGGATGAGCAGAAAAGTGGATAAAATAAGAAGGAAAAAATTAGGGATTTGGGGGAATAATGATCGTCATTTTCCCACAATGATGCTTCAGATTGTGGAGGTTCTGAGTTTCCACTTCTTAAGGATAGATACCTCTTACCTATAAGTTTGAAGATCTGAGAAGAGCCTTAGAATTCAAGAAAAGAGCATTTTGTATGTTGCCCAAATCCTGCTACCATCTTGGGAGCTACTTTGATGATCACAAATGAGGGTGATCAATGTTGATTTTAAATGATTAGTAAAGATTACAGGTAGTAGAACTTTTTCTGTAAAGGGCCAGGAGATAAATATTTTAGATTTGCAGGACCATATGTTCTCTCTCACAACTACTCAACTCTACTTTTGTAGTATAGAAGAAGCTGTAGACCATACACTAATAGTAGGCATGGTTGTGTTCCAATAAAACTTTATTTACAAGAACAGATTGTAGATTCGGCTCACAGGCAGTATTTTCCAGACCTCTGGCTCAGATATAAAACACACTGGCTCATATCTAGTTGTACATCAGCACTGATTATTGTCCCTTAAGATCAAGAGTCAAGAGCTCAGCAGAGGGGGTTGTGGTGATAGCAGGAAAGTAAATGTCTGGGGATAGAGACTTATCTACACAAATAAAGTCAGAGTTTATTGAATGGGATTATGTTCACAGAATGCCCTCACAGCATTAAAAAAGGTAAACTAGTGGGTTTCCATTTCCATGGAGATCTTATGTAATACAATGGCCTTTTTACTATGCCATTTAAAGTAATTACCATTAGCACTGAGGCTATTAATTCAATATAATCAAAGAATGTAAAGGTCAGATAACATTGCACTGTATCCATCACTAAAATTCCCCACGTTTTATAATTAAGTTTTCTTGTCAGACTTTTCAATATTATTTAGAGATTTGGCTGTTCCTACCAAAATGAAATGAGATTATTAGCAAGAAATAGTTAACATTCATTCATGTTAAAAATTCCATTTAACGTATTTTTCCTGTTACACTAAGCAGAAAGGGCTTTCATTTATTTCCAATGTACCCTTGCTCGGTGTGGGTGAATGGAAGGGATATCACTTATTGATCTAGTCAGATTTAATGAGCAGCAGTTACTTGTTAGCTCATGTTCTTTTGTCTCCTTTCTTCTTCTTCTTGCCCAGTGACCCAAACAACCATTATAATGGACTTGCTTTGTGCATTTGTCATGTCCTTACTGATTGGGTTGCTTTTGAAAGTCAGGCATTTTGAGCTTGCAGCACTTGCACATGTCAGTCTACATATACAGTGTTATGTTTAAACCATGATCACTCTATTACACTCCAGTTTCTTAACAAGTGAAATGAAATTGAAAATTATATGCCTCATATAATATATGGCACTAAAAATAAACAAAAAACTTAATAGGGAAAATACTTTAAAAATTGGGAACAGCATAGTCTCATTATAGAGTCCCCCATTTAAAAGGGTTTTCTAGATGTCTCAGTTTATCTCCACAAAGTCTATGTTTAAAGCATACCAGAAAAATGGGTAGTAATTTCACGGAATTTCTTGAGAAGCAGGTGCTTCAGTCTTTCTGGATTTTGTCATGTCTCTGCTCTTTGAGAAGTGGTATACACTGTGTGTTAAGCACACTACAGTAAAATGGATGATATTTTCCCCATAGCCGTTCTAGCACCTGCAGGTCATGTGAAAACAAAAGCTTATCTCTCCTACTTCACAGTCTTTATAAAATTTTCACCATTCATTTCACAATCTCTATTGTCTCTCTTTTCATTCTATTTTTTCCTCTCCAGTTTTGTTGCTGGAGTTTACTCACTCATTGTTATGTAGCTTATTGGATTTCTCTGCTGGCTGGCTTTTCTAATATCAGCCTTGACTTCTATAATTCTTCCTTCACACTATTATCAAAACGACTTTTCTTACTTGCAAAAATGATTATGTCACTTTCTTGTTCAAAATTCTTCAAGGACTCTAAATTGGTTACAGGAAGAAAATTTGGAATCCTAAGCATGCTAACTTAGTCTAGGTTCACTAGAAAATAGAGCCCTTCCTACATGTGCTTAATTTGGGAAGTGATCCCAGGGAGCATGAACCTTCCCTGAGCGGATATGACCTGTGTTATCTCTGAGCTGAAGTCTTTAAGAGTTAGTGTTTCTGCCATGTTCCCTTTACCCTGCCATGGTGCTTGGTGACATATCAGATGACAGCCGAATGGAAGAGAAACTTGTTGCTGCATATCTAGCTGATGAATATTCTTACTGATACAGGTGCCATAAAAGACATAAGCTTTATCTTTTTCTGTTTGCCATCTTCTGTCTTTATCCTCATGCTTGTCATTTTGTATTCTCAAGATGGCTGCTGCAACTTCAGGAATCATTTCACTGTTTAAAGCAGGAAGAAGTGGTGAAGAGGGGGTGGTATCACGTCTTTTCATCCGAGAATGCAAAAAAAAAAAAAAAAAAGACCTTCTGAGAAGCTTTTCAGAAGACTTCCTCTTACATCTCTTTGGCCAAGGAAACTGGGTTAGTTGGCATCCACTAGTTATGAGGGATGTTGTGGACGTGGGCACAGTGCTACCCCAACAGAAATTGGGAAGAAGGGGAAAATGATGTGTGTATGCCTCCACAAGGGCCATCACCATGGGAAAAGTTCCTTTTTCCAAAATAAGAAGAAAAACACTTGATACCATAATGAAGCCAAACTCCAGTGGGACTAACTAAAAAATCTCCGTTTCAGGTAAATGATGAACTACAGAAAACTACCTTTGGAGTAATTCTCTGTACCACTTTGTATGTCAACCCATACATTTTATAAACCAACCCCCATTTCCCAGATTATACATTTATATGGGTTTTAGTTAAAAAATAAAAAGAATCGGAGGCAAGATTATCAGTTCTGTCACTTTTTTTCATGTCCAAGGCACTTCATTTTGGTATGAAGGAGAATTAGATTGATGTGCTCATGATATTCTTCCCCCCCAAAATGTTAAAGAGAGATATATATATATTTGAAGACAAGTAATTATGACTTCAGTTATTATACAAACTTTATTGATTTTTTTGGAGACTTAAAATTGACTGGTGGTATGTTCTAATATCCTATAGATAACTAGGGTTGCTGAGTTTTATATCCAATTACTATACTTTCACTTTCTTTCGTATTTTCCATTTTCGGGAAATCACATGTACTGCCCTTGTCCTCCTCCTTCTTTTTAAAATAAATGTCTTTAAAATGGCATGCCCTTTTTTAGAAGAACTCCATTTTTAATTTGGACTTCTTGATGTACATTATACAAAATCAGTGTTGCTTTTTATAATTTTAAAATCCTCCGTTGATGGTATAATGTGTTCAGCATATGTATGGGGGTGGTGGTGGAGAAGGTAGGCATTTAAGCAACAGTTTTTCCTAAACTTGAGGGTTGTCCTTTGATTTGGTTTGAAAATCTAGTCACTAGTCATTTTGTTAGTTCCTTGAAGATCTTAAATAATATAGAAATGTCCTGAGTCTGGTAATGTTTGCAGCTCTGTTTTTCCCTTAGGGGCTGATAATGCAAATAGTCCCCCTGATTCTGATGTATGAAAGTTTGGCCTGAAGCTGCTGTTTTCTTGCTCTGCTTGATCGTTAAGGTTATGATTTTGGCAGACATGTTTATGGTTCTCTCTGAAGTGGCTTCACTTCAATGAGGCATCCAGGGGAGGCTTCAGTGTCCTGTACATCAGACATTCTTTCCAGTGTCTCCTTTGGTCTACTAGTTTATGATAGAGGATAGAAAGGCATTGGTCACTTAGAGAAGGGAACCAGAGACTGGGTCTACCAGGATCCACTCTGAAGTCCAGGAGGTCTATGGCCAAATCTCAGCCCTACAAATGTGTGGAACTCTTTGGAGAAACGTATGAGATTCTTAAAATAAAATTGCAGTGATATATTTTTGTACTAATCACATTACAATTGAGGTTAAAAGTAATAGGTGTTCTTTAAAATACTTAAAACTTGAAGTCTCATCAACCTGCTTAATGCAAGGGGCAAGATGAAATTTAACTATTAAAATACTAAAAAAAAAAAAAAATTACAGTTTTTCTGACATTACCTCACTTCCTCACATGTTTATTGCCCAATAAAAGATTAACCTTGCCCAAAGAGTGGTTTGACCCTTGACTGGCTTCTGAGAGGTAACCTGTAAGCCTTTGGAATATCCTACCACCCATCCAGGTACTAATCAGGCCCAACCCTGCTTAGCTTCCAAGATCAGAAGAGATCGGGCGCGTTCAGGGTGGTATGGCTGTAGACTGGAATATCCTACCTAATAAAAGTATCTTTGCTTACCAGAGGGTTTTGGACCATGCCAGACACCCCATGTTAGCAGTGTGATTTAGGGTGGGGGCCTCGGGCCACGCAGTATCAGGTTGAAGGTCTGGAGCCAAAGGTCAGCCATGCCTAAGGGACCAGCCCCCAGTAAAACCCTGGACACTGGTTCAGGTGAGTTTCCCTGTTGGCTACTCCATGCATGTTACCACACATCCTTGCTGGGAGAAATAAGTGCCATCTGCAGGACTCTGCTAGGAGAAGACAACTGGATGCTCCCCACTTGATCTCTCCTGAATCCTGCTCTATGTGCATCTTCCCTCTTCTGATTTTCACTTGTGTCCTTTCACCGTAATAAGCTGCATAGAGAGTATAATGGCTTTCTAAATTCCATGAGTCCTCCTAGTGAATCATTGGGTGATCTTGGGGACCTCCTGAATTACACTCAGATTGGCATCCTTTGCAGTACGATATTTGCTCTAAGTCTGAAAATGTTTGCAAACAATCCCAACCCCTTCCTTCCGCAGCCCCAGTCTACAGTGAAGTCTCCTTTGGTAGGCTCAGAGATGCTGCAAATGGATGTCTTGGATGTCTTCACTGCACCCCCTTGAGGGGAAGTGGTGGCTGGTTTCTGATACAAGTGCTTCTTTCCTCCGTTACTAGTGAATGTGACCCTCACACAGTCTATGCTTCATTGCTCCTTCTGTGGTCAGCCCTAGGCAGAATTAGGAAGGAGATTTAGAATATTTCTAACCAGCTCCTCTCCTCCTTTCAATCCAACATCTTATTGCCTTAGCTTCTGCTTTCCTAAACTATGGAGCTATATTCTCAAATTAGTATCAACTAAACCCTGCTGGTATTAGCTAAAATGGGCTAGGACACTTCTTTCTGGAGAATTTTCTTTATGACTAGGGATACAGAACTTTGGCTTTCTGAAGGAGAGGCTATAGAGGAAGGATTTAGGGACAAAGAATTTTTCAATGCTTGTTTACAGTGGCCCCCCTGGGTCATGGGGAGGTAAGGAAGGTATACTTTCTGATATAATCCAGTACTTCTCCTGAAAGGAGAGGGTTGACTTGAATTGGGACTAACCTCTCTTCATGTGGCCATTTCCAGTGGTTCTCTTTCAGGCTGTATTAATATAATAGCTTTCTCTCCACCCAGGGGAGAGAGCTGAAGCATTTAAAAATATATCCTTGTGTAGAAATTATGGAACCTTGATTTCACCAGAACCCCCCTCCCTAAGCTACTTGCACCACCTGCTGTTCCAGTTTTTACTTCTCCTCAGGTTTTTTCTCTTTATCTGAATCTTTGGCATTAACATTTATTTATTTTTTATTATTGGAGTATAGTTGCTTTACACTGCTGTGTCAGTTTCTGCTGTACAGCAAAGTAAATCATCCATATGTATACATATATACACTACTATGTATAAAATAGATAACTAATGAGAACCTACTGTAGAGCACAGGGAACTCTACTCAGTGCTCTGTGGTGACCTAAATGGGAAAGAAATGCATTGACCTTTATTTTGATTCTCCCGTTATTTGTAGACTCAAATTTCGTTCACCTAGGATTCTGTCTTCATGTGCCTGTCTATAGCTCTCATTACATTTGTCCCCTCTAGGGTGAAAGAGCTGTTTCTCTAGTGTTTGTCCTTGTGTTCCCAGCACCTGGCATAGTTCCCAAAATATAGTAGTTGCCCAATAATCATTTGTTGAATTAACGAATGGGTGAGAGCTAAGCTTACTCCACTTCCAAGCTCAGAACTGCCTCCAGAAATGTCAGTTTAGGTCAGAGACTTGGCACCTACAGTTTCCAAGTATTTTTTTTTTTAGCTTGATGACTAAGATCATCAATGACAGTTTTGTTTTTTTTTTCCAAATTAGAAGATGGCTAATCGTCAACAAACCCTGCAGAATATTTATTTAAAAATCAATACTTAACGGGAAAATCAGAGGTAGAACAATTGCTACATTTAGTATAAAGTAAAAATTGGGCTACTAGAGGTGGCAGGGGGAGAGGGGAACAGAGAGCCTTCTTACAAGTTGTCATTCTTCAATTAAAAATTACATTCTATTTCAGTAGTGTCTCCGCTGAGAGCATTCCCAGTTTTTAATAGTTCAGTCTCAGCTGTCAGGAACATTTGTGTTAATTTTTTCTGTTCAGCAGACATAGGAATTGCTGTGCCTGTTGTTTGCAGATACCAAAGTTGGCTTCCTAATAATGTGACTGAAAATGTCCATCATATATAGCTGTAAAAATTCCCTTCTGTTTCCTGAAAACTTGGGGATGCTGAGATTCATCTGCTGAGACAACAGATCATATTAAAAAAATGTAACAACAGATTTTAGAAATTATATTTCTCTTTCTACATTAGTGGACCGATGGAGATGAATTATCATGTAATTATCCTTTTAGGCCTCATTAATAATTTCATGGAGAGGGGGATTTGTATGTCACTGATAACATTAACCACACGTGGGGGATAGACACAATACGAACTAGACGAAGATTACTCCTGCATCTTTTAGTGAATTCTAATACTACTTGTTTTCAATAATCTTTTGAATTTTCTCCATGGGGGTGTAATCATTTGTTATTTTTTTTTTCATTTGCTATTTTTGCCGTAATAAATTACGACAAATTTAGCAGCAAAGGGATATTCGAACAATGCCCATTTGTTTTCTCACGGTTCTGCAGGTCAGAAGGGCAGGTGTAGTGTATCTCCTCTGGTTCTCTGATCTGGGTTTCACAAGGCTAAAATCAAGGTGTTGGCAAGGTGCGTTCTTTTCTGGAGGCTCTAGGGATGAATCTACTTCCAAGCTCACTGGGGTAGTTGCAAGTGTTTAGTTCTGTGGCGTTATAGGACTGAGGTCCCATTTCCTTGCTGGCTGTTGGCCGGGGTTCTCAGCTTCTAGAGGCTGCCTCTCTTCCCTGGTTTGTAAGCTCCCCTTTTGCATCTTTAATGCCAGTAGTGGAGGGTCGAGTGCTCTTTATGCTTCAATTCATCCTGACCTCCCCTTTGCCTCCTCTCTCCTCTGCCTTCCTTTTCGGCTGAATCTCTCTTCTGATTCCACCTGGAGAAGTCTCTCTGCTTTACAGGGCTCAAGTGATGATATGGGGCTCCCTTGGATAGTGCAGGATAATCTCCTTAT
This sequence comes from Balaenoptera borealis, assembly GCF_965194805.1. Lineage (NCBI taxonomy): Eukaryota > Metazoa > Chordata > Mammalia > Artiodactyla > Balaenopteridae > Balaenoptera > Balaenoptera borealis. The sequence goes on along the minus strand of NC_138876.1, from coordinate 27,443,329 downwards.
CTTCAGGCTCATAACCTAATTATACCTGCAACATAACTTCAGAGCAGCAACTAGGTTAAACTTTGGATTGAGTAACCAGATGTCAAGAGTCTTGGGAGGGCCATCTTTAGAATCCTGCCTAACACAAGAGCAGCAAGTAGACACGAAAGTGGATGGACAGAGGATGCAGCTTCACTGCTGACCACATGTGGGCTAGTGCCTGAGTTCAGTAACCCAAATAACCACAGTGCGCTGAAGTCATGTGAGGAGGTATACACTTTGTACAGGTGACCTAATCCTCAAAACAGCCCTGAAAATGGGTGGGTTTCTCATCATTTAATGATGAGAAACACAGTTCCAAAAGTAAAGGAATTAGGTAACTTTCCTACAGTTACATAGCTTTCAAGTTGTAGAGGCTTCTTTCGTGGTCAGATCCAACCGACTTCTGGACTAAAGGGGATGGTGTATACAGAGCATTCTGCAGAGTGCTTGCCCAATCAGGCCCCAGATCCTGTCCCTATGGCAGCTGCACAAATGTTAACTTTCTGGTTTCAGCACCAGGAGAGGAATTGCTGACACTGCCAGTACACTCTGTCAGCAAATTATTGCAAAATAAAAGCGTACACGTGGACACTGCAATAAAGCATTTCAGAGTTATTAGAATTCTTTAGGGTTTAGACTCTCTGGTTTTAAAAAGTGCTGCAGCATGGCAAGGGAAATATTCACAAGCTTACAAATAGAAATACATTTAATTAATTAAATTTAAATATTGTTACATTCATTTGAAAACATTATTTTTATATGAAGCGGCAAATAAACCAACTTTTTTTTTTTAAATTTATTTATTTATTTTTGGCTGTGTTGGGTCTTCGTTTCTGTGCGAGGGCTTTCTCCAGTTGTGGCAAGCGGGGGCCACTCTTCATCGCGGTGCGCGGTCCTCTCACTATCGCGGCCTCTCTTGTTGCGGAGCACAGGCTCCAGACGCGCAGGCTCAGTAGTTGTGGCTCATGGGTCTAGTTGCTCCGCGGCATGTGGGATCTTCCCAGACCAGGGCTCGAACCCGTGTCCCCTGCATTGGCAGGCAGATGCTCAACCACTGCGCCACCAGGGAAGCCCTAAACCAACTTTTAAGGAGAGAGACAACTTTAATATTATTTTTGTCCTTGTTACTGAAGCTACAACAACAGAATGCATAAACAGTGTTTTGAATTCTATACAAATTGTGAAGCCACTTGTTTTCTTGCGTGCCCTCTACAAGTTGCCAAAAAGTGTCAGGGGGGACGTGAAAATGGTGTTGTGTACATTTACATTTAAAAGTAAATTCAGACTTACATGAAACTGAAGAATTAAATATCTTTAGAAAAAATATTCCACAAGAGACATCTCTAGATGTACCAAAATTTATATTTTAAATAATTTACTAGAAATTTAACCCAGTTTGTCACAGCTTATAGAATACTCTCAACAGCTCAGTAACAGTTACATCAGCAGAAAGATCCTTTTCAAAAATAAAAATTATTGAAAAAAATTATAATCTTGCATTTGCCAAGAATGACTGATACCACTTTCAATTGTATTGATTGAAATTGAAGTTGCTAAAAGCATAAATTATAATGACCAAATGAAATGAATTTGCAGGAAAGTGAGCTAGAAAGCTCATATGCACAATCCGGATATCATATTAATAAATTATTTGTTACATTGTATAAAAGTATGATACCAAGAATATATATTTTTTGCAGTTTGTAAGTTTAGGTTATTATATATGCATCACTATTACCCCATTACATTTTATAAGTAATAAAGTATTTTTAAAGAAAAAAAATTTTGTTTATACCTTTAACTGCACATTTCTCTCTGCATTTTGAACTAGGGGCTTCACATTTTTATTTTACTCTGGGCCCTGCAAATTATGTAGTTGGTCCTGCTTTCCTTTATCTAACTTATAAATTCTTTTTCCCCCTTTGTCATCCTTTCCCATTTCCTGTCTGCAACCTTTATCCCTTCACAGATTTGGATTTTTAAGCCAGTTCTTCAGACATCCTTTTTGATATATAATTGGCCTGTAACTGTGAACAGCTAATGGACAACGGTTATGGCTTCAATATACGAACAGCTGGGCTTGTGGTTATCACATCAGACTTTTTCTTTTTACTCAAACGTGAATTAAGCACATATGTTACATTTCATAAAAAATCAGAAAGCATAAACATACATCAGGTTATTAACTTAAAAAATTAGAATGAGATATAAAAATTGAAAGATTTAAAGAAATACATTTGAGTATAATCTCAGCTTTGAAAGGATATTCAGGGATCATCTGTCTTAATCCACTAATTTTACAGATGAGTAAATTACAGACTATAGAGTTTAAGTGATTTCTTCAAGAGAACCTGGTACTTTTTCTACAGACCCTGAACTCATATCAGTTAGTAGTTAATGCGGTTCTAAATGATCTAATTGTATGAAACAAACACATGTGTCTTATTTAATCTGAGTCTCTCTCTTAGAATTAATGTCTTCCTGCTGCTCTCCTCTGTAACTGACAGCAGGGGTCTGTGCAACCTGTGTGTTCTTTCTTGCCTTCTTTTTTTGTCTCTCAATTTACCTTCTTACACGGGGATCAAAATGCCTGATTTTTTTTTTTTTTTCTGTTTCACACTTTTTACTTATAAACTTCTGAGACTTTCAGAACTGTAAACTATGCTAATCAGCAAGAATTCCTGTGATTGGCTTCGCTTCGCCCAGGAAATTCCTCATACGGTTCTTGTGTACCTTTCTTCTATGAGTCTTGGCATTCTTATTTTTCCATTAGAAAAATTAAACTTATAGACATGTGTTACTCCACATGGGGAGTGTGATTCTATCTTAGTATACAACCTTTGAAGTTACTTTGAAATTTAAAGTTTGTATTATTACTTAAAAAAAAAATCTTGAATTAGATAACTAATTTCCAATACTAACTACACTATTTGTTAGCTATACGACTTTAGGCAAGCCACTGTTTTCCTTAAAAGTGGTGCTAAACATATCTACCTCATAGGGTTTGAAGTCTAAAAGCTCATCAGACTTTTGATAAGCGTTCATTCTCTTTCCACCCCTCCCAGTCCCCACCTTCTCTTAAAGGCTAAAGAATTTGATGACTCCTAGTTTAATGGGTATTTTAAGCGTTAGGTTCAGGCTGGAGTCATTTTTGTGTCCCCATATTGGAAATTAAAGTTGCCTCAAGGAAGTAATTTAATTGTCCTTTGGATAGTTTTATAATTTTAAACAAAATATTTGCCTTCTTAGTAAATATCTTTGGTAAGAAAATGGAATAAAAGAATGAATTGTTAGTTTTAGAATTTTTATCCCAACTTCTCTGATGAAAATGATGCTGGGTATATAATATTAATTCTTAGATGTATTTGTAATTTTAGGACTTTATTTTTTTAAGTGTTCCATTGGTATATTTCTTTTGAAAACCATTTGATTTTAATTATATGTTTTTATATCTGGTAATGCCAACACCATTTAATGTCCATCTTTCCGGACTTTTATTACCTATTCTTGCTTGTTCACTTTGTATATATGAAATTTCATAATCACCTAGTTTCAAAAAAATTCTTTTGTCATTTTTATCAGAATTTAGTTAAATTATTTAGTTAAATTTAGATTATAGCTTGTTGATAACATCTTTATGATAAGTGTTCTTATCCAAATGGCATGCCTTTCCATTTGATCAAGGCTTCTTTTGTATTTTACAGCAACTTGCAAGGATTTTCATATAGGTCTGGGACATTTTTGGATTATCTTTATTCTAGAAATCTGATCTTTTGAGTTGCTGTTGTAAATTGTGCCTTTACTCCCATCACAGCCTTTTACTGGTTGCCTTTTGTGGTTATGGAAGCTTGGAAAAGGTCTTGAGCCCAGTACCTTATGATTTATGGAAAAGCATGAATTACGAAAGATAATAGCCTATCTCACAACAAAATAACTGTCAGAAAATAACCCTCTATCTTGTATCCAGAATTGTCATTTATTTATGAGACTGGAATGAATTCCCCTAAGAAAATTTACACTGTAATACCTTGTACTAACCACATTTGCTCTAAAGCATATTCCTCAGCTGACCCAAATGAGGGGTTCCTGACATGCTCCATTACCTGCTGTCAAGCTAACAGAAACACATGTTTTCTGGTTTTATTTTTCATATGACAGCAGAGTCAGATGGAAGAAAAAGAAATCACTGCATGACTAATTTTATGCTGCTCAAAGCAGATTCACCTCTTAAATATCATTCTGTCCTCACCCATGAAATTATTAGATGCTAAAAGTAGATCTCACAGAACACCATGAACCCAATAAAATCAAATAGTTCACTTTAGATTTTGATCAAGTTTTATTTGTTAGATTATTTTTCTGAGCAAACTTACTAAAAAAAATCTGCTATACGTGGTTGCAGGCCTAGGTAAAGCCTTTGGGAAACATTATCAAGTCAAAACAAGAGCAGCAACCAGCAAAGTATGGGGCATTTGTGCCCATTTTTCACTTTCATATGTGTTCATGGAATGTGATGGGTTGCCTTTCAATATACATATAGAGCCCTTGGTCTAAAATAAATATGGACATGGGCACTCACAGAACAAATGGCCATGAAGGCCCGAGTCACAGAGTAGACAGCATGGTGCTTAGGCCAAATACAAATCTCCTGCCTAACATAGATGTAGTGGACTGAGTGTTCTCCCCAAATTCACATGTTGAGGATACTCCCCCAATGTGATGATAGTAGGAGGTGAGGCGCATGGGGGTGTGATCTGATCACAAAGGTGAACCCTCATGAATAGGATTAGTGTCCTTATAAAAGAGACTCCAGAGAGAGCCCTTGCCCCTTTCACCGTGTGAGGCTATAGTAAAAAGATGGTGTAGTGTAGAAGTGGGTCCTGACCGGACACCTAATAGGCCAGTACCATGATCTTGGACTTCCCAGCCTCCAGAACCATGAGAAATAAAAGTTGTTGTTTATAAGTCACCCAGTCTGTGGTATTTTGTTGTGGCAGCTTAAACAGATTAAGACAATAGACTTATAAAGTTTTTGTCTCTTTCTTTTTTTTTTCTTTCCATGAGAGTTTATGGAGAAGATCAGGTAAAGAAGATATTACAAAGAATGTATAATAATACAGACATCACTTTATGAGAATTTGCTGTTTCAGGAAAGTTTCATTTGAAACTTTTTCAAGTCTTTACCAATTAGAGTAAATTTGGGGGTTATAGAAAAATTATTATACAGAAAATTAAATCAGAATAATGGCTATTAAAATTTGTACAACAATTAGACTCAAAATATGGCTACTTCTACATACATTATATGCTAAGCATCCCACAGGCTGCTGTGGACTGATTAAAGCACTTATTATAATAGACTGAGATGAGGGAGGGTGAGCTTACCTCTAGCTGAGGTAAACTAAGGCAGAGAAGCAAGATGTGGTGTCAGAATTAAAACTGCTAGTTTTTACTCTTGTTTTATTTTAAACAATGGATTTTTTTCCAACTCTTAATGTATAGTTTGATTGTTTTGCCAAATTTATTCTCTCTATTAAGGTTAACAAAACTGTTAGCACTTTTAAGTGATATTGATGTGACATTGGTTATTATTTGACTGACAAATGATATCAATATTATTATCTTAAAGAGAAATATGCATCCGGACATTTTAATTGAAGTATAAAATAATTTTATAATACTAAGTTTTTCACAGTGTAGCACAACTGCCTTTGCATCTGAAGAAATTATAAATGAGATTTCATCTCTTTGTGCCTCCCAGTAAACATGAAAGCCATTATTATTTCCAGATGTAAGTGTTATTAGATAAGTAATTTGAAGATAAAAATACTAACAGTATCCTTATTTCAAATATGAAATTTTTAAATTAACTTGGCGTATCGGTTACGATATTTTCTATGAAGGCTTTATTATTACTCATTTGTAGAAAGATTCTAATCAAGTGCATCACTGAAAGATCATGGACCATGATTGATAGCCATGTGAATAATAACGGAACTGAAATTTTCAACATGGTTTTGCAATACATGATTCTGTACGAAAAGAAGATAAGGTTTCTTATTTAAAATTCTCTGTAAGTATGAGACTACCATTTTGCCAGTTTGCTGGAGATACGTTTGCTTTCTGAAACGCTGCCCTGTGAGTGTGTAATCGAGTTGATTCAATAATGTTTGGTTGGGGTCCGTTTGAGTTACTGCTGACTGAAGTAAAATTTAAAATTAATTAAATGGCTAGAAACATTCCTCAAGTCTCAATCAAGTTAGGTTAGGCAAAAGTTTGAAATTCACAGTCAGCATAAAAACTGTCCTCCCACTACTCTGTAGAAGGAATGGGTGTATGATTCTGCTTTTTCTTTTCTCTATAGGACAAGTTTTTTTTTTTTCTTAATATGAACATGCCATGGGAATTAAATGATACATACAACATCAGCAGCTAATTGAACTGTTAAAAAAAACACAAGGGCTTCCCTGGTGGCACAGTGGTTGAGAATCTGCCTGCCAATGCAGGGGACACGGGTTTGAGCCCTGGTCTGGGAGGATCCCACATGCCGCGGAGCAGCTGGGCCCGTGAGCCACAACTACTGAGCCTGTGCGTCTGGAGCCTGTGCTCCGCAACAAGAGAGGCCGCGATAGTGAGAGGACCGCGCACCGCGATGAAGAGTGGCCCCCGCTTGCCACAACTGGAGAAAGCCCTCGCACAGAAACGAAGACCCAACACAACCAAAAATAAATGAATAAATAAATAAAAAATAAAAATAAAGGAATTCCTTTAAAAAAACAAAAACAAAAAAACCAACCAACCAAACAAAAAACCAGAATCAACTTACTGGCTGTTTTAACTACAGTGGCAATTAACTAAGCAGATACTTTCCTCCACTGAAGTAGCATTAAAACAAAATTCTTTCCATAGAGCAAATAGGCGACATTCTGAAAATATGGCATCTTAAGATGTTCATTAATTGTTATAGAATGGAGGTCTTCTTTGTCATTATATGGTTGAGTGTCTATTTTGCACTATAACTACAAGCAAAAAAGCACCGTCAGTCTCATGGTTGGGATACACTTTACCAGTGAACTTCCTAAACATCAGAGCTAGCGTGTGTACTGGTGTCTGTGTGGTGGGGAAGGGGGAAAAAATAAAGGAGAATGAGAACATTAAGAGGGAACTAAGGGCTAAAAATGAGTGTGGAGAATGCTCAGGATCTCCATATGCGGTTAAGAAATGGTTAAGTGGAAGAATAAGAGAGAGGAGAGATGTATTTAAGAGCAGAGTCAATTATTTCAATAGGCTGTTAGAAAATACCTTCATTCAAAAGCAAGCCATTAACGTGGTAAACAACCACCACCAACAATAACAATTAAACAGCCACATCAATTTAATCAGAATTTTATAGATTTGCTCTCTTGAATGTCTCTCAAACCTTTGCCCTCCTGTTTATCCTCACTGCCACTGAGTGAACCTTTTAGGAGCCTGCCAATTTCTCTTCGTGAAGCCAGCTTCTTGCCCTATGAGCCAAATTTCACACTCACAACAGAGTCGGCAGTTTAAAACACAAACTTGATTCATTTCATCTACCTCTTGAAAGGCTTCCATGGCTCCCAGGGGCCCCGTAACAGAGCGTGAGTCATTCACAGCCCTGAAACCTGAACCTGTCTAATTTGCCATTGAACACTGTGTAATATCCTTTCTGTTGCAGGTGCACCAACCCGGGTGACATTCCTTTAACACGCCAGGCTCTTTATTGTCTTTAGCCTTTTAATTTATTGGCCACTTTATTTAAAATGCTCCTCTCTTCCTTTACCACCTTCGGAAATTTTACCAATCCTTTTAAGACTTTGCTCTTAATTCCCCACAGTCTTTAGGCAGAGCTAGTTACTCCCTCCTCAGTGTTTCCATAGCATTCTGTTAGTACCTCTGTTATTTCATAATTATATTGTATTGCAATTATTTGCTTGTGTCTCTTGGCCCCACAAGAAGATGACTTAAATGCAGAGACTGATCTTAGTCATCACCTTAGCCTCTCCCCCACCTCTGCAGTGTCTACACCTAGTCCGTCAAATGATTAAGATCAAAGTGGTTATAAGTGTATAAAATGATTTGGGTATATCCAGGTTTATAGAGGTGCCTCAAAAATTATGCTCAGGTGATCAAGGACCAAAGGATATGGAGAGCTGAAAATTTGTTGATAGTCATCACTAGAGGCATATAGGTTAGGTGAACCCAAACAAATTGATTTACAATCCATTTTTTTGGTGTTTCTAAAAAGTTACTTATATTGCCAACTTTTCATTTACTTTTTTTGTGGGAATATTCTGACTGCTAAAAAGTGCTGCATTCAAAATGAATAAAATAGCAGTTTTTTATATTCATATCTCAAAATAACTCCCCAGATGGTCTTCAAACTTTCCAAGAAAATAAACTTTGGAAAGAAGTCAAACATGAGATTTTTCTGCCTAAAAATACACCCATCAACCCCAATGAGGTTATAGATGTGAGGTAACTAGAGATGATTTGACTTTGTCATTTATGGGATAAAGGTATCATTGAATTCAGGATTAAAAAAATACACACTTGAGTTAGTACAATTATTCATATGTTCAGCATGTAAACTTTTGTTTCATTATCAGCATTACATCATCATCATGATCATTGTTAGTAACTCTCAATTATTGAAAATGTACTATTTGCCAAGTACTTAATTATTTCCACATATTTTTCCTTATTTAATCTTTAGACATCCAGAAAGATAGCAAGGCAGATACTGAAGGCTCACTTAATGTATGATTCACTTAGTATCTATTCTAATACCCTTCTCCTTTTCCTTTGTATATTACAGTGGTTAGAAAGTGAAATATTAGAATTCCCAGCCCCTCCTGCAACAAGATGTGCCCACGTGACACAATTCCGACCAATGAGGTATAGGTGGAAATCTCTGGAATAGAATCTCTTCCCAAAAGCTTTCAAGGAGACGATTTTCACCCTTCACCCTTCACTGTGTTTATCTAAAACCTGACCCAATGCCTAGATGTGCAGCAGACACTGAAAACATGAGGGAAAAAGGATGGTAAGACTAGAGAAGCAAGAAGAGTCACCTGGGACGTTAAATAGGCTGTTAGGAAGTAGCGTCGTCCAAAACCAAACTACTGCTCTGGTGAACAAGAATAACAACAAGTTAATTTAATCAGAATTCTATAGATTTGATCCCTTGATTGTTTGTCAAAACTTTGCCCTCCTCTCCGTTCTGGCTGCCACTGGTCTGGCCTTTTATATGCCTTCCTCTTTCTCTTCTGGAAAGCAGCTTCTTCCATGTATTGATAACTTTATGAAACTACAGCTTCACTCTTGGATTCACAACCTCTGTATTTTTAGTTATGTGATAAAAAGAAAGCCCCTATTTAGTTAGGGTGCTGTGGTTGAGGTTTCCTTATACACTCAACACAAGTATAACTATTTCAGATTGATTCTGCTCTTCCTATTTTATAGATGATGAAATGGAGGACTAGGGAGGTTTTGTAACTTGCCTAAAGTTCCACAGGTTGTAAGTACTTTTTGCAAGATTCAAATTCAACCTGTCAGAATCTGAACCTGATCTTCTTTACATTATAGAATTAAAAAAAAATATTTGGCTGAACCACTTAGAATGGCCAGTGGCCATTTCATATGATTCATCCTGGTTGGTTAAGTTATAATAATAACTTGTTATTATGTATAACTTGTATACAAAATACATACACACTCACTAGAATTCTAAAACTGTACCTCGGTTTCCTGGTCAATTAGTAAAATTCAGATTTGATTAATTCAGTTGATGAATAAGGACATACTATAATGACTAACTTAATTAAATTGTTAATTCCAAAGTCATTAATTTTTAGTGTATAAATATAGCTTTAATGTTCAAATACCTGCCATTGTTCCTAACATTCAGAGGGAATCCCCAAAATATTCATTGAATAAAGAATAGTTTGAATTTAGTAACCTTCTTTGCAGGTGGCTTTTTTTAAAAAAATACATTTTTAAGGAGGAGTATTATTGCCTGTATTACAGTTACTGGTCTGATGCTCAGTTATGTTAACCCTTAGAAACAAATGACTAGTTTTACCAGGGGTATTCTTCCCCACTTGGTCTAACACACTGTTATTCTTATTTTAATATGTGGCTCAGGTCATGCACATTGTGTTGTCTTCCTAACACGTACCTTAGTATTACTCTGTACCTTGTACATACATCTGTTATTGCATTAACTACAATCTCATGTAAACTTTCTCTACTAATTTGTGAGCTTATTAAAAGCAAGAACCTTGTCTTTATCTTTATATTCCAGGGATTTGAATGGCATTTGATAAATGTTTGGTGAATGGAATTTATTACTATGATTCAAATCTGTTTAATGTCAACTATACATTTTATAAAGATGGATTTATCTGTAAACTTTCAAATGAGATTTAATGACTTTTGGGGGGGAATATGGGAAAGCATTTGAAAGAAAAAGAAAGCGAGTTAAAGTTGAATTCTGAAGGAATATTTGAATATTTGGAGACAGACAATTCAAAAGAGGAAGAAATGGAGAAGTGGGTGGTAGCAGATGTTTTTGGCTACAAAGGACACCCAGGCAAAGCACATCTGTGATTTTGATGACACTTCATCATTGTTATGTGAAATCAACAAGAGTTGTGTAAAAGGCAGCTGAAGACTGGCACATGACCAAGAATAAAGGAAAGACCTTGCTGGTTGTGAGTGTGGTCAAGTTTTGATTTGCTTTAGAAAGTTCTGCTTTGTTGCAATATTTTTTGGTATGAGGTGACCATTAATGGAATCAGGATACAGGTCTAAGATTAGGCTCATTCTTAGATGGAAATATTAGATTTGTGGTGTTCACTGATGCAGGCAGCCATGGGCTCTGAGCAAACCTGAAAGTTTTTGCTGAATATGATCTGTCAGTATTACCTTAAGACTTATCTATCTTCTGAAACTGAGCCATCTTTGTAGCTAGTCACATAGACTACAGAGTAGATCAAGGTAACTGCAGCATGGTTTATGTGTAACTAGATGCTCTTCCAAGAGATGGATTGGCTTATTTGCTGCTTGCTGCAATGTTTGCTGCTCACTCAGAAGGTACTGGGATCCTTGGCCTCTCTTGTGCAATGCAGCCCACCGTGTGTGGATGTGCATCTAGCCCTTCTAGTTATCTTTTGGGGGCTGGGGAAAGTATGCTGAAGTTCATGTTGCTGTGCTGTGCATAATAAAGTCCTTTGTCTTTTTGACCCAGGAATCTCATGTCTTCTGTCAGCATGACACTTCTTGCCACATAACACTGGCAAACTAAACTGTTAGCTTGCAAGTGGGGTAAAATCTCAGACCCTTCCCAGTTCTTGAAAGTTGATGTCTCCTTCATAAAAGCTGTGCTGAGTGGATAAATATAATTTTACATAAAGACTGAGTGGTATCCAGGGGATCGTCTGTATCCAGAGACATAATTATCCAGCCTACAAAAATGAAGGCTAACATGGAAAATATTGTGATGTCTTGAGGTAAAGTGACTCTCAATTCTGATGAATCTGTAAATTTAATTTTTCTCCACACTGAACAAACATATTCTTACACCCATGGTAAGTAGATTTTTTTTTTGAGCTAGGTAGGTCATTTAAAGCCCTGGATCTTGAGGTAGTACTTGCTGGGTGGAATAGGTAAAAGACATAGCTGATACCAAAGAAAGATTGATTGCTTACTGGAGCATTTAGGAAATTTCACTCATACATATATAAAAGTCAGTAAATAGTTCTATTCAAAAAGTAACAGTGTGTTGAAGGATGACTAAGTGAATAATGAAATAAAAGTAGGATAATTTTATAGGCACTGGGAGACACGGTTATACATATAAAAGAGTTCAACTAACACTATATTCAAGGGCAGTCAAGTGAATAATGAAATAACAGTAAGATGTTTTCATAGCACTGTGAGACATGGTTAGTTGTAATAGTCATTATATTGTAGTCATTGCCGACTTGTGTGTTTTAATCCCCTCAACTGTTGCACCAAATATTCTAGTATAAAAAATGTACATGAACAAACACAAAATGTTGAAAACTGCTAACAAAAAACCAGAATTGGGAATGAGGGAGCAAGAAAAACACAAAAGAGTTAAAGATTTAAGCTTGCTAGCATATATGAAAAAACATGCCATAAAAAGTGTTCACTAATTCAGAAACTTTCACAATTGTGAGAGGAGAGATTCAAAAATGGGCAGATCTATTTACAAACATTTAACAATCTAGAAGCAATAACTATCTAGGGAGGTAGAATTTTAATTAAATGTCTAGAGGCAACCTAAAATGATGTAAGTGAATTTAAAATTTAAAAGGAAGTAATCAGTTATAATTACAAATATAGTTATAGATAATTAGACAAATTCTATAGTGATATAATTAAATGAATGGCATGTCCTTCTGTCTTCAGTTCATTCATTCAGTAATTGAGCTTCTCTAATATCCCATTCATTTGTTCCTGTCTGTAAGGAGTTCATACTCTAGTGGTGAAGAAAGTATATAAACAACTGTCTACAACATGCCAGATTTAGTTAACTACTTTAATAAATGTACAAAGATATTTTGAGACTAATTTCTGACTAAAGCAATTACAGAGGGCATCATGGAAGAAGTAGCATTACTCAATAGAAAACTCAATAGAATTTTTATAGACAAAGGGATTGGGACGGGCATGAACTACGGCACAAAGTTGTGAAAGTGCCGGACAAGTTCAAGGAAGGCTGAGTGGTCTAAAATGTCAGTACAGTATTGGATTTTGTTTTGTTAGCTAATCAAAATCTTCTTCTATTTCTCTTTAAAAGATGAGTTAGGTTCATTTATATTTACTGATATGGTAAACGTTTGGCCTTTTTTCTGCCAGGTAGTTTCATTTCACATGACTCGTCTTTCATTGGGTGGTTTATTTACTCTTCTCTCTTTTGGAGTATATATCTTTTTATATTTTAGGAAGGTTTGAATGTTTTTCTCTAATAATTACCTTTATACTAATATCTTTATATAATACAATAATTTCTCTTTTTCTCTCCCTTTGTCCCTCTTCCTGCTCCCCAAGTCCCCATCTCTCTCTCTTCCTATTATCCGATGGTTACCTACTATAAGCAATACTGAAATTACCTTGTAAATTCTCTTTCTTCCCTCCATATCTTATTTGAGATAATATCTTTTTACTCCCAGTTAACATCCAAGTTAATACCTAATCCAAGTTAATATTTAAGCAATCACTGAATTCATTTTACTTTTTTTTTTAATCATTTTACTTTTTAATATATTCCCTTTTCTTGCCCTGTCACCCATTTTTGGGTAGTTGTAATGTATCTATATTCTCAGAGCACATATACATTATATATTATAATTGCCCCTTCACAATAATCATTTAGTAAAAATTCTAAAGGTAAATGTGTTTTTAATGTTGTTCATCAGTCTTTTTGATTGTCTGAAATTTCTCTTACAGATTCCTCAGGTACGACTCACGGAAACATTATTTCCTAAGTTATTTTACATTCTTAACACTTTGTCTGCAGTCTTTATACTTGGGGGTCAGTTTGACCAGATATAAAATCTTGGCTCATATTTTGCTCTCTTGAATATTTTAAATATGTTTTTATATTCTTTTTTAGCCTAAAGAATTGCTGTTGAAAAGTTTAATGATAAACTGACTTTTCCTTTTCTCCAGAGGTTGACATTTTCCCTAGAATAGGGATTCTCAAGTATTTTTGGTCTCAGGAACTTCTTACAGTTTTAAAAACTATTGAGGACCCCCCAAACCTTTTACTTATGTGTAGTACATCTAGTGATATTTGCCTTACTAAAAATTAAAACTGAGAAATTAAAGAAGTTATTTATTAAATCATTTAAAATAACAATAGTATACCTGTTATACTTAAGAGCCTAATATATGTTAAGTGAAAAAATAATATATTTTTCTAAATTGAAAAATAGTGAAAATAATTACTTTATATTTTTACAAATCTCCTAATGTCTGGCTTAAGAGAAGAAAGTTAGATTCTCATACCTGGTATAGTCAATCTTTTGAAATATGTTGTTTGGGTTAAGAAAATCTGGCTTCACACAAATACGTAGGTGAAAATGGAGTAGTATTTTAATAGAGTTTGCAGATAATTGCAGATATTCTTCTTTGATGCTACACCAAGTTTTGACAAATGACAGTTTCTTAAAGATTTGTTGCAATGTGGAATTTGAAATCATAACAATGAACTTTTGGGACATGGCTACATTAAAATCCATTTATCCGTTATGCACTTTGAATAGATCTTTTCTCTAGCATCATGTATGTATTGGTCTCTTGGAAACTATGGGTTCACTGAGTTATGCAGACCTTTTGAATATTGACACATTTCACTATATAATATCAAAGCATCACATTTATTAATATTACTATTGATCTTATCATAAAAGTCTTTGAGTATTGGAAAGCTGTAACTTATAGTCGTAAATACAAGTTTTTTCCAAAATTCTAATTTTCTTTTGAAAGTTCAAATTTTATCACTGATAAAGAATAGTATCAGTACTTTTCTTCACTTCATTTATTTTCTGGAAAAATTTCTGTCAAATACCCAAACCTTAATAACCATAACTTGGTCTATAAGTTGTTATTTGCAATAAAAATGGTGTTCTATGTAAAAAGTGACTAGTTCAGATTGTAGCTCAAGCAATGCCCAAGTGTTTTTCCTTAAGACGCACTGTCTTATTTTGGTATGCTGCAGAAATGCTTTATACATACTCCCCAGTTCCTCACATAACATTGTAAGGGTCAAATTTTTTTTAAAAAATCAATTTTTATTGCTTTATCAAGAAACTTCTTAAAATGAATCTAACTTTTTTTTTCTGCATTCGTATTAATGAAGAATACAGTTTAGTACCAGTTTTTACTCATGGTAAGAGTTTTACCCATCATTGCTTTTACAAGGCAGTATAGTTACTCCCTGTTGCTTTTTTGTTAGTGCAAATGTTAAAATAGTGATATTTGTGTGCCTCTTGAAAGGTTTTTGTGGTTTCCCCAGGATCTGCAAAGCAGTTTGAGAACTGCTGTTTTAGAATATGTCTTGGTGTTGACCATTCTGAGACTATTTTATCAAGTATGTAGCTTCAATATATAAAGTCTTTTATTTCTGGAAACTTACCTTGAATCAGTTGTTTCATTATTATGGTTTTTTTCTTTTAACATTGATGTATATTTTATCCTGTTTGCCTACCTTCTATATCTGTCACTTTCTCTTGGCCATTTTTGTCTTTCTTTATTGCTTTTTTGGGTAATTTCCTCTTTTCAATCTTTAATTTTCTTAAAGCATTATCTATTATATTCATGCATTTTTCTGTTCCTTTTAGTTTCATTTCTGAAATTTCACCCATTATTCTAATTTTGTTACTTCTCTTTTTAAATTTTCCCTTTTTACAATCACATTTCTGTTTTTATAATTTTGATTTATGTTATTCTCTCATAGCTTCTATCATTTAAAAAATTGCTTGTCTTGAAATATTAAGTTGCAGTTTCTAACTCTTTTTTGTGGGCATGTGCTTTGGACATGCTTTTGTTGTAGGAACATTATTCTGTTCTTAATCTCTTTTCCTAATAACTTTGAGTGGGATTTGATCGTCATCCTTTTCTTCTGCATGTTTCACAGTGAAATGCAGCTTCCTATACTTTGAGAAGAGTGTGGTCACCCATCATACCTTTTCTAGTTCTGATGCTCTAGAATTCCCTCTTCTGTGGTTTTTCAACGTGATTAAAGAAATATAGCTTTTCCTTTTCTGCTCCCCTTCTCCAATTTTATGTAAACCTTCTCTTTCCTTTGCCCCTCGAATTTGAATTTTGTTTTCAGGAATTACCCCCTACGGCGTTGTCTTTGCAGAGTTATTCTGATTTACAATTTTCAAGAGTTCCTCTTGCCCAGACTGCTGTGGCACTATCAAGTGCCATTATGGTTTTTCTTGTACTCACCTCTGCATGAGATCTTGCAAAACCTCCTCCTAGCTTTGGTTTCCATTGCCGTGAAGACGCGCTGCTGCTTGAGGCTTGTCCTTTTTTAGGGTTATCGGAATGATGACCTTCCCTTTGCTCCCTATCTTCACTGTCTCCTGTAGCAGTTACTGACGGTACTAGGTTATCATGATTTTCCAGCTTTGGGGAGCTGGGAATACTTAACCATATAGTTTTATTGTAGATGTTGTTCTGATGCTTTAGTTTTGCTTTTCTAATGGCTTTGTCTAAGACACGCCCTTCTCGGTGGCAGGAATCAGGAACAGGAGATGCCAACGCAAACTATGTAATTGTATTTAACTTATGCTTGCTCTTATCCCATTGTATGTCATGTGGCATGGCTGACCAAAACATCAGTGAGGCAGGGGAGGTTACTTTCTCCTCCATGGGGTGAGGAGAAGTTCAGAGTTGTGAGTTATAATACAATCCACCATGGTCTTGTTTGAATACGATCAAATTCTTGCTCTTACGCGCCCCCTGAGACGGAGTCGGCATACTACAATAACCACATGCACAGCGAGAAGAAGGAAAGGGAAAAGCAGGTTTAATAAATTCAAAAGAAGGGTAAGGTGCAGAAAGTCCTAAAAACTGGGCTTTTTGAGAGAAATCATTTTAACTTTTTCAATCAATGTTCGGTTGTAGGAATGGGCCATTGTGACACAGATTAATATAGAAATGCTTCCCGTTGCAAAGATTTAGAAATCCAAAATATACTTCATAAATACATGATTTAGTGAGCAAAAAAGATAACTCTTTCTTGTAGAAAACCATGGGAAGTTAAAATCTAGGGTGATGGGACTGGTAGATGGTAAGGTGGTAGTCTTGAGTAGTTACAGGGACCAGAGATAAGCCTTCTGTGGCAAAAGAATTGATAGTTTAACATTCACAACAGGGTATAAAACAAGACCTCAGACCCATCAAGAGAGACAGAATTCAGGGCCTTAATAAATGTATCTGGGACTTCCCTGGTGGCGCAGTGGTTAAGAATCCGCCTGCCAATGCAGGGAACACGAGTTCGAGCCCTGGTCGGGGAAGATCCCACATGCCTCGGAGCAGCTAAGCCCATGTGTCACAACTATTGAGCCTGTGCTCTAGAGCCCACGAGCCACAACTACTGAAACCCGCGTGCCTAGAGCCCGTGCTCTGCCACAAGAGAAGCCACTGCAATGAGAAGCCTGCACACCGCGATAAAAAGTAGCCCCCGCTCACCGCAACTAGAGAAAAAGCCCATGCACAGCAACGAAGACCCAACGCAGCCAAAAATAAATAAACAAATAAATTAATTTTTAAAAATGTATCTGAAAAAGCTCGCTGAGCCATCTCTGGAAAAGAGGACTACAAAAACTCCCATCCATTGCCCCAGAGAGCATGAAATTTATTCCTGCTGATACTTTGCACGGGGAAAAAAAAAGTGTTCGGTAAAAAAGAAAAATTCTAAGTCAGCACTGAGGAGGGGATTGCATCTGAATTTATAATACATAAGTGGTGAAGAAAACTCTAAACTGAGACGGCAACATAAAGCTGATCCTAGCTTGGTGATATCCCTGGTGCCCAAAACAGTAGCAAACAGAGAACCTCTCTAGAGGGATTTTCCAGAAGGACATGCAGGATTCTTATTAGGAAAAAAATTTCTTGCAAAAATAAAGTTCCCTCTTTCTTTCTCTTTCTTTTAGTCTTCTTCTTCCCTTTCTCCTTCCCTTTCCCCTTTCTCTTTCTCTCTCCCTCCCTCTCTCCCTCTCTCCTTCTCTCTCTCTCTCATACACACACACACAGCACACCACACAGTATAAATACTCCAAAACCATACAATGATCTAACTCAACTTGAATGTCAGTTTATAGACATAATAAGGAGGATAATTCCCTAAGAACTTGAGATTATGAACAAAATGAAAGACATGATTAAAAAAAACTACATGTATCCCTTACTTAACAGTAGCAGTCTGAAAATTCTGAAAAGCAGATATTCTGCAGGAAAATGATAACTAGAAATGAATTTTCCCATTATTCAAATGGGAAAAATTATCATGTGTTATAAGTCACTCCCAAACTCCCAGTAAATTTCCTAAAATGTACCTAAGGCACTGTAAAATCTTTACATATAAGTAAAAAACTATCATGTTAGCATGTAAATGTTTAAAACATTGCTTCAGGATTACAAAACAATTAATGTGATTGTTAATAGTTGCTCTGTATGTAGTAACATAAATGGTTTGCATGCTGTACCTTAAACACTATTTTCATATAATACAGTAAAAACAGAGAGCAATAAATAAATCTGTTAGAAAAATGCAGACACAATTTATAATGAACACCAAGACATTTTTCAGTAATTAATTGTAGTTACTCAACAAGAGGATTAAAAACTTGGACTTGACCGACAGAGGGAGAAGGGGAAGACCACTGAAGTCATCATTTTTGCAACCAGTTGCAAAAGTTGATAGTGCCAAGTGGGTGATAAAGTATTCATGTCAGGAAAAATATCAGGTTAAAAGGAATAGTTATAAGTTCTCCACCATTTTTATGCTGCTCTAGAGACTCCTGAACAGGAAGGCTTTGAAAAATCTTCACTAAAGGTGATGGAATCAATGCTTTAGGATAAAATCTCTTATAAACTAGAACTCTGCTTACATGCCCATTTTTTAATGTTGGGAAACATTAGACTTCTCCTAGTGCCAGCAATATTCAAGACATATGTTTCTTTCATTGACACTCGGCCTGATTTTTCAAAACATCTAACTTTGATTTTTAACTTTTTTTTTTTAAATAAATTTATTTATTTATTTATTTATTTATTTATTTTTGGCTGTGTTGGGTCTTCGTTTCTGTGTGAGGGCTTTCTCCAGTTGCAGTGAGCGGGGGCCACTCTTCACCGCAGTGCGCGGGCCTCTCACTGTCGCGACCTCTCCCGTTGAGGAGCACAGGCTCCAGACGCGCAGGCTCAGTAGTTGTGGCGCACAGGCTTAGTTGCTCCACGGCATGTGGGATATTCCTGGACCAGGGCTCGAACCCGTGCTCCCTGCATTGGCAGGCAGATTCTTAACCACTGTGCCACCAGGGAAGCCCGATTTTTAACATTTTACCAATTATAGTTGGACCATAGCTTCTTTTCTCCAAATGTCATTTTGTTAAAAAATGTTGCAACGAGTTTTATAAAATGTAAATAAAAATTTCCTTATTTAGACATTAGCGAAAAAAACATTGCATTGAGACATATGTATAGTCTATGAATTTTTGAATATAAAAATGATAATTCATACTACCAGAAAATATTGGCCAGCGAGGTTTCTGTGGAGGTGGGTCTGTATGTTTAAAATGATGAAATTAAATTATATTCCTTTAAGGAATGTAGCTCAGAAGGAAAAAATACAGTAACCAAATCAAAGCAAAACAAAACAAAACAAAAAAGACTATGAGAGAAAGATCAAATTAGAACTTCTAGAAATAAAATATAGAGGCATTGAAGTAAAACTTTAATTGATGAGTTAAAGTAAATGTAGAACTAGAAGAGAGAGGTCGTGAACTAAAAGTTACATCTTATAAAATGATCAAAATGCATGAGGCCAAAGAGTTAATTAGTTGAAAAGAATTCAAAGAAAGGAATTAGAAGTTTCAAGGTAAGAATTCTGGAAAGGGAGAATTGTGAGATTAAGAAAACAATAATCAAAGATGTACTGGCTGACGATTTTTCAGTGATGTGTACCGCCAGTTCCGAAATGCCCAATAAACCCCAATTGTGATTAACATTAAATCCATACATAGACATACTATTGACCTGCTGCAAAACATCAGAGGAAAACAGAAAAACCTTGATCTCTTTCAAAAATACAAACAATTAACCTACAAAGGAATAACCATGAGACTAACAGCAAACTTTAAACAACAGAGATCAGATAATAATAATGTAATATCTTCAAAGAGTGGAGGGAAAATAGCTACCAAATTAGAGTTCTTTACCAGCTAAACAAAAATTCAAGAGTGAAGGTGAAATGGAATTTTTATCTAAGACTAAAGAAATAACTACTTAGTGAATAAGAAACCTAAGCACTGAAAGAAAAGGGTAATAAGAAAGAAATTTGGTAAACATTCAGGTAATTTTAAGTAGTAATTTTTTGTAAAAAGTAATAATAGTTTTAATGACTAATTTGGAAGTGTAACAAAAGGATGGAAGTTATGTGAATGAAGATGGAAATGTAGTCAACTGAGCTAAAGAATTATTTCTAAAATCCTTGTTTTATTTTAGTTGAGGAAATGTATATTGATTAATTTTAGACTTTGTTAGTGTGTACTCTAAAAACTAAAGATCATTTATTAAACAATAGAAGTAACAATATAACTTTTACACAAGCAGAAGAAAAAAGAGGAGAATATGGCAACCAATAGAAAAAAAATAAAGAAAAATTTTGTTAAATAGGAGGCAGCAAATAAAAGTGATAGCAATACATCTGAATATATTAGCAATTAGAATCAATATAAATGTTCTAATTTACCAGTTAATATGCAAAGATTTTCAGATTGGATTAAAATAAAAGTAAACAAAACAATATCAAGTTTTATACTATTTTCAAGACATGCCTAAAATATCAAAACAAGTAAAGTTTTAAAGGAAAAGGATAAAGAATAAATGTCAGGTTAATATTAAATTGAATAAGGTTGATATAACTTCATCAAGTTATATAAGATGAAACAGACTTTAAGGCAAACTTCATTATTTGAGATAAAGAGAGTCACAATCACAGAAGGAACAACTTATTGCTATAACAAGAAGATACAATTCTGAACCTGTGTGTATCTAAACACATAAGAAAATAAAAATAAAAATCTGACAGAGTTACAAGGTGAAATAAACAAATCCACAGTCATAGTGGGGAAATTGTAGTAGACATCTCTTAAAATTAACAGATAAACTTGGCAAAAAAATAGTAAGAAAATGGTGAAGGGCCAATGACACCGTTAACTAACCTATTTAATGGATGTATGTTTGAAACTTTATGCATAGTAATTAGAGAGCATATCCTAGGCAACAAACTAAATCTCAACCAAGATTGAAAACTTGAATTTAAGCTGATCACATTCTCTGATCATAACAAAATAACATTAGAAATCAATTAAAAAATAATAGCCACACCCAAGTCATTCTATGGAAAAATGAGAAAACACCTTTTGGGATCAAAGAAAAAAATTAGAATTTAGATGATATTTCAATCCAAACAAAAATGTAAAAAACTATGCTAAAAATGAATGGAATGTAACTTAAGTGATAAGGAAGATTTCATAAATGTGAAAATTAGAAAAGAAGAAAGGCTGAGAAATTAGTGACTTATGTGTCCAACTCAAGAAGTTAGAAAAAGAATAATACAACCAAACACAAATAAATTAAAAGAAAACAATATGTTAAAAATAAATTGGATACCCCAGGGCCCTCTCGCCTTATGATATAGCCCACATTCTGTCTATGGA
Organism: Balaenoptera borealis; assembly: GCF_965194805.1. NCBI lineage: Eukaryota > Metazoa > Chordata > Mammalia > Artiodactyla > Balaenopteridae > Balaenoptera > Balaenoptera borealis. Next base: position 27,421,805 of record NC_138876.1, on the reverse strand, counting down.
GTGTGTATCTCCCTGAATAAGTCTGCTTTTACTGTTAAAAAATAAATAAATTGGTTATATTAAATACAGTGGCATAAACAAAGAACTGGTTCTTTGAAAAGATTAATAAAATAGACCAATCTCATAATTTTAACATTTTCCATTTGTTTCTCCAACTAGTTAACAACTATCTATTTATAATTTAACAATTAGTCAACTTTAAAAAAATAAATGAAATTCCCTGTTCAAATAAATGGGGTGGTTTCAGTTTACTATTAGAACATAGATTTGTACTACAAATTTAGTAAAAACAGCTAGACATGAATCTGGTATGTACATAATGATTACAGTTTTTACTAGTTATACAGAGAGTAGTAGATAATATAACAAAATTTAATGGTGTTGGGGCGACTAGAGTGCAATTAAATGTTTAATAATTACAAAAATTATCATGTGATATATCAAATTAATAATGAGATTTATTTTTTTACATAAAGGATCTCTGAACGAACTAATCTGAACATCTAAAGAGGATCATATTTTTTAAGGCTTGTATGACTCCTGTCAATCTGTTACTAAGCGAGGGCTCACTGCCCAACACGCACAGAAGCCAGTACTATGCCCCTGGCTTTTGAGAAAAGAGTGAGATTTATTGCCAGGTCAACTGGCAAGGAGACAGGAGTCAAGGCTCTCACATTTGTCTCCCTGATCCAGGGTTCAGGAAGAAATTAAAGGGGTCCGGGGAATTTCAAACTTGGAAACTGATTGTCTACACTCAAATCAGTCCATATAAGCTACATGTGCTGCTGGAAACCAGAGTTTCCTTACTGAAGGACTTCTCTCTTTGTAAAGGGCTCCTGTGGTAGCACCTCTATTCTTAGAGTTCTCCATAGACTAAAGATTCTTGGTTCCGGAGTCGTCCTGGAGACGTGGGTTCCAGTCTGGCACACGCGCAGTGCTGTCTCTGTAAAAGAACTCGAAGTTTGAGTAATCGACAGCTTATTTAAGCAAAACTAGTTTAAGCTGCTCAATGTTTTATATGCTGTTTCAAATCTTCAGAAGATTGTCTTGTGATATTCAGATAATTTTTTTGATGGGAGCGACTGTGTGTATGTGTACTGCTTAACAGATTCACAAATTGTATAGATCTATTAGATTAAGAAGAAGATGACCAAGAGGGGAAAAGCAAAACGATAAGACTACTAGCAATGGCAGAGCGTTAAGGTAGAATAATAATCACTATGCCCTGTAAGTACTAAAACAAAGGGAACTTTGAGGAGGTGGCAAGGCTATTTGAAAGTCAGTACTGTGGTGAGAAGAAACGCCCTCTTTTCTCTATAGTTAGAATTATGAGTCTAGAATTAGACAGGTTCTATCATGTACAAGATGCATGGCCTTCAGAAAGTTACTTGACTCCATGGACCTGACTTATTTTTTAATCTATAGAATAGATCTTTGAATAACAACAAAATATATTAAAATGTGAAAATTAAATAAGAAAGGCTAGGTAAAGCACCAAACACTCAGCAGAAGGTGTTAAATAAATATCAGGGCACTTTACCCTTTCTTTGTGTTCCTGTCACAATTTCTACATATTTAGTGATGGTCATTTAATTCACTGACACATGGACATTTGCTGTATTAAGTCTAACTATACAAGTTGTGGATGCTGGTAGTGTAAATGACAAAAGTTATTCAGTAGTATTTATATTAATACAATCATATGAAATAAATGGCTATCTGACAGAATTTAAAAAAAAATTTTTACTCTTGATTAATTGCTACTTATGGTTATATGAATGCTACATTTATAGCTGCTCCAGCAGAAACTTCTTTCTTTTCAATAGGTAATTTTAGGTTTTAAGAACACAGTGTAATCAGTAACATTTTCATCACTGTGATTTTCATGTTTTCACTGGGAACCATTGAAAGAAATCAGAGATATTTGTTTTAATGAGAAACTCAGAATACCCTAAGATAAGCCACTTTCTCTGAGAATGAACTCATTGCCTTTATTTTCTATCCAAGTTGTTAGTCTTACATCATCCTTCTCAATCTCAGATTTCTGAATAGTTCTTTAGTGGTGCCAAGTTTCTTCATAACTATGCTTAACCATCATTTTTGTGAGTATTATTTCATTTCCCTATCCTCTAAGGGCAGTATTGAGTTTTGAATTCATTTAACTAAATTACGGGCTAAGACTCTGCAGTGCTTTTGACTATTGAAAGATTCTAGCATAAAAAAAGGAATTATATACCCAGCTTGAAAAGAACCAGTGTTTATTAACTAGTTTGTATTTGCAGTGAAATGCTGCATACGAAAATGCAGCAGGAGCCACAAAGGGCTAAGATCAGAAAGTTTAAAATGTTTTGTCACAACTTAATTTAGGCTTTATAGCTTTAGATGATTGGCTGATGATCTTGGTGGTGAATATTCCCACTTAAAAAAAAGATAGGTGTTTAAGCAGCACTGTTGACCCTACAAACCACATTTTTGCTTTGCTTTTGGCTGTCTGGGAGGCCCCACCATTTGGGCTGCTAGGAGGATACTTCGAGGCTCAAAGGAGGAAGCAGGAGAGATGTATGACAGTATGGAGTGGCAAGGTGGGCTGGCGGGACGAAGGGTACATGTCACAATTAAAGACCTTCATTGTTTATTTTTTTGTTTGAACACTAGTCACACTAAATATCTTTACAGGGCATATCTGGCCCAACACTCAGGTATGCGATCCTTGTTAAAAGAACTGTGTTATTAGGTGTCCTAAAGCCCTGCTCTGGGAGGCCTCTTTAAAAGAGCAGACTATGAGAAAGAGACAGAACCTCCATATGGCACAGGGAGAGAGAAGAGCACAGAGGTCAACTATCAGAGAAAATCAGCAGCAGCATGGACCACAGATCAGCTAGGTCAACGGAGCCGAAGGGTGGCAAAAACAGTTGGCACTGGAGCTATAGGGATACCTCCCACAGCTCTAATTATATATAAGAATCACCTCCTCCTATCCCCCAGCCCCAACAGAAGAATTAAATCAGTCTCATCAGAATCTTAGACTTTCTTCTAATCAAACACAAGGGTTCTTAAAACGTTAGGAGGGCTTCCCTGGTGGCGCAGTGGTTGAGAGTCCGCCTGCCAATGCAGGGGACACGGGTTCGAGCCCTGGTCTGGGAAGATCCCACGTGCCGCGGAGCAACTGGGCCCGTAGCCACAACTACTGAGCCTGCGCGTCTGGAGCCTGTGCTCCGCAACAAGAGAGGCCGCGATAGTGAGAGGCCCGCGCACCGCGTTGAAGAGTGGCCCCTGCTCGCCGCAACTAGAGAAAGCCCTCGCACAGAAACGAAGACCCAACACAGCCAAAACATAAATAAATAAATAAATAAATTAATTTAAAAACAAAAACAACAAAAAAATTAAGAATTCAGAGATTGTAAATATGACAAAATTAAACTTATCACTGGATGAGGCTCTTATGATTTGTAAGCAATTTTTGTTTAAAATAAATAAATGCCATAATATTAATAAATTCATATTCCCACCATCAAGTTAATGGGTATTTATTAAAGATGTTAAATTTATTATAAGGCTAGTTGCTACTCTACTACAAATGGGGAAAAAAACTCCAGCAAATTGTTTGTTTTAAGTGACATGATAAAGGGATGTAAGTACATAAACAGTCATTTTGGTATATGCATTTATTGCAATTTTTACTGAAAATTATTATTAGGAGTCCTGTTAGAAATGGACTCAACATACAGTTGATAAAAGAGAGAAAAGTAGTTAAAATCAATAATCAACAGATAAATATACATACGGAGACAATATACCAATCACTGTCAGGAAATATTTGTTGAAATCAGGGTTAATCATCTGTTGTATGTATGTCTGGTGATAATGCATATATTTAAAATATCTGAATAAAATTTTACAAAAAACGGCCATACGTATTTATTAAAAATAAAAATTCTGAATCTTAATTTTATATCCCCAATTTTAATTATCGTTTTATTAACTTGTACTGTGTGACAAGCTGTCAAAGCTACAGGGTCATAACCCATTTAAATTAGATTGAGTCAAGTAGATCTTTGAAGTATCCCTCTATTCAATTATTGTCGTACTTTGGTATCTGCAGGAGACTGGTTCCAGGACCCCGGAGGATAACAAAATTTGTGGATACTCAAGTCCCTTATATAAAATGGCATAGAATTCACATATAACCTACACACATCCTCCCATATGCTTTAAATCATCTCTAGATTCCATATAATACCTAATACAATGTAAATACTATGTAAATAGTTGTAAATACAATGTAAATGATATGCAAATAGTTGCCAGAGCACAGCAAATTTAAGTTTTGCCTTCCGGAACTTTCTGAAAATTTTTTTGAATATTTTTGACCCTAGCTTGTTAGAATTTCCAGATGCAGAACCCACAGATACAGAGCGCTGACTGTATTTTAATGTGTTATGCAAAGGGGTTTGATGTGGCTAAGGGGGAATCAATTAACCTATTAAACTTTTTAAACTTGTGGTAGGAAGGGGTTGTTGGAGATTTGGGAAGGTAGAGTAAGAGATAGAGCATTTAGAAATGAAAGAGATAGACTGAAAAAAAAAAAAAAATAAACAAAGGGCATTCCAGAGAATAAAGGCAACACAGAAATACCTTGGTGATGAAAAATTGGCAAATGTAATTTTAAACATCTTAATTTTTTATAGGGGATGGGAAAGAGTGAAGAAAGTAAATAGTTTTTGACATTTAATTTTTCTCAAAGTGACATTTCTATTTTAGAATATTTGTAAGATTTTGAATAAATTCCATTTTAAATACTTAACCTTTTAGGATAAATGTAGATGATTATTATTTTGTGAAATATTTTTATGATGCAGTCTAGCTTTAATATACAGATTAGATTTAATTTTTTTCTCTTTTAGCAGCACAATCATCTCAGCATACCAACCACTGGGAATATTACTTCCCTCTCCAGTTTTCATTTGCAAATTTCAATATAGCATGGTATGGTTACCAGCTGGTGTTTCTTCTATAACATTATACTCAGGCTTTTCAGCTTTGAAATAATAATATTTCAAAGCAAGTGGAAATCCTTTCTGAGCATATGATTTTGTGTAACACATTTATAAAACATAAAATGTAGTTTAAGTTTATGCTTATTATACATATTGGAAATATGCTGATGGCATATTAATATGAATTTAGAAACCCTATTGGTTTTTAATAGTTTATTATGCAACTTATCAAGTTCTTAAGATTAGCCTTTTTTTTTTTTTTGCTTAATATTACATTATCATTTTAGTTGTCTCAAAAGCCCTGAAAGCCCTATGATCTTTTTTCGATAAATGGATTAAAAATTTGTCAGGTTTCACAAGGGTTCTTTAAGCATCTCTGCTGAATAATTATTCTGTAAATATGTAGAATAGGTTTTCTGAAGGTATAAGCATGTGAATTTGCCCTTCCTTTCTTTTGCACACTCTCTCTCTCTCTTTCTCCCTCTCTGACGTCTACATATACAGTTGATCCTTGAACAACAGAGGTGTGAACTGTGGGGGACCTCTTACATGTGGATTTTTTTCAATAAATACATACAGTACTACATGATTCGTGGAACAGAGGATAGGGAAGGCTGACTATGGGACTTGAGCATCTGCCATGGATGGATGTCCCACAGATTCTGAGGGATGGTGTATTTCTTTCTTAATTCTCTGTGTGGTTTTGACTTTAGATTCTACTATAATCTTAGTAATAAACTTTCACTTTTAAGATTAAAGTTGTGGATGTGTTTCAATTATAAACCTTTTATTGATCTAACAGAAAGCATATACATATTAAGGGGTTAATTTGTATTTATAGTTGTCCCTTGGCATCCATGGGAAATTGGTTCCAGGAACCCTACCAGAGACCAAAACCTGCAGATGCTTAAGTCCCGTATATAAAATAGTACAGTTGGCCCTCCATCATATGCAGGTTCGGCACCTGCAGAATCAACCAACAAAAAATTAATTTGCGGTTGGTTGAATTGGTGATATGGAGCCTGCAGACACAAGGGCCGACTGTAATTCATTCTTAAGGCACCTGGGGTCCAGTGGCAAGCACAGTGCTGGGCCCATGGTTGGTGTCAATTAATGTTTGCTAAACTGTGCTCAATCCACAGCATTTGCTTTACAGGCTTACTTAACATTACTGCTCTACATATGCAATAAATCTCATCACTAATTGAAATGGTCTTGAACATCAAGAAATGGTTTTATATAAATTTGGTCAGTTGCATTTTTTGGTGCATGACTGACATATTGATGTCTTCAACAATTCTTTACTATTTGGTAGGCACTCAAAAACACAATTCTTATACCTTAATAACTAAGTTTAGAAGATATATACTTACACAATTGAATATATGTAGCAGTCAGACTCCAAAGATAGTTTCTCATCTAGCATAGTTTCCTAGTGAACTTTTCCTCCCAGTATTCATGCCCTTGTATAGTTTCCTCCCTTTCAATTATGACTGGCCTTAACTCACTTGTAACCAATAGAATACAGCAGAAGTGATGCTGTATAACCTACAAGATCTAGGTCAGAAGTAGACTTGCAGCTCTGCCTTAGTTTTTCTAGCCTTCAATAACCGTCTTACTCAACTGCATACAGGAGCACATGCAAGGATTGTCCAGCTGAGCCACTAAGCTTTGAGGTTGATTGTTATGCAGCAACAGATAATATAACAATATAATACAGTGTGATGAGTACAGAATGGAAGTTCCCATCTGAGGTGGGAGAGGGTGGTGATGGTGGAGAGAGAGTAAAAGGAAGGACAGCACAGAGAGTATGGACAGTTTGAAAACCCAAGTAGTAAAGCAGTAAATGATGCTTCTTTCATGAAATCCTTTCGAGCTGCAAAGTTGTTTTCTAATCAATCACCACTTCTCTCAAAGACAGGAGTCTGCTCATAAATCTTTTTGGGGAACCCCAAACTAGAAGTTCACTTATTCATTCCTTTACTTATTTGAGAAAGTTTTGCTAAACTGCTACTAGGTCCAATGCTCTGTGAGGAAGCTGAGCCAGGAGTGTCGTTTACTGTTCAATGAGAACGGTGTTAAAAGAAAGGAGAAAAATGAGATGGCAGCTGAAACGGAGGCAAAGTGGAGGAAAATGGAACAGATGTGTAAGACAGGAGAAAGGTGCTTATATAAATGGAGTTGTTAGTTAAAGGAATAAGTTTGGAAAATAAAGATCGGAGGCATAGATGGAAAGAACAGCTGCACTTCCTCCTCTGAGGTAGGTGGAAAACAAGATGCAAGGATAGGGGAAAGATAACTACATTTTTAGTGGAGGAACAATTTATATCAAATAGCGTCCATTGTCCCAACCGAGCCGAAGGTGAACTAATTTGCTGAAAACAGGGCAGGCAGAGGACGGGGAGGGCTGAGGAGGGAGGAAAGTGTTAACTGCTCTAGTTTATGTGTTGAGAAATGGGATAAGGAGCCAACTGGTGATGAGTAAAATGATGTTGTGCTGCAAGGAAGGCCCAGCTGAGGCTGGAAATCATAAATCTGTACTGCGGCCAATCACCATGGTAACATAGACTTCTCCTACAAGGTAGTTAGTTTCTGGATCAGAAAGAATGGAAATTGTTGCCTGAGTCTAGGTTAGAAGGAGACATTTGGGATACATTTTCAGTACTTACTTTAGCAAGTATTAATATTGAGTCTGAAAAATTCAATATGAAAAAAATTAACTCATGTGCATAATGAAATAATGTACACAAGTCTTGGGTTTGAGCTCTGACTCTTTAAATTCCTGGAAGACTTTGGGAAAATCATCAAGCCACTTAAACATTTTTGCTCACATACAAAATGGGAATATTTACCCAATTTCTCATGAGGCTAAAAGGAGAAAATTTAAGTAAAGTGGTTTATATATTTAAAGGTATGATTTTACTATAAGGTATCTTTTTCTTTGTCAGTAGGTAAAGTTTCATGTCATGGATGGCTTCAGTTTCTTCTCTGTTGCCGTTTGTTAATATGTCTCTTTTTATTTTCACATGTAGAAAACTTTTTTCCACCAGTTGTGTTATTCCTTATAGCTACATTTGTCTCTTTCTTTTTATTAGGCTGTTTGGTTTCTTTGTCCTAGCAGACCACCTAGTATGTTTCATGCCTTTTTTGTAGCTTGAATTCCAGTTTGCTATACTTTCTTTTTGTTTTCTTTTCTGTGGAAGCCTTAATTCTATTTGGTTGATATCCTTTCTTTTAATTGCCTACTGAAATTAGCATAATATGGATACTTTTAGTTCTTAACCTGACTGATCCAAAGATAAAAGATGCCTGGCAATGTTATTAACTGTTTAATTTCTTGGATCATATTCTTATAGTAAGCATTTTACCACATCCCTTTATTCACACAATTGCTTATTATTTGTACAATTTTCCTAACTTATTCATTTATATATGACATCTATTGGTGCCATTGGTTTTAAAACATGGTCTTTAAGCAAGAAATGACTGTGTTTGTTCAACTTCTTTTTATAAGTTGTCAGTAAAATCCTCAGATGAATGAGTTTGCTTTCTTATTTAAATATCCCTTTAGTATTTGCTCTTTTCTATTTTTCATGTTTGTATGAACAACAAGTCAACATTTCTAATTTTCAAATGAAAATAGCAGACAGATTGAGTAGGTGATAGTCGGTGATCTGTACATTGAAAGAGGATATGGCTTCATTTAATTGTGCAGTGTTATTCAGGCCACCAGGCATAGCTTACAATTGGCTTAGCTGCTAACTTTCAAGAACCAGGAGATTTCAAGTGAAAATTCAAATTTCTACTTCCCTTGAAAGAAATGGACAGTCTAGCAGCTCTGGGCAGTAAGCCCCATGAGAGGTACCTGATGGTGCTAAACAGCTGTGACTCACTTGTCTTCTTTTTTTTTTTAGGTATAATAATTTTATGTTCATTTATTTATTTATTATTGGGTTTTGTTGTTTTTGTTTGTTTTTATGCCTCATTTGTTTTAGACACGCTTCCTCTAGTTCCAGGCCACACTTGGCCCACATCCCTCAGCTTATTTACATGCCTGGTCCTTGTAAACATTTAAGAGTGTAATTTCTGCTTGAGAATTTTAGAGTCCAAACTTTTTATTGTGAGAAAAGCATTTTAGTATTAAACAGTCTCACAAACTCCCATGTGATAATAGTTGTACTTTTAATTATTCAGTTCACAGAAAATTCAAGGACACATAGATATCAGGACTACTTGTAACATTTTAGTGCTTCCATGGTCCTCATTCATAGAACAAATATTAATTGGCCACCTACCATGTGTCAGGCACTATTCTAAGGACTGAGGAAACATATGTAACAAAACTGACAAAATCCCTGCCCCTAAGAGCTTACCCTCCATTGGTCGAATACAGATCATTAGCCAGATAAGTGAATAAAACATATTATGACAACTTACAATAAGTGAAGTGCCAAAAAGAATAATAAAGCAAGAAATGGGAGTAATGAGTGCTGGGGTGGGGTGGGGGGAAGGGAGAGTGTGCACTTTTAGACAGTGAAGCCAGAGAAGTCTTCATTGAGAAGGAGACCCTTGAATGAGGGCCAGGAGAATATTACATACAAAGGCCCTAAGGTGGGAAGAAGCTTGATGCATTCAAGAAACATACAGGAGATCAAATGGTCTAGGGAAGGGTTAAAAACAAATTTTCAGGATTCCAGTGGGAAATCAATTAAGTAAGGAGATGGGTTTATCTTCAGTCCTTGGAAGTCATTAGGTCAAAAACATTTTAGTTTAGGAGAGGATGTAAAATGCCAAAAAATTTAAAAACAACCCACCAAAAAAGGTATTATAGGGTATAGAAGAGGGAGAAGTCATCTCTTTAATTACTAGATGTGAGCAGGAAGTAAGATTGATATTTTGGAACCATTATTTGCATGTAAATTGCTTTTCTTCATCAAAACAGAGAGTCTTAATTTGTCATGATATAGAGAGATAAGGTTACAACTTCCTCTAAAGCAAGTAGAGCAAAGTGACTAGCATAATTATAATATTAATTTTCGGACTTTCAGACAATAAAGAAGCATTTTAATTATTTTCCCATCTTTATTTCTGTTCTCTAATGGAGTTTTTTTTTCCCCTTCCTGATTTTTCCCCTAAAGCTCTCACTTATAAAGGGAAATAACGGGAGAGCACTTCGTTAGAAAAACAGAAACAGACACTATGGAAACATGTTAGTTAAGGGCACATTAACTAAAAAAGAAGTAAAATTATTTTTATATTCTAATTTCATTTGACCACGGTCTTTTCATTTTCAGAGGTGTGTTCACGTACCCCACTCATATCTATTATTAGCTGAGTTATAGCAAAGATCTCAGTCACCCAAAGCAAGTTGTTAGAAGTGTGGATTTGTACAAAATCAGAGCAGAATGTCAGGTTTCCTATGGGAAAGATAATTCAGCTATTTTGCCCTCATTTTTTATAATGATAAAATTCTCATTAGAAAATTCCATAGACCACTGCATCTGTCTGTCAAATGCAAAGCTAACCATTGGATTAAAATATTTTTTTGTCTCCATAGAAAGCATTATTCAGAACATCAAATGATGGATAATGGTGTAATATGAAAAGAGTGAGGATAAGAGAAACAAATGGAATTAGCATACCTTGCAGGAAAAAGTATTTTTTTTAAAGAACGGTTTTTCATGAAATCAGAGCACTATGGCAATCACATTTCTTGGCTCTTAGATTGTTTATACTCCAGGACTGCTTTGAACTCCACAGGTATATTAGCTGCAACTTGGTGCGATTACAATCCTTTCAAGATCTAACGTGGATTGTTGCTTACAGTGAAAGAAGAGCATAGAAAAACTTGTCCCCAAAGCTACAAATCAAATGCACTCCTGATTAGTTGGGTTTAGTTTTTGATTGTTTGAAACTTCTCTTTTTTATTCTAGAAAAAGGTAATCTTCTTTTAGAATTTGGCTATTTGATGCTGAATATTACAGACAGAAATAGAATTAACTAAAACACAGTAAGAACCATACATACTTAACTGTTCAAAGTGCGACTTCACAATGGTAAAATTTGTTTTTAGAAGTAAGGAAAATGACTATGTGATAAGATAAATGTTATTTTGTTATAAAAAGGAACGTAAATGTATAATCTATTATTGATTAGCATTTAGAACATTGATTTTAATAAAGTTACATGGGAAACCTTTGATCTCCTTTTAGAAGAGTTATTTTTTTCACTCAACGCTCTATATACCTTAGATCTTTGATCTGCTTGCTGTTACAACCCTGGCCTCCAAGGAGTGGCATTCAAAACCTCCCTATAATTTAACGACATAGTTCTGTATAACGGGGATCTTAACAAAGGACTCTCTTGGAAGGAACATGAACCACCTGATCTAGTCTCAGCATTTGGTTCTTTTGGAAACCATACTTGATTCTATACTAAACTACGAAGATCATTGTTCCTTAAAATACAAATAAAAATATCGAGGCTTAATTTTAGAACAACTTTAGAATTAACTTCACGTTAATCACATTTGGTTTCTGTTAGATTTGCTTTAAGAAGTGATTGTTGCTTTTTGTGGGAAAGATACGAGGGCCACCCATGTTCATTGATTCAAAACTTGAGGGCTTTTGGTAAAACAGAAGTGTCTTTCTCTCTTCTTCCTACCCTCTCATCTTCTAACCTTTCTTCTCTTCCTTCTTCCTACATGTATTTATTTAGCATCTACTAAGAGACAGCCACTGTGCTAAACCTCGGTTTATAACTGTAAAAAAAAAAAGAGATCATTTGTCTATTCTCACATAGCTTTAAGTTTGTGGGAAAAAATACAATTAAAAATGGAAAAATAAAGTGTTTTGATAAAGGAAATACTGGTATACATGGGAGGATATAGCAAGGATATTGTAGTAGTTATCTGTTGCTCTGTAACAAATTACCTCAAAACTTAGTGTCTTAAGACAACAATAAGCATTCATTCATGTGTCAGAAAGAAAGGAGCAGCTTAGCTGTGTGGTTCTGGCTCAGAGTCTCTCATAAAATTGCAGTCAAAATGTTGGATGGGGCTGGAGTCTTCTGAAACCTTAAGTGGGTCTGGAGGATCCACATCCAAGATGGTTGACTCACATGGCTGGCAAATTGGTGGTGGCTTTTGGCAAGAGCATTGGCCTCTCCATAGGGCTGCTTGACTCTCCTTACAATCTGGTGGTTGGTTTCCCTCCGAGTGAGTGATTTAAGGAGAGAGAAAAGAGGAGGCACCAATGCCTTTTATGACTTACCTCTGAGAGTCACACACGATCAATTCCTAAAATATCTTACTGGTTACATAGATCAGCCTTATTTAATGTGGGTGGGTAGGTGAGTGGGTCAGCCTTATTCAAATGTGTAGATACCCAAGAGGAGAGGATCATTGGTGACCATCTGGGAAGCTGGCTACCACAGATACTCAGCCTAATTTGGGTGGAGATAGAGTGGTTTAAAAATTTAGTGTTGAAAATGAGATTCAGATCATAGAAGATGAAAAATATTAGGAAAAATGGTTGATTTTGTGATTTTAGTTATTTTAATAACCCTATTTGGATGTATTATATGGACACCGCTACGTATTCTGGAATGCAGTAATTGAAATGATCGAAAAAATCTTTGCTTAGAAACAGTTGACTGAAGGCTGCATGGAGAAATGTTATGTTTTCTAAATCACTGTGCCTGGCTACTATAAAGTTATCAGTATTCAAGAGATACTGATAACGTTCAGTATCAGTTCAAGAGAACAAATACTAAACTAATACTTGAACTAAAATGTTCAAGAGAACTGGCAATGATTTTTTAAATTGTTGACTTCCAATTATACCAAATCTAAATTGGTTCTATGTTCTTTCTTCCTTCTTCTTTTTTTTAAAAAATGTGTTCCACTCCTTTTCTTTCACACTTTCCCCATCATATTTTCCTTAAATTATTTCCCTTTATTTTGAATGTCATAGGTAGTATCTCCCTGGAGCCAACGTTTGAAAAAAATTAGGTTTTCATTTTAAGAAAAGAATAAGATGAGAATATGTACTATCACCACTGCCATTTAATACTGAACAAGAGTTTTTAGCCAGGGTAATCGAAAAGAAAGAAGATATCAAAGATATAAGGATTCAAGAGGAAGAATGAGACTGTCATTATTAGCAGGTACTATGATTATGAGTATAGAAAGTGAAAAATAAATTGTATAGTTACTGAGTGAGTGTAGCAAGGTTTCCGGACAGAGATCAACATACAAAAATCAATTGTATTTATAAAATGCATCAGAAACATGAAATAGCTAGGAGTAAATCTAATATAAGACTTCCTCTTAGAAAACAATAAAAGAAAATTGGTAGAAAAATATTAAAAAGATCCAAATAATTGGAGAGATTGTTCATGGATTGCAAAAATCAATATTTTAAGGATGGATCTCCTAACTGATACATTAATTCAAAATAATACTCATTAAATCCAAGAAATGAAAAAAAATGGAATTGACAAGCCAATTCCAAAAAATATATGGATATACAAAATGCCAAGAATAGCCTAGATAAATCTTAAGGGGGAACAAAATGTGTGGACTTGCTCTAGCTGCTATCAAGATTTATTATAAACCTATTATAATTAAGATAGTATGGCAATGACACAAGATGGGCGAATTAGACCCATAGCTTGGAGAAGGGAGTAGAGAAGCAAAGTCATGCTTTAATGAATGCTGGATGTTCAACAAATGTCAGAACAGTGGAGTCTTTTTAATAATGGTTTTGAACTATCATGTATTTTTTTTTAAAAATAAAGAAACCACCCTGCACTCACCCTACGTCACACCATACATGAACATTAATTCCAAGTTGGCTGTAAATCTGAGTCAAAAGAAAAGTAATAAAGTTTTTAGAAAGAAAATCATATCCTATTGTGAGTGACAGAAATTCAACTCAAAAGAACATAAGCAAAAAGGCCTTTATTGGCTAATGTAATTGGAAAATCTAGATTATGGGCCTCAAATACCCTAAGCACTATGTTACTGTCCCTGACTGCTCTGCTAGCTCATGCTTGGTTTCATCTTGTGTACAGGCATACCTTGTTTTATTGTGCGTCACAGATACTGCATTTTTACAAATTGAAGGTTTGTGGCAACCCTGCGTAGAGCAAGTCTATCGACACCATTTTCCCCATAGCATTTGCTCACTTTGTGACTCTGTGTCATATTTTGGTGATTCTTGTAATATTTCAAACTTTTTCATTTTTATTATATTTGTTTTGCTGATCTGTGATCCGTGATCTTTGATGTTACTATTGTAATTTTTTTGTTTTGTATTTTTTAATTAAGGCACTACATTGTTTTTTTAGACACATGCAATTGCACACTTAGTAGACTACAGTATGGTGTAAACATAACTTTCATATGCACTGGGAAACCAAAAAATCCATGTAACTCCCTGTATTGTGGTGGTCTGGAAACAAACCCACGGTATCTCCTACGAATAGCCTGCTTATAGGATATCTCCTCCCGGTGGACAAGATGGTCCCCAGCAGCTGCAGACTCACAGCCTCTGACATTGGCAGCTCCACTGAGGAAAGGCAGTCTTTTCAGGTACTGACTGTTGGGCTTGATTCACACATCCATAGTGATGTCCACGAGGGAAGGGCCTTGATAGGCTTAGCCTAAACTATGTTCCCGTGGAGAGATAGGACTTGTGATTGTTCCATAGGGATAACGTCACAATTTGGAGAGTGGTTTCTTTTTTTCTAGAGGAGCAATGCTGACCTTTCAGGTTTAAAAAGAAAATAGAAAAATGGGATTTTTAGTCCAAACTTATAAATTCTATATCAGAATAATAAAACAGAATCATAACACCAATGAAATGTTTCATGATTTTTAAAATACGCATACCTATTTCCATCAATAGCATGGGATATATTGTGTACTGAGCATCTATTATGTGCCCTGCCTTTCGTATACATTATCCCCACTCTTCACAACAAACCTAAATGATTCTATTTTTATTCCTATTTTAAAAGGAGGAAAAATGTCATCATAGCAAAATTATAATTACAATCCAGATTTATCTTGACTCCAAGGCTGTTGTTTTTCAATGTACCAAGTTACATCTCAATGAAGATTTGCTAGCTCAAATAACAGTGTTAATAACTATCATAATCAACAAAGGTCACTAGGTAGCTTCTTGTGGAATAAACTTGGAAAAAGTTTATTTGAAAAAGAATTGCATTATATTTAATTTTTAATTCAAAGAGGACAATGTTCCCATATTAAATTTAGAGTTAGCTTGTGCATAAATTAGCAGTGACAAAGGGTAAAGGCAGAAATATTAAAAACAGCATACATTGTGTTCCCTGTGACTAACACAATATTATTTACAGATTTGGTTGCTGTGGCAATGGTCTCATATGCTCATCTTCATCCAGAAACCCAGCAAAGATTTTCTAGCAGTATAAATAAATTCCAAGTTAAACATTTTAAGATATCGCTTAATTTCCCTGAATACAGAGAACATTCAATTATATACAATTGCATTACATCACATTATTGGAGTAGTAAATTAAAAGATATATTTATATCTGTAGCCTTCAAAAATTAAATTCAGAAGAGAGGATTCTCTTTTCCCCTGATATTTACTCGGCTTTGCATATTCCTAAAATGATATGGCTTTATTCCCTTAAGACTGGAAGATTTGTAAGCTTTCACAGAACTGAGAGTACAGTTGAAACCAGGAACTTCTCAGTTTAAATTTTTAGTACAGTCAAAATATAAAGGAATTTATTGGCAAGGTAAGATCTCATTCTGATCTATACAATCTATATCAAAAAAATGAGCAAAATGTTGAGTTAAATGAATTATGGCTAAGACATTTGTTTCCTCTCTCTATGAAATGTTTAGTCATTTGGAAGAATCGTGTTCTCCTACGTGATGTCAAATTTCTATCTGTTTAGGGACCTACTTCCTATTTCCATTTCATATGGATATTTGGCATAGAAACTTCTTGTTGACAATTGAAACTTTATGGTATTTAAAATCCAGCTAATCAGTTAAGTAACTTCTCTTTGCCACTGTCATATAATTTCCTTGCATTGCTTTTGAGAGCTAGGTCATTTAAATATGCCTTCTGTATCCAACTGAATGATCTTTGTTTCTTTTTATGTTTCTGTATGAATTAATCTATACACAGTATTCATTTATTTTGACAGATGGTAAATAATTTTTCTTTGTTTTCTTTTTTTCATATCATCTATTTAATTGCCCTTATCAGGGTTTAAAATTTCCTTGTCAAAATTATCATTACTTCCAGAAAATTTTGAATTGATCAGTTTATATAGAAATGAACACTTCACAATCTAGTAACTGATCATCTAGTAATGGCTTCCACATAGTTGTGATGGATGGTTTAATTACTGAAAATGTGAAACATTTCTAAGTGTATGTGAACAAAGCCTTTATTTCTACATTTGGTGGATTACAATAGCAGTAGCCAATTTAATGCCCTCCTAAGTACTAATATTTATGAAATAAGCATTATATGTTCTGGTTATGTTTTTATAATATTCATTAAAATAAATCATCATTAAAATTACAAAGTTGTCATATTCCACATAAAATTTTCTGTGTACCATCACTGATACGCTGATTGCGTGCTGGGACACACTGGCTTAAAAAATAAAGCCCAGACTCCCATTTCGAGACATATTAGATTATTTATAATCTCATCCTGGCTAGTTTCTGATCTTATCTTTAGTTTTCCCCTACTATATACACATTTTTCCTGATTTTCTTCATGTTGTTTCTTCTGAAAAGAAGCTCTTCCCTTCAACTTCTTCACTTAGAAAACTCTCACACCATTTCCTACATACTTTTCTTGGAGCAATTTCTTGGAGTATTACAATTTATATGCTTGGTTGTTAATATGTATTACCTCTCATAGACTTGCTTCTTGAAGAATAACTGTCCTCTGGCTTTATTGAAGTAAAGCCTTAAGGAATTACTATTTACTATAAATAATGCTTCCAAATATCAGTGATTTTTGAGTTTTTATATCTACTGAAGTAAACACAAGCAAATCCTTTTCATTTATTGTTTGACAATAGAATTATGACACACTCATTAGAGAAAATTCGGAGAAGTATTAGAAATTCCTTTCTGCTAGGCTGATTTAGAATATTTGTTTTTTTAAAAAATATAAATTTATTTATTTATTTGTTTATTTTTGGCTGTGTTGGGTCTTCGGGGCTGCGCGGGCTTTCTCTAGTTGTGGTGAGCGGGGGCTACTCTTCATTGCAGCGCACGGGCTTCTCATTGCAGTGGCTTCTCTTGTTGCAGAGCACGGGCTCTAGGCATGCGGGCTTCAGTAGTTATGGCACGCAGGCTCAGTGGTTGTGGCTCGCGGGCTTTAGAGCACAGGCTCAGTAGTTGTGGTGCATGGGCTTAGTTGCTCCGTGGCATGTGGGATCCTCCCAGGCCAGGGCCCGAACACGTGTGCCCTGCATTGGCAGGCGGATTCTCAACCACTGCGCCACCAGGGTAGCCCTTGCGTTGTTTTAAAGTTTGGTAATTACTTGCTTTTGCAAGCCAGGCTTGTGAGTTCCTTTATAATACAATTTCCTGAAAAACATGGACCATTCGGTCTATTTGGTTCTGTCAGTTATGTGAAAAAGTAACCACAGTAACCAAAATCTTGTCTGGCTATAGTTAGTAAGACAGAGAATCTCTTCTTTATTTCCTGGTCTCGATGCTTGGCCTATCACTCTTTCAGCAGTTAAGCTGAAATAATTTAGCATTGGTTAGTTAGAAACCTGTTCACTGTCTGAAAGAAGCCTTAATGTGAGATGATTAAGAAAGGTCACCCTCAAGCCTTATCTTCTTGTATTTAAGCTATAGATGCAGTTGACTTTTCCAGTCTTCCAAAGCGTGGAGTTGCTGGACTCTCTCAATATCTACTGCTGTTAGTACTTAGAAAACTGCTCTTAGCAGAACTGTTCCTTCTCTGCTTGCAGACTGGCTGATTCTTGCTTAGTTTAATCTCATTCCTTCTGTACATTGTGAAAAGCAACAACAAGTAGCCAACATAAATCAATTCCCTGAAATATTCCAACAGTGTTTCCTAGAATTTGAGACTCAGGAAATACATGACCAACTTTCCAAGTGTCTGTGGAGGACCATTTTACCAAACGGTTTGTCATGCCACAGTCAGGTTCAACAGCTCTCCAGCCTGCAGTAGCTGTTTCCTCACTGTGTGTTGTCCAATTTCCACAAGCGTGTTACATATTTTAGGTTTTGTTATTGCTGTATTCCACTTCTAGGTACCAATTTCTTCATTGGCTAGGATATATCTAGTAGGTACAGAAGCTCAAATGAGAGGAAAATTTATTTTTCTCTCTTGTCACAAGATAGAGGTAGGTCTAGCAGAGTGGAGAGATGGCTCTGTATCATAAAATCACTAAAGGGCTTAGATTCCTTCTGTATTGTTGCCCTGCCATCCTCTGTTATATTTAAGGTGCTTATGGAATCCAAGGGATATAACAGTGGGCAACTGCAAATGCTCAGGCTTCCCATTCTAGGAAATGATAGAATTAAACACTAGCTATACCCACATGTTATGATTTATTAGTTACATATTTAAACTCGTATTAATCACTTAGCAAATTGCATATTGTTCATTCCATTGGTTGGACATCTTGTTACTCAACTAGTCTCTGCTTTCTTTAGAAAGTATTAACTTCGGTTTGGGCAGAATAAGAGAGAATACTCTAATTGAGCAGTGTCCTGAGTAGTAGGGTCTGTTAATTTGTTACTGCTTATAATTCTGGGGTTCCCAAGGAGGTGGATGCCATTGGTTAAAAAAAAAAAAAAAAAAGTTAAAATCAGGAGGAAACAGTGGAAAGGGAAGTCAATTTTTAAAAAGCACTGAAGAGGAAATGAGTAAAAATCTAGTACAGATGTTTGTTCTCTTGTTTTCTTCCCAAATTCCTCTCCATGGTAGCCTCAATCTGGTAGATTATCTAGCTGGAAATATTTATTTAAACAGAGAGTGAAAAAAAGAATAGTAAAGACATAATGATAATGTATTATATGTGTTGACATTTTAGAGTTTCCATTTTGCCTGAGACAATGAAACGTAACCTTTGACAGAATGACATGGAAATAGGTAGCTAAAAGTGATAGGTTTTGAAAGAAGATTGCCTTCAGATAAGCAAATATTTCCTATATAGGAACCATATGTTAATCAACTTCGCACAGCCAATGAGATGACAGAACTCCAGCTTTCCTCTGAAGGAAAATAGATGAGAACCTTTGAACAGAGAGATTGCAATCGTGGTGAATAAATAGCACAATAAGAGTATCTTCTTAGATATAAAGGTCAAACTAAACTGATCTATGTTTATCCATGTAACTATTTTGTAAGCTCCTTTAGAGGACACACATCTATTTTAATACAAGCAAAATATAGCTAGTGCCTTTTATAGTGTGCTGATATAAAGAGAGACCAAGTAAGCCTGAGAGACAAAACAATCCATCTTGAATCAAATGATTACATCCAGGATGGATGCAGAATTTGATTAAAAGTTTATGTGAGCATTTTATTTTTAATAATTAAAATGTAATTTAGAAGGAAATTTTAGATAACCTCTATATTTCATGAAAATTATAACTTTCTTACCTCTGCATTTTATTTATTTATTTAGTTAGTTATTTTAACATTTTAATTGGAGTATAACTGCTTTACAGTGTTGTGTTAGTTGCTGCTGTATAACAAAGTGAATCAGCGATATGCATACATATACACCATATCCCCTCCCTCTTGCGTCTCCCTCCCTCCCACCCTCCCTATCCCACCCCTCTAGGTGGTCGCAAGGCACCGAGCTGATCTCCCTGTGCCACGCAGCTGCTTCCCACTAGCTATCTATTTTACATTTGGTAGTGTATATATATCAGTGCTACTGTCTCACTTTGTACCAGCTTACCCTTCCCCCTCCCCATGTCCTCAAGTCCATTCTCTACGTCTGTGTCTTTATTCCTGTCCTGCCCCTAGTTTCTTCAGAACCTTTTCTTTGGGGGGGGGGAGGGGGATTCCATACACATATGTTAGCATACGGTATTTGTTTTCCTCTTTCTGACTCACTTCATTCTGTATGACAGACTCTAAATCCATCCACCTCACTACAAATAACTCAATTTCATTTCTTCTTATGGCTGAGTAATGTTCCATTGTATATATGTGCCACAACTTCTTTATCCATTCATCTGTCATTGGACACTTAGGTTGCTTCCATGTCCTGGCTATTGTAAATAGTGCTGCAATGAACATTGTGGTACATGACTCTTTTTGAATTATGGTTTTCTCAGGGTATATGCCCAGTAGTGGGATTGCTGGGTCATATAGTAGTTCTAATTTTAGTTTTTTAAGGAACCTCCATACTGTTCTCCATAGTGGCTGTATCAATTTACAGTCCCACCAACAGTGCAAGAGGGTTCCCTTTTCTCCACACCCTCTCCAGCATTTATTGCTTGTAGATTTTTTGATGATAGCCATTATGACCAGTGTGAGGTAATACTTCACTGTAGTTTTGATTTGCATTTCTCTAATGATTAGTGATGTTGAGCATCTTTTCATTTCCATTTCATGGCAATCTGTATATCTTCTTTGGAGAAATGTCTGTTTAGGTCTTCTGACATTTTTGGATTGGGTTGTTTGTTTTTTTGATATTGAGCTGCATGAACTGTTTGTATATTTTGGAGATTTGTACATTTTGGAGATTAATCCTTTGTCAGTTCCTTTGTTTGCAAATATTGTCTCCCATTCTGAGGGTTGTCTTTTCGTCTTGTTTATGGTTTCCTTTGCTGTGCAAAAGCTTTGAAGTTTCATTAAGTCCCATTTGTTTATTTTTGTTTTTATTTCCATTACTTTGAGTAAAGCAGATTGTCCTCCATAATGTGGATAGACCTCAATTCAATCAACTGAAGGCCTTAAGAAAAAACCGACCTCCCTCAAGGAAGGGGGAATTCTGCCAGCAGACTGCCTTCAGATCAAACTGCAACTCTTCCCTGGCTCTCCAGCCTTATGATCTATCCTGCAGATTTTGGACTTGCCAGTATCTGCAACAGTGTCAGCCAATTACTTAATCTCTCTCTCTCTTTCTCTCTCTGTATACACACACACACACACACACACACACACACAGAGTTTGTTCTGTTTCTCTGGAGAATCCTGACTAATGCATTCACTAACTAGCTGTTCTAGTGTTGACCATCAAAAAAATTAATAATACGTTGGTAAATCAGATAAATCTGAGTAACAGTGAAGCTTAAACAGTCATTATAGCATAATTTTTCTTTTCAGTGTTAATACTTCTTGTGCCAACTTTGTTTTTCAGTCTTAAATAGCTCATGACCATGTTCAGCTTAGCTTAACCTCAGATGTGGATTAGGGAAAATGACACAAACATTATGGTATGAGGGGGTAGGGAGATAGGTGGGCTTTGTCTAATTATGTTGCCATACTCCTAGCATAGCTTTAGAGAAAGAATATCTTTGGTGGCTTATAATCTATGTGAGTTGTAGTTTCTTTGGTGATCCTAGAAGTAATTACTATGAGATTCAGGAGCATCCTATTTTAGGAAAAATGCTTTATTTGTGATATTACCTTATGCCTTCCATTACTATAATACTGAAAAACACCTACTTCTATTTGGCTCTAAGGCAAAATGATGGAAAGGAAAAATTAGGCATTTTAAGATGAAGTAAAGCAAGGGGTGCCTCTTGGATCCCTCCCTTATTGTGTGACCTTGGATAAATTTCTGTGTATCTGGGTTTCCAGTTTTTTCACTTATTTACATATGTGATGGTTAATTTTATGTGTCAACTTGATTGGGCTCTGGTGTGCCCAGGTATTTGGTCAAACATTGTCTTGGGTGTGTCTATGAGGGTGTTTCTGGATGAGGTTACATTTGAATTGGTAGACTGAGTAAAGCAGATTGCTCTCTCTAATGTGTTTCTGTCTCATCTAATCAGTTGAAATCTTGAATAGAACAAAAAGACTGAGTAAGAGGAAACTCCTTCTGTTTGACTGCCTTTGAACTGGGCCATTGGTATTACCCTGCTTTTGAACTCAAACTGAAACATTGGCTCTTCTTGGGTCTTGAGCCTGCTGACATTCAGACTAGAACTACACCATTGGCTCCCTGGGTCTCTAGATTGCTGACTGCAGATCTTGGGACTTGTCAACTTCTATAGTCGCATAAGCTTATTTCTTATTTTATATATACATACATACTAGAGATATATACATATATACATATATATTCTATTAGTTCTGTTTCTCTGGATAGTTTCCTTATATCAGTGTTTTTAAATACGAAAGAAGCTGTAGTAAAAATTACATTTTATTTGGTAGCCAACTAAACATCCCCCCCAACATACATATACACACATATGTATTAGATAAGGTTTGCCTTTTCTACAAAATCAGTTTCATGTCAAATATTTTGTTAATATCTAATTATAGAGAGATCTTCAAACTCATAGAGAGATCTTCAAACCACCTCCCTATGAATTAGAAAATATTTAATTTAATGTGTAAGTGTGTCTGGAAGTTCAGAGCACACAAAGATAATGCTATGCACGCCATTTATGCCTGACTGAGTTTTTTCCTTTCCATTTCTCCATTTCAGTCAAGGATGAAGATTCTGGTTCAATTAAATAAGCTGTGGATAATAACAATTTCCTCTGTTTAGCAATGTGAAATATTCTTTAACTTTAATCCAAAATCACAATAAATGTTAGTATCTGACAATTACTTTTCAATGTAAATGAAGAACCAAATTGTAATAATTGTAATGAACTGTAATGATAAATGGATTGTAATATTTATTCCCTTTAGGTATGAAGTTTAACTCAATTATTGATGCAGGGTTTTGAATAGCAAATAGATCTTCTTCTAAAAGTTTTTCTATTTTTTTCAGTAAAGCAATGATTAAAAGTTTGAGACAGAGAAATAAGATGCAAATATGTTTCTAATTTTATTTTATTCAAACTCCTTTGGTTATTAATGCCTTCCTCAGTGGAATGCAACATATTTGGGGAACATGTGGGAGATGGGGAGATGACTTTGGGTCTTGTTTGCCATAACAATAATACTTTTGGAAACCTTCACATATGTTTGGCATGTTGACAAAATTGTTAGTTTCCCCCCACCCCCAAAGTTTAGCCCATAAAGAATGCTTTAAATGCCAGTTAAATACATGATTTTTATTACCAAAATACCACATAGAAAATATCAGCCAACTGTGGTTACTTTACATTTAGAAAATCATGAAATTCACTTTTGAGTCCACAATCTGTCAAGAATAGTGAGGTGTCTGAGATTTTGTCCTTTATGTAAGCTAAAAAGTCAGCCTGCCATAGTTTCAAAGATCCTGGCAAAAGTCATGGGACTCCTGGGACAGAGTTGAAGGACTCTATTACTCATGGCAAACGAGGCAGCATGAGTGTCATATTTCTCTTGCTTCCCATGGCCCATGCGGGTCAGATGGAGGTGGACTTGGTCAGTGCACTGGATGTGTGTCACAGTTGAGTTTAGAGAACCCTAATCTTTTAAAAGCCTTCAAGTAAACATGTCCAACTTTTGACTCAAAGGGAGATACTATCTTTATTATTTTGGGCATCACACAAATATACTTCTGTCTCAAGGGAGACAATATCTCTATTTTCTAAACTTTCACGTTGTATAGACACCCTTGAAAAGATATTCTAGAACAAAGTTATCAGTGCTTCTGTTTGCAACATATGCAGAAGTGTAAGAGTCGCATGGAAAACTGTCTCTCAACACAATCTCTCTTAAACTTTTCCTGGAAAAAGCAATAAATTTAATTATGATATAAAAAGTTTAATTAATTTTATACAAAAATACTAGATATTGTGTTATCACTAAGAAGTATAGTTTTGAATTTGTCAGCCAATATTTCATTTAAAAAATCATATATTCCATTTCTATACATACTGTAGGAATAACTCTTTGGAAAGCTGTGTTAGCCATTTTATTTTCTCTTTTGTCCCAAATTATGAGTTAAATAAGGCAAAATATGTTTTTTATTAGCAGTTATAGAAAATTAGGGAATTATATTGATAAATTAATTTTTTCCTTGAAAATACTTTGGGCACTATCAAGTCAGTTTGCTAAATTTCCAATTATTTTTTTCAATTTTGAAGTTTGAAAAATTTTTTTGAAATGAAGGAATAAGATCAAGTAATCCTTTTCTAGCCAATGTGTGTTTCCGGCACATCCTCTCCATGTCCCTTTGCCACTGTTCTTATAATCTGCAGTGTTTTTTGCAATGTGTGCAGTTCTTGCTTGGAACTTGTGAGTTGTATTTTATTCTATTCTATTCTAGTCTAGTCTATGCTATGCTATCTCACATCCTATCCCACCCATTTCCTTCCATTCTATTCTACCTCCATTCCATTTTCTTCCATCCACTCCATTAAAAAAAGAGTGGTCACAACTCAATCAGCCTATTTCATCATCCATTAATGGTTTTGGATCTGCAGTTTTAAAAAAATAACACACTCTGTACATTAAAATAATTAAGTTGTTTCCAAATCTGGGAGTAAGAGCTGTGTAATTACTTTTAAAAGAGATCTTATTTTCATATTAAAATGATAACAGAGGAATACTATACAAGTATGCAAAAGGGCTCTAGCATTTGTTTTATAAAAATTACTTTTATTTGACTCAAAGATGTGTGTTTTGTTTTAAAACACATTCTTTGACCCACACATCTACCAGTCTTTGAAATTTGAAAGAAGGTAGCAAAAGTCTGCTATTATACTGTCCTGACCAATTCTGACATGGACTGGACAAATTGTGTCCCAATTCTTTTTTGTTTCTAGATCATAAATATCATGTTCAATTAAGTACCTGTTACCTAACCCCTCTCTCTGCATATGTACAATGTCCTTAAAAGGCTATCATATGAAGTTGAATGCAAAACTCTTGCTCTGTGCTCTGAAAAACAGTTCTAGAAAATACATGTCAGCAATGGGTGAGAAAGAAGATTTTGCTAATTGAATCACGTATATCTGCTAATATTTCCCTGAAGATTAATTTACAAGGTAACGTGATGAATGCCAAGTGGAGAGATAGAGTCTATTTATGTACTGAAGATTTTGGAATCAAACAAATTGGTTTCTTTGAGTTATTTCTTTAGCATATTCGATTAATCTGTATGAAAAATTGCATAACATATTTAATTTAAATTGAGAGAAGAAGAGTACAAAGTTAAAGAGTTTGTCAAATGACCATTGATAATAGACTTCTTAAAATTATTATTACAAAGTTAAATATCATTGAACTTAAAAAAAGAAATTCCACCCTTATACATAGAGATTTTTGTAGGGAGTAGCTATTTTCCTTTGTTTGAAATCTTAAAATAATAATTAGTCCATGTGAGGAAAGAAGGTATGAGTCCAGCTAAAGGTAGGAAAGAATGGCATTTATTTTTACATTCTTATTCATTTATTCTTTCTTTTCCTGATGCTTGTGGTCAAGGTGGTTCTATTGTATGTGAAGGTTATTATTGTTTTTTTTAATTGGAAGAGAAGGTCCTGTTGAATGAATTTCCTACAAAGTATAGTTTCCTTAGCAACTGTAACTGTCTTTTCTTTACACATGTACCATTTAGAATTAGTTGACAATGATAATTAGAGACAGAAAAAACATTTGCTATACAGCAAAGACATGTATAAAGACATGGTTTTGGGAAAATTGTCCTAGTTTAGAGAAACTGAAATTACTTTTTAAGGAAGGTTTGATTTTCTTACTTAGATAGATGACTGAAAATCTGTCTACATATCCAGTGTGAAGTATTGAGGTTATTACTGACACCTGCAAAGAACATTTTCCCTCCCATAATTTCAAAATCACATTTGTTTGTATCATCTTTAATTTCTTTCATCAGTGTCTTAATAGTTTTCTGCATACCCGTCTTTTGTCTCCTTAGGTAGGTTTATTCCTAGGTATTTTATTCTTTTTGTTGCAATGGTAAATGGAAATGTTTCATTAATTTCTCTTTCAGATTTTTCATCATTAGTGTATAGGAATGCAAGAGATTTCTGTGCATTAACTTTGAATCCTCCTACTTTACCAAATTCATGGATTAGCTCTAGTAGTTTTCTGGTAGCATCTTTAGGATTCTCGATGTATAGTATCATGTCATCTGCAAACAGTGACAGCTTTACTTCTTCTTTTCTGATTTGGATTCCTTTTATTTCTTTTTCTTCTCTGATTGCTGTGGCTAACACTTCCAAAACTATGTTGAATAATAGTGGTGAGAGTGGGCATCCTTGTCTTGTTCCTGATTTTAGACGAAATGGTTTCAGTTTTTCACCATCGAGATGATGTTGGCTGTGGGTTTTTCATATATGGCCTTTATTATGTTGAGGTAAGTTCTCTCTATGCCTGCTTTCTGGAGAGTTTTTATCATAAATGGGTGTTGAATTTTGTGGAGCTTTTTCTGTGTCTATTGAGATGATCATATGGCTTTTATCCTTCAGTTTGTTAATACGGTGTATCACATTGATTAATTTGCATATATTGAAGAATCCTTGCATTCCTGGGATAAACCCCACTTGATCATGGTGTATGATCCTTTTAAGGTGCTGTTGGATTCTGTTTGCTAGTATTTTGTTGAGAGCTTTTGCATCTATTTTCATCAGTGATATTGGTCTGTAGTTTTCTTTGTTTGTTACAAACAGATGGAGAGATATACCATGTTCTTGGATTGGAAGAATCAACATTGTGAAAATGACTATACTACCCAAAGCAATCTACAGATTCAATGCAATCTCTATCAAACTACCAATGGCATTTTTCAAAGAACTAGAACAAAAAATTTCACAATTTGTATGGAAAACACAAAAGACCCTGAATAGCCAAAACAATTATGAGGAAGAAAAATGGAGCTGGAGGAATCAGGATCCCGGACTTCAGATTATACTACAAAGTTACAGTAATCAAGGCAGTATGGTACTGGCACAAAAACAGAAACATAGATCAATGGAACAAGATAGAAAGCCCAGAGATAAACCCACACACATATGGTCACCTTATCTTTGATAAAGGAAGCAAGAATATACAATGGAGAAAAGACAGCCTCTTCAATAGGTTGTACTGGGAAAACTGGACAGCTACATGTAAAGAATGAAATTAGAACACTTCCTAACACCATACACAAAAATAAACTCAAAATGGATTAAAGACCTAAATGTAAGGCCAGATACTATAAAACTCTTAGAGGAAAGCATAGGAAGAACACTCTATGACATAAATCACAGCAAGATCCTTTTTGACCCACCTCTTTGAGATATGGAAATATAAACAAAAATAAACAAATGGGACCTAATGAAACTTCAAAGCTTTTGCACAGCAAAGGAAACCATAAGCAAGACGAAAAGACAACCCTCAGAATGGGAGAAAATATTTGCAAATGCAGCAACTGACAAAGGATTAATCTCCAAAATATACAAGCAGCTCATGCAGCTAAATATCAAAAACACCAAACAATCCAATCCAAAAATGGGCAGAAGACCTAAATAGACATTTCTCCAAAGAAGATATACAGATTGCCAGCAAACACATGAAAGGATACTCAACATCTCTAATCATTAGAGAAATGCAAATCCAAACCACGGTGAGGTATCACCTCACACCGGTCAGAATGGCTATCATCAAAAAATTTACAAACAATAAATGCTGGAGAGGGTGTGGAGAAAAGGGAACCCTCTTGCACTGTTGGTGGGAATGTAAATTGATACAGCCACTATGCAGAACAGTATGGAAGTTCTTTAAAAATCTAAAAATAGAATTACCATATGACCCAGCAATCCCACTACTGGGCATATACCCTGAGAAAACCATAATTCAAAAAGAGTCATGTACCACAATGTTCATTGCAACACTATTTACAATAGCCAGGACATGGAAGCAACCTAAGTGTCCATCAACAGATGAATGGATAAAGAAGATGTGGCACAGATATACAATGGAATGTAACTCAGCCATAAAAAGAAACGAAATTGAGTTATTTGTAGTGAGGTGGATGGACCTAGAGTCTGTCATACAGAGTGAAGTAAGTTAGAAAGAGGAAAACAAATACTGTATGCTAACACATATATATGGAATCTAAAAAAAAAGAAAAAAAATGGTTCTGAAGAACCTAGGGGCAGGACAGGAATAAAGACACACAGGTAGAGAATGGACTTGAGGACACAGGGAGGGGGAAGGGGAAGCTGGGACGAAGTGAGAGAGTAGCAATGACATATATACACTACCAAATGTAAAATAGATAGCTAGTGGGAAGCAGCCGCATAGCACAGGGAGATCAGCTCGGTGCTTTTTGACCACCTAGAGGGGTGGAATAGGAGGGGTGGGAGGGAGACACAAGGGGGAGGAGATATGGGGATGTAGGTATACATATAGCTGATTCACTTTGTTATACAGCAGAAACCAACACAACATTGTAAAGCAATTATACTCCAATAAAGATGTTTAAAAAATAAATAAATAAAAAATAAGAATGCACTTAAAAAAAGAAAGAAAGAAAAAAAAAAAGTCAGCCTAATGGCAAGTGTCTCAGGTTTGAATCACCAAAGGAAAATTATCCTAATCTGTATTTTGACCAAAAATTTAAAAAAATCACATTTGTTATCCTAAATTTTTACTCCTCAATCTCTCTCTCTCTCACTCTCTCTTTCTCTTTCCCTCTTTCTCTCCCTCTCTTTCTTTCTCTCCCTCTCTCTCTCAGTCTGTGTGTGTGCATGCACCAAACTTATTAAAACTTCTTTAGTTCAACTATTATTTCTTTGGAAACACTTTGAGTATTGAATGATAGAATAATGTAGAAAATACACACATTACCATTATCTTCTTTTACTTATAAAACCTCTTAGACTATATACTTTCTAAGGAAGCCAAAGTAAGGTTTTATGTAATTGGAAGAAATGTTCCTCAACTTAGAACATGAAAAGGAAATCCAAAAGTTAAAATATTTTTCTTGTTACTTCAGATTTAGTTGCATCATGTTGTTGAAAGCTAAATGTATTTATCTACCTCAATCGTTTTACATAAATTAATATATAAACAGGAAAGAATTTTTCAGTCATTGGATTATTAATGGTGCCCATTAAAATAGTGTCATAGTCAGTATGATGTTACCAGTTCAGAAATGAATAAAATGGGATTTAAATTGTTTTGAAATTTCCCCCTGCAATATCAATTTATTAATGCCATTTCTTTGTTCAGGAAAAAAATTAAGTAACATGGCAATGACATCTCTGTACGGCATAACTAATTATGGTGCACTTAAGTCCACAATAATGAAAAAAGTGTTTCTCAGGATATACAATTTTTCTTTGAGGTAGAGAAAAGTATAAGCAGATTAGAACTCTCTTTATAACTTTTTTAGGCTGCAAGGGTTTACTGGGGGAAATCATGAGAGCAAAGCAACAATGAACGATCTAATTCATCTACCAACCCCTTTTTTAAAGTTTTTATTCAGAAAAAGAGGCCCATGGAATCCTTGGAGGGGCTCCTTCTGGACGTGCATGGCGAAGCAGACCTGTGCAGTTCCAGGGCTTGACTGTGGTGGCTGTGAAAATGCACCGTTCAGATCCCCTCCTGAGGGCAGCATGGTTGACTATTGACTTGAGCTGAGTCCCATATCTAAAAGAGGTGGGGCTCCTTAATGTGCTACTTTTGCTAAGGACTCTCCATCAACTCGGTTGAAATTTTCTTAGAACTGGGTTGTAATCAGAGACTCTTTTTACCCAATCCTCTTCTCTCCCTCTTCTTCACAGATGTCAGATTGGCATCATGGTTTGAAGGTTCTTCCCATTTTCTCTAGATTCTTCCTCTTTATTCTTCACAGGCTTTTTTCCCCTACAATAAATGTCTTGCACATAATTACAGTAATCAGCTTTCTTGGCCTCAGCTTCTCAGAGTACTTGATCTGACATAGGTTTTGGGGATAATATCAATAATTTGGTATTAGATGTGCTAATCATGAGATATTTATTGGATGCTCAGGTGTAGACATTGAATAGGCTGTTATGCACACAAATCTGAAGATGCAAGAAGTGAGAAGAGAGGTCTAGTCTGAAGACAGAAATTTGGGAATTGACCAAGTATCAGTGGTATTCAAGCAATAAAACAGGATGAGTTGCCAAGGTAGTGATGTAAATAGAGAGAAGGAGGGGCCTGAGGATTAAGCCCTGATTGACCCTCTCAACCAGAAAAGATGAATGGGCAATGAGGTAGGAGGGAAATCAGGAGAGTGTGATGGGCTGCAAGTCAAGTGAAGAAAGTTTTTCAATTATAGTGAAGTCTATAATTAACCTTGTAAATGCTGCTGATGGATGAAGCAATATGAAGTCTGAGAATTGATGATTGGATTTAGCAATTACGGGGTAATGGCTGACCTTGAGAAGAACATCTTTAGAGGAGAGGTAGTGGTGGGAGACTGATGTGAGTGGATTATCAAGAAAGAATAGGGGGGAAAAAAGTGAATATAGAAATGAAGAGAGTGACTAGAAAATGCTCTCAAGAAGTTTTGCCATAGAGGAGAGAAAGGAATTGGGTGTTTCCTGGAGGATGAAGTAGATTCAAGTTTTTTGTTCATTTGTTTGCTTTTGTTTTTGTTTTTAAGATAGAAAAAATTAAATTATGTTTTTTTCGTGATAGGAATGATCTACTAAGGAGGGGGGAAAGAGACGGTATAGTAGGGAGAGGGGAAAGGCATTCTGAAGCAATGTCCTAGAGTTAGAGGGAAGGGTGGACAGTTCAACTCATGATAGAAGGAAAGGCAGATTGAATACGCACAGATGGAGGTAGGTGGATAAATGTGGGTGCCGGTCCTTGTGGAAAATCTTTTCTAACTGATTCTATTTTCTGAGTGAAAGTGGAATCAAAGGGAGGTGTTAGAGGTTTATATTTATCTAGAGAGTGAATAGCTTCAGGAATTGCAGTATGATTGCCTTGCAGCATTAAGAACCCATTTGGGGTTTAGGCACGAATGTAAAATGAGAGCAGTCAGCACACATTGGTTTTTTTCTGTAATCACGATCAGCTCTGCAGGGACAGCACAAATAGGCACTGGGTTGGATTTAGTTGGGGTTTGGGTTTTACCCACTGAATACCTCAGTGGAGTTCAGGTCGTAAGCAAGAGAGTGATTTTAACACAAGGCAAAAGAGGACATGAAGATGGTGAGTATCCCGGTTATCCCATTATCCCTAAAGAACACCACATAAGCAAATGCCAAGTGGAGTTTGTGAGTAAAATTCTCCTTAGGTGACATCTTTATTCCACATATCAGCATGGCTCGAAGACAGGTTCGGGAGTAGGGGTGCTTTTGCAAAGGAAAATCACCAAGGGAAGCGCTAGAACACATCATTTGCCAACTGATAGTGTCTTGGACTGAATTGCAGGATTGATAAGGCAGAGATATTAATGGCTCATATTTCAAAAGAGCAGGCTTTTCATGTTAACAAAATGAATCAGTGGAAATATTTGTCAAAGCAGTAAGCTTACTCAATGATAATGTTTTGCTTAGATAACTTGGGCCAGCATGTATATTTTTTGCAAGAACTAGTCAAAAGATTTTCATGAGAGCAAGAATTCCACATGGAAACACAGCACTGAGATTTCTACCTCAATTAGCTTCTTTGTGCATTTAATACATTATGCTTTATACTAATTTGCATTAAAATGATAAATGCAACTATTCTTTGTATATATAGGAAAAAACCCCAGTAAAACATGAACAAGATGCCACTTCTACCAAACATACCTCAATAATTTCTTAAAATTGCTCTTTTAGGTACTCAAGCATTCCCTCTGTGCACTCAAATGTTTTTAATTAGTGTTTTTTAAATAGCCTAAAGCCAATAATTCTATTATTTATATGTCCAAACAAATTAAATATTGTTTTATAGCAAAAATTCTTAGGTTTTTGACAAACATCAGTTTTTTTAGATGTTGGGATATAAGATTAACAGAGTTCCTGCCTTGATTTGTTACTTAAATTTGGTCTGCTTATATGTGTAATTTGTTGAACATACACCAATATTTTATATAATAGCAAGGTTGACTAAGCAGTGATATTTGAAAATTTCTTTTGAAATGTCCACATCTCAACAAAATTTATATAGCTAACATACCATGTTTCTGGAGAACATGTTTAGAATCTTCTGTGGTAGGAAAAAATATACGTATAATACATATAGCTTTTACATTTTTTTTTCACTTTCCAACTATTATTCTTAAGGTAATATTTTTTTTGTCTAGTAATGACTACACGATGTGACAACTGTTCCTTAAAAGCTCCATTCCACCTTGAGAATAAGCTGATACTTTTCTTAAGGCACATTGAACCTCTCCACCCATGAGAAATTGGCTTACCTGCCTGGGAAGGGAATCCCTAAGCACAGGTTGTGTGGGAATAATGAAATCTGTCATATGCCTTTTAGGAGTATCATTTTCAGGGTCCAGCAGATTGGGACTCATTCCTCTGTTCTGTCTCTCATGCATGGGCTGTGTGAATTTGGGCCAAGTTACTTCATCTTTTTCTGCCTCAGCTTTATTGTCTGTGTTCCCTTCACAGCCTTGAATAGAATGTTAAATACAAGAGAATAGGACTTGGTCTGATTTAACAAAGAATCTGTAGTGCCCAGCATACAAATGGGTCCTGAAAAAATATTTGTTGCATGGATAAATATATGAACTATATAACTAGAAGAGTATAGTGATAGTAATTATATAATAGGAATATTTTGAGGATACAGTGACATAAACCATGATGAATACAGAGCACAGTCCTGGATCAGAGTAACTCTCTTATTGGGGGGAGTTCTAGATAAGTCAGGATAAGTTTGCCTTCTGTGTCTAATCTCTATTTCACCTTCAGATTGTGGATGGCATATTTATATTAGGACAAGTGGCCCTGTGCCATACTCTAGCACCTGGGAACTGTGTAAGAGGGAAAATATTTATTACTACACATATCTCTTAAATCTTTCATAATATTTGGGAGAAGTAGAAACAAGCCAAGAGGATTAAAGGATTTTAGCATACAATCTAAAACTCATGTTATCAACGAAGATGTTTTTAGAAGTTAAGCATGCATACCAGAAAACTAGAGGTAGCATATATGATATTTCATTGATTTTAAGATGCACGTTTTAAATTTTTACATGTCCAAAATCTGGATACATTTTACAATCAATGGCATCTTACAATTGATTGGACTTTTCTTTTGTTCTTTCCTTTTCTTTCTTTTTTTTCTGTCTTTCCTCTCTTCCTCCTTTCCTTCTTTGTAGTTCATAATATAATAGGGTATCTTAAATAGATTTAATAAAATATGGTACAGACATATATTAAATTTTTCTTTCTCAATGTTTATTTCTTATCATAGCACAACTCTGGAAAGGGGCTCTTGGGCATTTTTTTCTACTTTCCCATCCCATGAAAATTTAATACCATAGATATACTCTATATCTGTTTATGTATTGCATGTATATGTATTTTATGAATAAAAAGAGTAAGATATTTTTGTCCCCCCACCAAGAAACAATTTTTATCCCCTTGGGGACACTGTTACACCCATTAAGAAGGCAGGTATGAAAGTGATAAATCTGTATTATTCTTAGTATTAAAAACCTCATTTACTAGAATATTGGAAATCATAAACTAATTCTTAGGCTAAGGTAGAGCTGTTGGCTTTAATTATATAACAAACTGACTAGAAATTTTATTATTATCATGAATGACTGTCAAAATGCGTGTAAAGTTTGAACATTTTCTATTTACCCCAACAGTCAGAAAGCTATCCATAATATTCTTTGTTAACAAATAAAAGATTGTCAAGTTCACCCAGTGGTATCATTCAACATATCATTCTCATATTATGAAATAAGACTATTTAATAATTTCAGTGTATATACATTTAGGATGTTCACTACTTCACCTTTACTTACAAAGTCATGATTTTAAGGACATAACTTGAACATTACATCAATAAAGAGATTTTTTAAAGACCATCTAGTTTCCACAGAGTACTAAGAGATACCGCCTTTATACTGCACATGTGCACTCAGTGGGGAGGATGAAGGTGTGCAACTCTCGAAGCCTTTGGGTAGCACTCTTCTACGCAGTCTAAGCAGTTTTGGGATTCTACCTCCAACCGTAATGATGGAATACAGAGCTCAGTCCATTTGTGATCGGTCATCTGCACCAGAGGAAAGATAGGGACTCAGTCTATGACCATCAAATCAGGATGTTCTCTTGAAAAGAGAATTGTTGTATTCAACAGTTTTAACTGATGGAGAAAGGAGGGATTTATTTACTTGGAGAGTATCTTTAAATGGCAAAGTTGTCCAGTGTGTTCTTAAAGGTTCACTTATCTTTTCTCTGAGCTATGCAGTTTAACTTCCATCTTTTAAAATTAGTGGTGCAAAAGATTCTAAAAATCAGTGATGTGTAAAACATTTAACTTTGTTGTATGCACTGCAATATTATTTGGTATTTGACAATTCAGACATGTATATATTGGCCTGGTTGTGTTAAATGGATATTTTTGAGACTCAAATGTGTCAAAACAATGTGTTGCTGTTTTGGGGGATGTGAATTATTCTAGCAGATCAAGCAACGTACGAACCAAATGAACACAGGTAGTACTCAAAAGAGACTCATCAGCAGTGTACAGACATCCATATCAAGGCTTTATCAATCAAGTTAGTATTACACAGGATTTTGTAAATAAACTGAAAGTGAATTCAAAACCAGAAATCATCTCCTGCACTGCTCCTAGTACTTGCTCTTTCTCTGCCTTTTAATCGAAGCATCTCCATGATACTCCGGGCATAGACATCTCTCAAGTTAACACTGATATATGAGTCAGTGGCTATATTCTTGGTAAGTTTCTTCAGAGCCTCACGCTGTCTAACAGCTGCTTCCTTGAGCTTTAAGGTGAAGTAGCAAGCAGAGAAGCGGTCGTTAATAATAGCAATGGGCAAGGCCAAGACAAGGATTCCCGATAAGATACACATGAAGGCCACGATTTTGCCTGTGGTGGTGTCTGGTCTGATGTCCCCATATCCCACGGTAGTCATGGACGTTGTGGCCCACCACCATGCACAAGGGACACTTGTGAAGGTTGTGTCTGGAATGCTCTGCTCAGCAAAATATTCCACAGTTGAAAATATAGAGATTCCTACAGACAGAAACAGGAGCAGCAGCCCAACTTCTTCATAACACTGGGTGATTGTCATTCCAAGTGAGCGCAAGCCTGTAACAGAACAGTTGGTGTCAGTCATGGGCACCCCTCCTCTCTTCCTTCGTCCTTCCCTCCCTTCCCTTCTCCTTACCTTCTACCCACCCACACACATGCATTTCATATTTAATACGGCTCCAGCACTGGCCAATGTTCTGGGGATATATAGATGATAAATTATAATCTTCAGGAAGTTCTTAGTCTAGCTGATGGGGCCAGATTGAGAAGGATAGAAAAATATAAATAGATTCATTCACTCACTTATCATTTATTAAAACCCTACAATTTATACAGAAGAAAGGTGAGAGATGAGTTGGAGGGCAGGCAGGGGACGTTTGATAGGAGTTTGTACTTTATACAATGGGAAACTTTGCAGCATTGCCCGTGCAGGGCTCTCTTGGTCAGATCTGCATTTCAGTACCTCACCTTAGCACACTTTTCTAATGAAGTTTTATGTTGTCTCTTTATTTTATAAGACATAAGCATATTTTATGACATATTTTATGTGTCTGTTTTTCTCACCTTCCTGATAAAGTTTAATACAATTAGGGGCATCATTATCTGAAAGTCAGAGGAAGTAAAAGATGAGAATGAAGTGAAGCAGCAGAAACAAGTTAGGAATCAGTGACAAAATTGACATAAGAACATCAAATGTACATGCGAGGACATTCTCAGAGGTGTAGCAGGAGGGGTTTCTGCACCCCCATGGCACCCATTGAAATTTTTGTCCTTAATACCAAAGCTATAGGAAACTATCTCCCTTGAATACATAGAATTTCTCCTTTCCTGTAGGGAGATAGACCTGAATACAGACTATTCCTCCATTGCGAAAAGGTACAGGGGACTGGAGCCACTAGGGAATTCACTCACTATGAGGCATTGGTGAATTTCCCATTGCTAATTATGACGATTCTGCAAGACAGACTCAGGAGAGTCCAATACCACCTCTGAAGAGACTAAACCCTCAGGATAGTAAGAGGAGCCCATTACAGGATCATGATTTGAATAAGGTATCTTTCCAACTCTAGAGAGATACTGATTAAAGTTTATCCACATTTCGAAGTCATATTAACATGATGTCACAATGATATGGTCTCAGAAGTCCAAAGCAGTGCCTCTTGGAATCACTTTTAAATTTTCATTCACTCACTGGAGACTATTTTACATACATTAAAATACTATTTGTGCTCTCATTATTTTGAATATTGTTCTTGAAATTTTCAGATGTTCTTGAATTACTAACCAGCTATTTTAAAAGACCAATGAATATAACTTTGAGGTTTAACTTCAAAAGACATTTAAAAAATATCTTTAGAATACCTTTCAGGAAACTGGCCTTGATGTGTCTGTATTAAATTGCATTTGTGAAATATATTGACAACATATGAAGAAATGCATAGTGTTTGGGAAGGTTGTTTTCATTTCAACATTCTAATCATTTCATTTTGTAAAGAAACAAAGTGGCCTGAATTTCTGCATATTTCATCAATTAACTCAGATAATCCTAAAAAATAATATGAGATAGATGTTATACTTATGCCATTCTACAGGTGAGCAGACTGAGACACAGAAAGGTAGCATATCTAGTACAAAGTTACATGCCAAAGACTTAAAATTAGGCTGTCTGGTCCACCCATTGTCCTCCTAACCATTATTCTATAATACTTCTCAATTTTTTTTTATAGTTAATACATAGGGGAATATGTAATCTATGTCTATATTTTGCTAAATGTAATGCTTAAGATAAAATTGTCAAATATTTATGCAACTGTTCATATCTTTTCAATAAATTAAGGCTTTATTAATCCTTCTACTTGCCTTAGAACTGACAAAACCTTTTTAGAGGTGACATTGTGGAAATTACTGTTATTTTCTTTTTCCTTTCTTTTGGGAAAAAAATGTAGTCTTTACTGGGTGTTTTTAAATTGAATCCTGTGAAGAGTTTATAAATACTAGAAGAAAGCATCCCATTATGTGTGTCAGAAAACAAAGAGTGGTACTTCTAAAAGTTGTTGGAAACCCCGTTATCAAATCCCTGGTATGTGAGACTAGCTAGGAAAATACACTACTAAAACTATATTAGGAGAAATCGTAGTTTTCCCAGAGATGTGTGGGAAAAAACATATCTGAGGTTAATTTTTCCCTATATTTATAGGGAGAGACAACTACCATCAACTCCTTTTAGGTGACCAGTCAGGCATCTATCTAGGGAAATAGGTGGGAATAGGACTCTCTAGTCAAATTATTTATATTTATATGTATTGTATGAATATGGCATCCTACTCCAGGGTTTCTCAAAGTGTGGTTCAAGACCACCTACATCAAAATTAGCTTGTTAAAATGTATGCTTCTGGATCCAACCCCCAAAACTAAAATCTGACTCTCGGGGATTGGGGTTCAGAATTTGCATTTTAACAAGCTTTTCAAGGGATTCTTATTTTCATTAAAGTGTAACATAAGGTAACACATATGTGCTCCAGAACATCTAACAGCCGGCTGGGCCAGCCACTGAAAATCATTGCCCTTGGGGATGCAAGCATTATCTTTAATGGATTTGTGTGATATCCTCTGACATTGCCTAAAATTTTCACATATAATTGTGTGTGTGTGTGTGTGTAGAGATTTTTCTAGGGAGAGTGTTGTTTAGATCTTCAAGGATTTATGATACATACAAAAAGCTAAGGAATTCCTGTTACCATCTCTCTTATGCCTCCCCAATTAGGGACAAGAAAATTCTCAGATACTAGACAAAGCATTTAATTAGTGTCTTTTGCTTTCTTCAGAAGCAAATGTTTCCACTGTTTCTTCAAAAATCATGGGAGGGCCACCAGTGCCCAGTCATCTCTCTTTCTGCATAGCCAGAGAAGGCCCTGGAGGACTTTCTCTTCTCCCAAGGAACATGTGTGATATTTCCTTGGACACAGAAAAGAAACTGGCTTACGTTCCTATATATCACATATAATCTGTGCATATCTTTTTATGTGCTGTTTATGCATATTTTATGTAGAACTTTCCAGAAACAGAGTATCTTTAATTTTCGTACATCTTCTGGACACCTGGGTTAAAATAAAGTTAACATATGGTTAAATTGTTTCTCAAATGTCTTAAGGAGGGGAATTGTGTGAGAGGCAGCTTGTCCTCTGTACCTGTGATAACAACCTCAAGGTTTTGCTTTTCAGTACCTTTCTGGAGATCATAATTGGGTGAAATATAGGAGTTGGTACTTTTGAGTATCAATTCAGAGTCAAGAGTCGTTTCCCTTGGACCACGGTCAAAGCACTAATGCTTAAAT
Source organism: Balaenoptera borealis (assembly GCF_965194805.1). Taxonomy (NCBI): domain Eukaryota; kingdom Metazoa; phylum Chordata; class Mammalia; order Artiodactyla; family Balaenopteridae; genus Balaenoptera; species Balaenoptera borealis. The sequence continues at coordinate 27,383,185 of NC_138876.1, read as the reverse complement.
ACAATGGCAAATTAAAAGGCATCAATGAAACCCGAATACCTGTGGAATGCCTGCCCAGTTTGAGCATGCGCAGAGCCCTGAGCAGCCTCAAAACCTGGACGATGCGCCCCACGTTTTCCAGCTCCTGTGTAGTCTGGCTCCCACTCAGGCTCTCTACCAGAAGAGTGATGTAGAAGGGCAAGATGGCTAGGAGGTCTATGATGTTTGGCACCTTTCTCAGGAAGCGGCACCTGTCCCGCACGCACAGGAAGCGCAGGACAAACTCCCCGGTGAACCAGCTAATGCACACATACTCCAGGATTTCCAGCAGTTGCAGGTCCAGCCAACTTAACTCGGCTGACATCAGAGCCATGTTGACGATGGACACCGCCACGAAGATGATAGAGATGACCCCAAAGATTCGGGCAGCTGTGGAAGACCCCGGTTTCTCTAGGATGTTCCAGAGCTTCTGGCGGACGGTGGGGCAAGGTCCTTGTGAGAAGTCCTGTTCGCTCTCATGTTGACTTTCCTGGTCTTCTGTGTCCTTCTTAAAGTCTAAAGTTTCACTCAGCTCCTTTCTTCTGAAGTATCTTTTAGAGAAGACAACTTGGTGATTAGTCTAACTTTCTTTAAAATACAGAAGTAAAGAGAATTAAACTTGGCAGTGAAGTCATGCTTTCTATTTCAGTAAAATGCAGAAAATGTTCATTCATATTTTACCCAGGCTTTCTTCCCACAGTACTCAAATGTTCTCATTTAGGATTATTGTTTTTAAAATGGCACTTTCATGGTAGAAGTTTATACAAAAGAATTTATACATGGCAAAGCTACTTTAGATTAAAGCATTTTATCACCCATTTTTTCTTGTAACAGGAACAGAAGTTTGCGATACGTAATTTTTTTTTAAGGTGGCTAATGGAAAGGTATTCATGAAGAAATGGTAGTAATAGCAAAGTAATAGCAAAATAATAGATGACCAAAGTCCCACAATCATTCACAGTCAAAGAACCAACTTTCTGTCTTCTGTATTTAAAGCAGTTCTCTGTCCAAGTTTTAAAAGTTAGTGTCCTAGGTTTGATAAACGGTAACGCTCTCCACGGAAACCTACATCCCTATACATACATTTTTTTGGAGCATAAGATTTCTGACTCATTTATTTAACCACCAAATATTTATTGCAGGCCTGACCTCTCTTGACTTATAAATGAATTAGCATACTGGAAAAAGGAGAAGGTTCAGAAACTTCCAATCAGAAGTTGGCTTTGACACTTTCCGGCCTCCACTGCCACCCCACCTTCTAGCTCCGAAGTGGGCCCAGGTATTCTTAAGTCTGGCTTGAGCGAGGCTTGTGTAAAACCTCAAATCTTTCCCTCTGCCGCCCTCTCTCCACCGCGCCCGCTGCCCCGCCCAGCCACCAAGCGCCTCGAGGGTACCTGTCCCTGCAGCAGGAGTCAATGCTGAGCTCGTCGATGCCCCAGTACTGGATCTCCTGGAGGAAGGAGAGCGCGCACAGCTGCTCCATGACGTGCAGGCGGCCGGTGCGATAGTAGTGCAGGACGTAGCGGAATGCTTGCGAGCTCCGGTCGAAGAAGTACTCGTTGTCCACGGGGTTGGCGTCGTCACAGAGCTCCAGGGGGCTGGGCACGGCGGCCAGGGCCCCGGGGCGCCGGCACGAGGCCACCACCACGGCCAGCTTGCCAAGGCGCGTGTGTGGGAAGCAGGACAGAGCCTGCTGCGAGAGCACAAAGCGGCTGCCGCCCACGTTGACCGTGAAGCTGTCCCCGAGCGCCAGGGGCTCCCCTTCGCCCTCGCTGCAGAAGACGCTGGAGTCCAGCGAGGTCAGGGAGGCGCTGTCCAGCGGCGAGTCCGGCGACGCCCGGCCGCGGGGAGGCAGCTCCATCCTTGCCGCCGCTGCCGGAGGGCGCCACAAAGTTGGGGGCGGTGGCACGGCCGGGATTTCCCGGGCTCCCGAGGTGGGTTCCTCCCACCCCCGAACCCTTACTCTCTCCACCCCCCTGTGCTCGTTCTCCCTCTCGCCGCTAGGGAGCTGCGAGTGCGCGGTAGCAGCGCACAAGTGCCTGAGCGCCGGGTCTGGGAGGAGCGGAAGGGTCGCGCCCAGGGAACTGCTCAGGTGTGGACCAAGCCGAGGACATCCGCAGGGCACACTGCCGGTCGCCGTGGTCCTTCCCGGACTCAGTACCCCCTCCCCAGCTTTGTAATTGAGATCTCCAGCCCGGGAGGTGTATGGGTTGAAGGCCTCCCTGCTTGGGGGTTGGAGCGGGAGGGGAGGGGAAGGGGGAGGGAGGTCTACAGTGGAGGAGGGCACGACGAATCTTGGAGGAATGCAAGCAAGGGGAAGGGCAAGACTCACTCCCGCCTGCAGGAGACCAAAACGAAAAGTTCCGAAGGCAAAGCAAGTGGTAACCGGGTCTGAGTCTTTCCCAACTTCAGGATATATATTCCTCTGTCTGCCTTTGCTGCGCAGTTTCACAGGCCTCCCAGGGAGCGGTCGCTGGGGATGTGCGCACGTGGGGGAGGGTGACCTGGGTGCGGGGTCCGAGTCATTTGCTCGCATTCACTCTCATTCTAGTCTGTCACTCACGCTTCGTTTTCTTCTCCCTCCTCCCCTAATTTTTGACCTCCTGGTTGAGAAACGAGGACAATTAATGATGACTTTTGATTAAGTCCCAGTGAGTCACTGAGAATTAGGGGTCACCATTGCCAGCTCCCGTCACGTGTTGAGGCACTTTGCGCCCTTCGGTTTAGCCTTTTCTGTCGCTACAAGTTTCCCGGAGAGCAGGTGTTCTGGGGGCATTCTTCGGCACACAGCGGAGCTGTCATTTTAGGAGAAGGGAAGGCAAAAAGACAAGGACTAGAACAGGCGTGGGCTGGGGCAGGAGTTTAAATAGTAACGACGACTCGGTAAAGGGAGAAGCCGAGCGCCGTGCCCAGGTGAGGCTAGAAGTGCATCCACGGGGCCCCTGGGAGTCGCGCCCCGGCCAACCTGTTGGACACGGGGCGGGAGCGAGGAGGAGGGCAGGGTGACTCACCTGCTGCTCCGGGCACATCTGGGGTGCGCTCCGTGGGCGCAGCTGGCTACGTAGCCTCGATTTGATCCTCGCGATTTACACGTGAGTCTGACTTCACAGGTCCGGGAAGAGGGCTGTGCTCGCGGCTGAGCTCCTCGCCCGCGCTGGTTGTCTAGCCTCGCCTCTTCGCCACGCGCCTCCCGGCTCCGGCCCCTCGGCTGCGGCGGAGGGTGGCCGCCCCCGCCCGCGCTCGCTCCCAGCCTTCGGCGGTTCCCAGCGCCAGCTGTGGGGAGAGCGGGGAGCGGAGGGAGGTGAGACCGGAGGAGGAAGTGAGGCGCTCAGTGACTCTGAATCTTATGTTCATCCTGAAGGCGCTTCAAGGATTACTATATTAGATTCTCGTTTCCCGGAATCTGTGCGCTCACAAATGCTCAAGAACAAAATTTTCCAGTTGTATAAATCTGCTAAACTCAGGGTTAGGGCAGTTATGTTAACTGCTTTGTGTGGCACGGTTCAAGGTTGTCCTCATTATTTCCAGAAAGCGTCTGGGAATCCTGCATTTTTCAAAAGTCTTTGCAAGAATGAGTGAACCACACATCTCCTTTTTTTCCTTGTAAGTAGTTTTAGAAAGTATATATAAAGAGGTAAAGCAGGCAGCTTGGTACAGTAGGGAGGGCTTTTTCATAGCTTGACCTGAAACATAGCTCTTTAGTTCTGGCTTTGTCAACGGGCTGTGGGACCTCTAGCTAGCATTTACTTCAAGGGCCTCAACGCCTTCCTTAGTAAAATTTCAGATTTTAATAAAAAACACTCAGCCTTTACTGGGTGCTTACTTTATGCCAGGAAATTTTTGTAAGCCCCTTACTCATTCAGTACCTTATTTAATCATAATAACAATACTATGAGGTAGAAGTATACCTGATTTACAGAAGGGAAAACTGAGGCAGAGAGAAATTATGTGATTTACTTAGGGTCACACATTCCAAATTAAAACCCAGGACTAATTGTCAGAGGCTGACCCCATAAACACAGTGCTTGGGACATATTTTTGTGTGATCTTTAAATAAACCAAAGTGTGGTTGTATTTATTTACTTATTTTTGCAGCTTTCTAAAGAAGGGCAGGAGTTTAATGATGTATTTTCTCTAATCTTTCAACAAATGCTTGTTGAGCATCCACTATGTACCAGACACTATTTTAGGTGCTTCAGATGGCTCCATGAAAAAAAAACCAGACAAGATCCCTGCCCTTATGGAACTAACATTTTCTTGTGAGAATAAAAGAACAACTTCAGTGAAATTTATAAAACAGTATATAGTATTTATCGGTTATGGCTCTTTGGACGGCTATCCTTCTGATTAACTTTTGCCTCTATAAAGAACTCTTCCATACAGAAAATATGGAGTTAAAAATCATCCTAGTAAGTAGTTCATCGTTATGTACGAGTACTGTGAAATTAATTTTTTTAAGGTAGTGAAGATTTTCCCTTACATAGAAAAATTTCTCCAATACTTCACTTATACATTGGGCGTTGAAAAAAGCCAAAAGTTCTGTTAAGCCTTATTCATCCTTTAGTGTGAATAACTTGAATCAAATGATTAGTAAAGTCTCCCCTAGCTTTACAGATTATTGTGAGGAAGGAGGAAAACTTTCAGAGGAGAATGACAGATTTGGGTGAGAAGGGAGATCTTGGACAGGTGACCAGAGGTTAGCAAACGGTGACTGAGGCTTGCAGGTCTCCTACGCTGCCACCAGGACCCTGGAATCAGTTGTAATTAGTGGTGTCCTGTAGAAGTAATTGTAACAATAACCACTGTTGAAGTGTAAGGCTCCAGCTAAGTATCTGAATTCTCACAATGATCCCATGAAGTAAGTACTGTTATCCTTAGCCACAAATCTCAACTCAGAGGCTCACAGGCACTAAGGAACTTTCCCAGTTGTATAGTGAATATGTGAAGGAGTATATTAAGGGACTGAAACTGGGGTCTTTCTGACTCCACATTTCATCTCAACTGCTAAAAACCTAAATTTTTCAATTGACATTCAATTTGATTAAAACAATTTCCACTAATTAAAGTAATTATAACTAGGGATTTCACTGGTGGTGCAGTGGTTAAGAATCCGCCTGCCAATGCAGGGGACACGGGTTCGAACCCTGGTTCGGGAAGATCCCACATGCTGCGGAGCAACTAAGCCCTGCACCACAACTACTGAGCCTGCGCTCTAGAGCCCGCGTGCCACAACTACTGAAGCTCTCACGCCTAGAGCCCGTGCGCCACAACAAGAGAAGCCACCGCAATGAGAAACCTGGGCACCACAACGAAGAGTAGCCCCTACTAGCGGCAACTAGTCTCTCAACTAGAGAAAGCCTGTGTGCAGCAACGAAGGCCCAATGCAGCCAAAAACCAAAACAAAACAATAACTATAACTAGAAAGGTGGTTACTAGTTAACTGGGAGTATACAAACACAAATGACCTGTTTTAAAATATAATCTCTTGGGTAGCAAAAATCCCTGCCTTCTTCCCTGTCGTGTTCCCTTTAATCTGTTGTCTCTGCTCACTCATTGGATTGTCCAGGTTTGAGTCAGAGAGCCCACTGAAAAACATATGACAAATTAGGGGGGGAAATAAATCCATTCAAAGGGAATCCTTCCTGGTCCCTGATCTTGACCTGAGATATACCCTGAAGTATGTCAAGAAATGAAAGAAGAATTGCTGATAGGTAGTTGGGGATGGTGAGGTCTTGCTTTCGATCTCATTCCTACTTAGCAGGGGAGGAATGTGATTGTCATGTAGGAGGTAGCACAGTACAGAGACAGGAAAACTCGACAATCTAATGGCTTTGGGTTTATTTCCCTAGTCATCAGATGTTATATTCAGGTGATTTTCCACTAACAGTCTTGTGATGAAGTGTGCTACTGGTGTTTGGCTTTATCTATCAGGTCTTCAAAATATCGATATGAATGTTGAATCCCCAGATACAACTTGTATTTTTAATTCTTCCAATTTTTATGAATATTTCCAAATTTATTAATGAACAACATGCATTCTTAACAGTCATGTTTTTAAATTGGATTAAAAGAAAAATCACAAGATACCTTAAATTGACTCTAACGAAGACAATTATGAAAGTAAAAGTTAAAAGTCATGTGAAGCACGTTCAAAATTTCTATTATTAAAAACCTAGAACATTTTATTCAGGTTTTTGAAAAAGTAATGAAAATGTATTTATATTATTATTGTATTCCGTTATTCTGTGATTTGTTTAAATAATATAATATGATGTTTCTGTGAAATTATTAATTCTCATCTTTTATATGAATGTTTTTAAATGATTTTACATATATGATTATAAGTCATTGAAATATTTTTAAAGGAAAATGTACATTTCTTATTAATTTATATCCCCAATACTGCAACTTTACATCTATTTTTAATAATTAAATAGACAGGGGACGTATAATGACTGAAAAATTTTGAATAAAGCAATTTATAGACTTCAACTTGAGTAAACTCTACATTTCCATTTTCAACCACATCACTGTAGACTCACACTAAAATCCCTTTATCATTCATTAACAATGCAGACCATATTTCATGCGAGGTGTGCATGCCTATCTTTGACCCTGTGTTTCATTACCTAGGGACTGACAACCAGATGAGTTAATTGTAATGATGTTTAAAATGCCTTTGTGTAAGGACAAAATGGCCTTATCTTCTTTCCTTTCACTGCATTGGAATATGTTTAAAGGTAAAGGAAAATCTGACAAATTCTATCTATTCATCTTTCGTGTGCCTTCTAGGTGCTTGGAATAAATCCTCCCAACTGTATAACAGCCCACTCTAATGCAGAATTTAGCTTAATGTGGGCTTGTTCTGGATTCCTTCCAAGGGGAGGCAATTATCTTTGGAAGTACCCAAGAACAAATTTTTATAGCCTAGTCTGCTACAGAGATCACAGGATGGGTTGATGATGGTGATGATGATAGTAATATGATAATAATAGATGCTACCTTTACTTATTCAACCTCTGCTCTGTCTTTTATTAGCTGTGTGACCTTAACACGTTTCTTGAAACTTTTACGTCTCATTTTCCTCATCTGTAAAGTAGGAGTGACAGTAGTACTTACCTTATGTTGTTGTCTTAAAATTAAATGAGATAATCCATGTAAATGTTTAATGCAGTGTCATTATTCTTGTTGTCACTTTTATTATTATCAAAATGTTGCAGGAATATTTTTCTAATCCCCCTTAGTGAGCACTTACTGTGTGATAAGTGTCATGTTAAGTGTTTAATCTCATTTCATTTATAATTCACAGAACCCTATGAAGAGAGTATTATTATCATCCTTAATTTACAGATGAGAAACCAGGATCACAGCATTTTAATAACTTCTCAGGTGTCATACTGATAGTCAATATAGGCTTGAACACATTTGTTTGATTCAAAGCCTTCAAAGGGCCTTAATATGAAAATAATGTGATGATGAGAAATCACTGTTAGAAATGCTCTTCTCTTTAAAAATAATTTTAAAAGGAGAAAATTTCTATTCTATGCTTCAAATAATTGAGCGATGACCATACTTCATACACCATGACCAACACATTGCCTGTGATTTCACATTGTAATAAATTGGATCTTTCTTGTAACCATCATAAAGTCGACAGTCAACTGGATTTGTCATTAAATGATTCTCACTATGCCCTTTTGATATGCAAAAGATATAGTCACATTTTTCCTGAGTTACCAAGAAGATATGTAGAATCAGGCACTTATTGTTCACTGGATTAACTCCTATAATTACACTGAAATTAAACTTTATAAACAAGATTTAAAAGCAGTGAAGCAAAAGCAAGGCAAGTGCTCTGCTCATCATGTTCTGAACACTGTTAAGTGAACCTAATATTGAATTTGAAAATCCCAGTTAAAGCCTTTTTACCCAGCTCTATTGAATTACCTTATGATGACAGAGAGGTTGAGTCATACAGACCATTAAAAACTGTTTCTCACCGAGTATATGCAATTTATTAATATTAGAAGTAAAATTGTATTTAGGCTTATCCTTATTCTATTTAGTGCTTTCTTTCATTATCAAGGAACTCAGTAAACTTGAATTCCATCCTGTAGTTGGAAGACAGGTAATCTTTGAAATCCATACGTGTTATAAAGTTTTTTATGTTGCATTTTCTTGATTTTCCTGGAATCAACTCAAAATTGAAAAGTTTTTCACTCAGTAAATATTTTAGAAATGTAATTTTCTCAGCTTCAGGGAAAGCTGAATATACATCATTTATATTACGTGTGTGAATACACACACATGAAAAACTAAGAGTAAGGAAAGTTTACAATGATTTCTATGCCAGTGGATCACGTTATTATTACTCTTAACAAGAAAAGTAGTGAAAAAAAAAAAAAAAAAGAAAAGTAGTGAACAATCAGAAGCAATATAAGGAGAATAGTAGAGATAAGTAAGGGGAAAGGCAATTTTTCTTTCGAAATGGTTCTTACTTATATAGTATAGTTCCTTTAAATAGCATCCTCATGGCATTTTAAACATGATCTAATTAAAGAAAATATGAAGTAACTTTTTAGGACACATATGCTGAAATCTGTGCCAAAGTAGTTTTGTTAACTGGATTGCAATGCTGTATAGAATACCTACTATTCTAATCTCAGTTTAAGCACATAGAACAACATTAATTTAAATAAATATTTTATATATGAAATCCATTGCACACAAATGGGATAAACGCAATACTGTTTGAGTTAAAAAAAACCACTGCTTTTTACCCTTAACTCTATGATCTGCTTATACTTTTTTTGCTGGTTCAAAAGAATAGAAAGATGGGTTTTTAATCAGTATAAATTAATTTGATTGATTTGAAAAAAGAGCCCTGCATCGCTGCATATATTCCAGAGTATATTTTCTCTGCACGGTGTAATTATATTGGTGGGACCTGCATATAAAAATTTGTTATTTTTTTTCAACATAAAAAATATCAGTGAGCCATATGGCATCTTCTTACACCATTGCATCTGATTGACAGCTCAATTATAGACCTGGCCTCCTAGTTCTCCCACAAACAGCTTTCTGGGAAATCTAAACCAAATGGGAAGTCAAAGCATAGCAAACTTGTCCTGGGCCTGCTTTTTTAAAAAAAATTCTGTGAAGTCAAATTTATCCATTTTAGTAACCAGGACTGTTTTATTTTCATGGCAGCAGTGAGAAATATCCAGTTCAGTACCACTTATGATATTTTAAATGAAAATAAGTCTCAATTAAAGAATTTGTAAAAGAAGAAAAATAAAACAAATAGGAATTTTAAGATTAATTTGGGAAAACATTAAGTTAGCAATATACATTCAATATTTACATGATGCTAGGCCACATATGTTTGGCTTTTGGTAGCAGAAGCTTATCAAAAAATCAGAATAGATAATTATTGATTATATGGAAGCTTTGAGAATACTAAGCAGTTTTATGGATGAGATATGTTTACATATGTCTGTAGAACAATTATTTAAATTTAAGTTTTAAAAAAATTAAGCTAAAAATATACTAGAATTGTTGCCTCATTTGATATTGCTCAATAAATAGGAAAATATCACAAATATTTTTCAGCATAAATTAAAAAAAGACTTTATGTGCAGTTAATTTTTGGCTGGTTTCATTTTTGTTGTGTTAATAGCATTACCAACTGGCAACAAAGGTCTGTGTAAAATATTTATGGAGTGACTAAAAGTAAAATAAAGAGCAAGTTTTGATGTATTTGCTTGAATAGGTATAGATAGGTGCTTGAATAAGACCCTGATAGACGAGCACGTGGCCTCTTTCAATGTTGTGAACGTGGGCAAACAAACTTCACCTGCAGTTGGAGCCAAGATCACTGGAGAAATGATGATCTACTTTAATCTCTGATTTGAATGATAATCTGTCCCTGGGGCAGGAAGAGTCACAGAGCGAATGGGCCTCTCTCCAGTGAATTGGTGGCGATCACTTATATAAGTACTGGATAAGGGACACTATTAAAATATTTGTTTTCAAAGTTCCAGGTTTTCAAATATAGCTGTGATGGAAGGTGGCTGACCCATGCTTCAAGGCAGAAGTTTTGGGACCCCTCTACACTCTTAAAAATTATTGAGGACCCCAGACATCTCTTGGTGATACGGGTTATATCTATTGACATTTATCATATTGAAATTAAAACAGAAAAATTTAAAAATATTTATTAAATCAATTTAAAAAAACAGTCTCAAGCCCAATATGTGTTAACAAAAAGAACACGCTTTTTTGATAATAAGGATATTTTTCAAAAGAACATGATTAGTGAGAATAATGACAGCGTTTTACAATTTTTCATATCTGGCTTAATAAAAGACTGCCAGATTTTCATATCTGCTTTTGCATTCAAACTGTTGCAATTTGAAATTTTTGTTGAAAATGAAGAAAATCCAGTGTCAGATAGGTAGTTGGAAAAAAGTGGGGCATTTAATAGCTTTTGCATATAATTTTGTATATTCTTCTGTGCTACACTAAAACTTAACAGGTTAGTTCCAAAGTGGAATCTGAAACTGTGTCGAGGAACTTTTCATATTCAGTTATATTAAAACCCATTGGTCTATCTTGTCCTTGGAATGGATTTTTTTAATCCATGCATGACTTTGTTATGTCCTGCATTGTTCATTTGGAAAATGTTGGTTTCTTAGTTTTGTATATCTCCCAAAAGTAAAACATTTAGTTAAACAACACAAAAAATCTCTTTTGTTAGTATCACCACCAATTTCATCAGAAAATTTTTTTAAGTATAGGGAAGTTATCAAACTTATGATGGTACAAGTAAGCTTTCCAAAATTCTAATTTTTGCTTGTAAGCTCATATTTTATCATCTGCAACAAATTTTGTCAGATTTCCTTGATAGCAGGATCCATTCATTCATTTTTAAGAAATTATTCACAAACATCTGAATAACCAATTTGTCTGTCAGATTTTCAAGTAAACATGGAGATTCATGAGAAAAAAAGTGGCTAGTTCAGCTTGTAACTCAAAATAATTAGCCAAGTGCTTGTCCTTGAGACATCCATGGTACTGAAGCAGGCTGCAGAAAGCTTCAGTTCACTTCCCATTTAGTCAAATAAAACATGAAAAAGACAGGTACCCAAGTGATGAGATTGAATACAATTAATATTTTAATAAAATTTATAACTTTTATTATTGCTCATCCAGGATATTTTTAAGTAAAACCGTCTTCCCCCCACCCCCTCAAATGTGTGAAGAATATGAAGACAACTAGTACAGTTTGGTGCCACCACTCTGAGATGCGCTAAAAACATAAGCACATCTGTTGCTTTTATACCATTAGCACAAATGTAAATGCAGTGGAAAATACAAATATTGTCTTGTTATTATGAAAATAATTTTTTAATTCAAGGACCACTAAAAAGGTCCCATAAAATCTTAGGGGTATATAGGCCACATTTTGAAAACTTTTGTTCTAAGGAATATATGTATTTTGCCAACTTAAAGACAGGATTTATGTTTACATTGTTCAGGAATTAGAGAAGTATAGGACTTTTATATTTTGTTTTTCAAGTTTTCATCAAAAAATTTCCTGTACTTACTATACACTGTACAGAGATAAACACACACATATCCTAAACATAGATAGATATTACACACACACATACACTCACTCACACAGAAACGTGATCATAGAAATGTTGTCAGATGTGCAGAGAAAATGTAATTTTGGCTCCAACTGATCAGCTATTTCTTATAAATTCCATCACATTGGATATTAGGTAAACCCTACTTTTTAGTTTAATCAAGTAAATATGATATAATGCAATAATTTAATTTTTTAAGGTAATGTGTAGTTTTTTGGAGTAAAAATGCCTAGTCTCTCGAATGTTCGACATCTTTTATGCCTCACTCCAGATGAGCAAGGTATGGCCCAGGAAGATAAGATGCTCCTTTATAGTTTAGATAATACCAGTTGAATCAGTCCTGGCTGGTAGGAGGGCTTCCTGGACTAATGACTTCTGGGGTGTACATAGATGTGAACGGCTAGAGGCCATTGTTTGGTTGTTTGCTTCCGGTCTCTAGTTCCTCCTCATTTTTCTCTTTCTCTTTGCCCTCAGGTTATAAATGGTTAAACAGGCCTCTCAAGCCTTTCGTCTCTGTCTCTCCTCAAGCAGTGCATGGAGCCACTGCTGGTTCACACTTTACCTATCTATAATCTGACATTTATCTCTCTCTAATCTTCTACTTATTTCCGCATAATCACACCTGCCCCAAGTTAGAAGTGGCTGGGCGTGGGGCACCTCCTAGAGCTTGCAGCTTTTCATGAAAAGGAATGGTGTAGTGTTAACACATGTTCCTGGGCTTTCCCATACCTGCTGGAAGTTTCCAAGTGCCCCTCCTGGACTCGCTAAGATGTGTGTTGTATTTATGGAGGTAGGAGAACCCTGAAGCTGATCCATTGATGTTTCTATCTCTCCCCTCCCCCATTTTTTCTTTATAATTATTCATGTTTTCCCCCCTATTTCTAAGTCATTGATTCTCAATCAGTGCTAGTACTTCCTCCTTCAAGGGACATATGGAAATGTGGTCGTGGGCGTGTGGAGGCTCTTATCTGTCACAGTGACTGGAGAATGTTATTGACAGTTACTACCTAGGAGCCAGACACACTAAATATGTTTTAACTACAGGCAATAAAGAATTGCCACTCCAAAAATGCTAGTAGTGCTCTTATGAGAAACACTGCTCTAGATACAAATTCCTTAGGTCCTGGGGAAGGAAGCTTTACAGCTTAACCATGGTGTCTATGACAGAGGCAGAACTAATTATCTGTCTTCTCACAACCCTCCAGATGGATAGATGCCTTGGGTTGACTGCAAAAAATGTCATGGACCAGAAATACAAAAAAAAAAAAAAAAAATACTACTATCAGTATATGAAATATGTACATACATTAGGCATTTGAATTTGTGATCATGTTTCATATTACCATTGCATAGGGATGACACATCAAACAGAGAACTAAATATATCAATACCTATGCATATATTCTAAATGTACTGTAGAATTACATTGCTTTCTTGTGGTAACTATTGAGATGGTGCAGGTCCTTGTGGATGGACATTGGCATACATTATATAAACAGCCTGTCATTTACGTTCTACAGCAACCTTGCAAGGTTTCCAGAAGAATCCATAAAAAGCTCAAATTATTTTCTTTGATAATTTTGGTCAGCCTTCTCAGTGACAGAGTGCTCTAAATGATCTCCTTGCTAGCTTCCTGCTAATGATTTCACCTCCTAAATTGCAAAAAAATTTTGATGTTTCCAAAATGTCTTTGCAGTGCTTTTCTATTCACCTCTTTATACTTCATCACTCTGGTTTTTCCTTTCTTAACTCAGTTTACCAACTGACTCTTCACATGTGAAAAAACAGTTTGCCTGTAGAAAAGAGCTAAATAGAGTGTAAATAATTAACTGTGTCACTTAGATATTTCTGATGCTGTTTACTCAGAATATTCCAAACTTTAGTCTTTGTTTAATAAAATACATATTATATGCATGGTAATCATACAAAATTCCTAGAACTCTATTGGTAAACACTGAACTTTGAAATCAGAGTTCTCTACAACTTATCCATATAATTTTGATTCTTTAAGTCAATGCACAAGATTAAAACAATTCAGATTGGATATTATTCATTGGAATATGTTATACTTGCAAAGGGAGGCCTTCTCCATAACTATCTTACAGTTTCAATTTATTTAATTTTGCCGTATTTTTTTTCTCCAAATACATTCATTAGTGGGCATATGTTATGCCTGGTGAGAGTAACACATTTGAATTGATTTTTTTTTTTTTTGGTAGAGAACATTTAAGAACTTCTATGATACGGATATTTCTTGAGTTGTGAATTAATTTTGGAGTGATTCAGAATCAGCGGATGTTTTGGAGATGTTTTAATTGAGGAAGATGACAATGATGTGTGAGTTAGCACACAAATTACAAAATCCATGACAATATCCAGTACATTGTGTATAAGCTAGATGTGTTCTCCTGCCTCACTGCAGACCTGATGAATTAGCTGTTTTATTGACACCAATATCATGACAGAAACACATATTACTGTTTAGAATTTTTTTTTAAAATGTCAATCAATGTCTTATTAATTTATTTATTTTTATATTAATTTTTGGCTGTGTTGGGTTTTCGTTTCTGTGCGAGGGCTTTCTCCAGTTGCGGCAAGCGGGGGCCACTCTTCATCGCGGTGCGCGGGCCTCTCACTATCGTGGCCTCTCTTGTTGCGGAGCACAGGCTCCAGACGCGCAGGCTCAGTAGTTGTGGCTCACGGGCCTAGTTGCTCCGCAGCATGTGGGATCTTCCCAGACAAGTGCTCGAACCCGTGTCCCCTGCATTGGCAGGCAGATTCTCAACCACTGCGCCACCAGGGAAGCCCTGGTTTTTTCTTTACAAAATGCGTCTTAGATGTCTGAAGTGGTTTGAGAAGACTTCGGAAGTATTAATAGGAATGGCTCCTAAAACTCTATCCATTCACATCCTTGACAATCAAAACAGGTACGAAGGACTGTTCTTGCTAACACAAACCACAGACTCATCAATAATAAATGGGCTATTCTTAAAATTAGAAGTTAGGCAGCCCGATATAACTTCAAACCCCACTGGGATAAAAAGATGGGAAAGATGGGTAGATGGGTGAGGTAAGGATACTCAGACTTCTAAGATCTATGGTGAGCTACAGCAGAACCATTAAAAGGCAAAGCAAGAAAAAGAGAACAAATAATGTTAAGGATGTGCTGAAGCAGAGTTTCAAGCAATAAATAAGATTCACTGGATGCCCAGACAGAACAGCAGTTGAGCGTGCCAGGTGTGCAGTAATCAGAGACCAACTGGCTTTTCTGTATCTAAGAATCGATTTAAAAGGAAGACAGACTCGGTAATAGTGGCTGAAATCATAAGGAAAATGATTGCCATTTGTGTCTACAATGTGCTCAGAGGGAGGTGACTATTGAGAATTTGCTACCTCATTTTTTTTTTCAGTCAAACATACAAATAGCAGTCACTGAGTATTAACAACACCTTTGGGTTTTATGCGCAGGAAAGAAAAATAATGGTAAAAGCTTACTGACTTTTAAAATATTTCACCTCACATATGATCTCACCTAATCCTCAAATATTCCAGTCCCTATTAACATATCAAGCTTTCCCCACCAAAAAATGGCTGGATGTCTTGATCGACAGGGCTCATGATGTGTCTTAGGGAAAATGCTTCTAGCCCATCTGTTCAGAGACGGTTACTTAGTTGAAGTCTCAGCAAATACTGTTTCTTAGTCACCTAATCATGCCATCTCACCTAAGATTTCATCTTTTAACCATTTCAGCTGTCCTTTTAGTTGGGTTGTGATCCTCTGGTGAATACACAAAAACTTTGCCAGATAATCATTGCCTTTTTTGGTCAGTTTTTAAAGACTTTTCTAATCAACTATCTAAACTGTGCCTCATTGCAGATTACTGGACAAGCACGGAGAACAAAACTATGGGAGGGGTTTCCAGTTCTGCATCATCAATGAAAAATTTCAACTGTATGTTACAATTCCAGACTACACTCAAAACAAACCACTCGACATGGTTATTGGTATCTTTGAACCCCAAAATGCACTTCTACTCAAATTCTCATAAATCAATATTAAGGTGAAAGCAAATGAACCCCAATAGTCACCAAAATTGTAAATAGTGAAAATTTTTTAAATATATATTGCTAACTCAAAACAAACAAATGCTTCTAGAAGCATCAAAAAATAAGTCAATCTCTAAAAAAGTCATTTTTATTTTCAATTTGATATTTTACAAAAGAACTGGATAGAGATGATCAATCAAATATAAAAATTCTAGGGGGCTTCCCTGGTGGCGCAGTGGTTGAGAATCTGCCTGCCAATGCAGGGGACACGGGTTCGAGCCCTGGTCTGGGAAGATCCCACATGCCGCGGAGCAACTAGGCCGGTGAGCCACAACTACTGAGCCTGCGCGTCTAGAGCCTGTGCTCTGCAACAAGAGAGGCCGCGATAGTGAGAGGCCCGCGCACCGCGATGAAGAGTGGCCCCCGCTTGCCGCAACTAGAGAAAGCCCTCACACAGAAACGAAGACCCAACACAGCCAAAAATAAATTAATTAATTAATTAAAAAAAAACCAACAGGGATTAAAAAAACCAAAAAAACAAACAAACAAAAAAAGCTCTTTTATCAAATATGTTTACATTAAAAAAATGTCAAATCCATTTACTCCTCCACTTCTTCACTGCTTCTCTAGTCTGAGCTATCAACTCTTGGTATCCATTTAATGCTTTCTTGCTTCCACTCTTGATTTTTACCAAGTTCCTATAGGCCACATTCTGGCATTTAAAAAATTCAAATCATGTAATGCTAGTCCCCCAATTAAAAGCCTTCAATCCATTTTCATTGCACGCAGAATGAAGTTTAAATTCCTTTCCATGGCCTTCAAGGCTTCTGACCTCTCCAACCATTTGTAACTACACGGGTTGGACATTTTGATCTTCTGCTGCCTGTCTCCTATGTCTTATTTAGTATCAGTTATAAGACGAGGGAAGAAAAGAGTATTCCTAATACCTAATACCTACTCATGTCTCTCCAGCACAGCCATGTAAGCTTCTGGAGGGTAGTGGTCTTGTCTGTAGTGTTCACCATCATATTGTCAGGGTCTAATACAGGTCCTGTCACATAATTGGCACTAATAAATACAGATTATGCAGACAATGACTTAGAGACTTTAATATGCTACTGTGCAATGTAGTAGTTCTCAGAACTCAGGTTTGGAAATATTTGTATATGTAAATTCTCAATTTCCCAAGCCAGAGCTGAGGACATTACCTTTTTGTAGATAGACTAGTTGTGGGACTTGTTTATTACTCTGCCCTAGAATGTTGCAAAGGTATGTCACCTCTTCCTGGCAATTGTTTTCTCCTAATTTAGATAATCTCCAAGAGCCTTTAAACGTAGGATTACTCATCAGTTATGAGAGAATATATGCTCCAATCCAGTGCTCTTGGACACCCTTCAAATATTTAGAAATGCTAAGAAAAACGGAGATTTGTCTGGAAAATATCCAGTTCATTACTCTAGATACACTACATTGTATTCTTTGGTTTTGTAAGGCCATTATTAAGACATTCATTGGGATCATGCCAAATCGGTCTAGTGTAGAATTTTTTTTAACTGAGTTACATTTTGATGTATCTTTGCTGTGTATGGACCTTATAAGAAAGAGCCTTAAAGCACCCCAACTTTGTGTTTACTGTAAAGATGTTGTTGAGGACGCTATCCACTCCATTACACTGAATTCTCTCTAGGAGGAGCTCCACTATAACATTCTCTTCTTTCTTGGGTAGAAGAATAGTTGTTATCAATTGATTTATTCTGCTTGTGAACATTGGAGTATGGAGGATTTATTCACATATATGTATTTTTAAAACATTATCATTAATATTTATCAAGTGCTTACTATGAGTTAGTTATAAAAGTATTTTATATGGGTTATCCTATTTCATTCTCACAATAACCCTATGATATAGGTATTGTTATTATTCCTATTTTACAGATGAAGAAACTGAGGCAAGAGAGGATAAATAATTGTCCAAAGTCACACAACTAGAAAGTATTGGAATCAAGTTGTGAACACTGCCTAACTTAAGCAGGCTGCCTCTCAAGTAGATCTAGCTTATTTTCCCAAACTTTACTCTTTTTTTGTCTTATTTTTTATCTGCTTAAGCAATCTTAAATCACTGTGGGAAAATGTGGAATATAATAAAATGAAAAAGTTAGATACCAAGATGTGTTTTCTTATGGGTATTATCTCGTATCACAAAGCTCAAATGAATTTATAGGCAGGAAATCAAGTAGAAAGTATTAGAAAGTGCATCTCCAGCATAGTAAGCTATTTATCAACTATTATTCTCTTCTAGGTGCATATTTCAACCTTGACTGTATTGTAAATTAACATCCATTTTTCTTAGGTTACTTTCTCAAATGACACCCTTAGGAAACCTAACTTGTTATGTTATTAAACGTTGTGCCTTATAGTACTATATGGAGTCAATTATGATGAATGCCTGGTATTTCTATAGATTTTATTGGAATTAACAGTAACTAACAAGATGTTCTAAGAAGTATTAGTAAGCCAATAATCTTTTCAATTTATAACCATGACAAAGGCTTGCATACAACATTTAAGACTTCTTGTTCTTCAGTTTTATTAGTCATTGATTTTAATATGACTAGTAATCCTGGCTTAACCCAATTTGGAATACAAAATTATTGTGTTAAATACATGAATGATGTACTTCAAATTACTGCTAGAAAACTTCCCTAATTTATCAATAAGACATCTGCTATCTAAAATTTTTAGAAGATTTATATACATAAAAATTCCACTAAAAATTCTCACTAGCTACAGTATATTGACTAGTCACCTTAAATGATTAAAAAAAATGCCTAGTCAAAGATCCATTAATTATGTGTAATATCTGACCAGATTACCAACAACAACAAATTAATAAAAGGTATAATAAATTTTTCTTTATCCCAGTGCCTACTGCCACCATCTTGGTTTATGCTATCACTATGTTTCTCATGGATTATTATAAAAGTCTCCTTATTGATTTCCCTGCCTAAAGTTTCACTCTTTGCCAGGGTCCAACACATTCTCCACTTAGCAGTCAGAGTGTTCTTTCTAAAAGGTACATTTGCTTATGTCATTCTCCTGCTTAAAGTCTTTCAGGGGCTTTAATGGGGACATTCCTCTCAGGACACTTCCTCAGTTCCTTACCAAGGCTCACAAAGTGTTTTAGGATCCAGAGTTCTCTTTTAGTTCTACCTCTCACCCTTTTCCAGTAGCCGTCCTAAACTCCCCCTGTTTCTGAGAATGAGTCTTATTCTCTCCTGCATCTAGGCCTTCACACTCTCCATGTAGAACAGCGTCCCTCTTCCATTTTCATCTGCCTGACTCTTACGTGTCTTTTAGCTTTTGACCTACGCATTTTCTCTGCTGAATCTAGGTTAGGTGTTCCTCCTTTATTGTCCTGTGGTCTTCTGGGTTTATCCCACCAGCGCTGTTGTCTGCTTACCTGCCTGTCCTTTTCCACAGAAGACTGAAACACATTTTAAAGAGAGGAAGTGTTTCGAGTTCACTATCTTGTTCTCTGCCCTTACTCTAAAGGTCAGCACTTCATAGGCCCTCAGTATTTGCTTTTTCAATAAATGAATGGACTTTATAAATATTATGAGTATAATTTTTTTATATTCTCTGTAAATATTTTCCTTAAATTTTTCAGATTATTGATATATCCCCCAATTGTTTTATCTCAATTTTAGTTCAAATCCCAATTCCCCTCATTTCCAAGTTGTGTGCCTTTGGGCACATTAAACAAAGTCTTAGTGCCTTTCTTTTAAAATCTAGAAAATGGTGGTGCTTACCCAATAGGGCTGCAATGAGTAGAAACTGTGACAAAACATAAAACACTGAACATAGTGCTTGGGACATAGTAAGTTCTTCTTATATAAGGTTTTGTTTTGTCTTGTTTTTGTAGCACAAGGGTCATTAACTCTGGCTTTGGGGACAGATGGATGCAAGTTCAAGTCTGGATTGGCTTCTCTTTAGATTATGTGATCTTGCTCTTTGAGAGTCAGTTTTCTCATACATAAAATGAGAATAATAGTCACACGCACCTTAACAGGTTTCTGTGAGCTTTAAGAAAGATAAGGTAAATAAAACAGTACATTACTTGGCACAGAGCAGAAGCTCCAAAAATGCTAGAAATTATTAACAAATCTATGTCTCTCACTAGTTAATCACTTCACTGAAGTCACAGATTTTTGTTTCATTTATCTTTGAACTCCTAGCATCATTAGTTTTTTACATTTGTACCTTGCATATAATAATTGGTCTACATATAAAATAAAAATAACCCTGAGAAGAGTAAAACGTTAACTTTTTTGTCCACTTACAGCTTAATGTGACTTAGTGTACCAGTCAGTTGAAATTGGGGTATCTAGAGCTAGAAGCCAGTTGGGCGGGTGTCATTTTGCAATGTGGAGACATTTTTCCAGTGAAGATAAGCCTATCTGATGACACTATCTTTAGAGAAAAGAATGCCAGGAGCTGAGGAAGAAATGCAGCCAGGTGAATTGGGAAAACTTCAAGAAAAAATTTAACCTAATTCTCAATTTTAGCTATGATTAGCCTTAGGGGATAATTGCAGTGTTATCCAAGGAAATAGAAAAAAGGAATTTTGTAAGTGGGCCAGTTTTGCATGGTATTACTTCATGACAGGAATTCCTTAGAATAAGATAGTTTGGTAAATAGGCCCTGGTATGTTTTTCAGAGCTGAGGTTTATTTGAATAGACTAGACAATATGCCCGGGAGGCTGTGCATTAATTAGTAAGCTATTTGCGTTAAATTGTCGCTAATTTGGGTTTTGTAATTGAAAGGACCTAGAAAACTACAGAGTGATGTTGACAGCACTTTGGGACAGAAGGAAATTTGAAGAAGCTCTTCTATATCTTTCACTAAGAGACAGGGGTTTTTTCACTTAAATAAATTAACTGTTATTTGAACTTCCTGTCACCCTTTAAAAATTATAATTAAATGTGATATAGGACTAAGTGAAAGTTCTCTTCAAAGTTCAGCTTTGAATATACCACCCATTGATGCCTAAGAGTGCTAAATATTTTCAAAAAGTGTAATCAGTTAAAAACAGAAGATTTTGTCAGTTTAACATCACTCATACAAAAAATAATTCTTAAATTTAACTGTGAATTTATAGAGGATAAACCCAATGACTCGGTATGAACATAAAATTTAAAAATCAACCTTATGGCTATAATCCTTGACATATAATAAAATTGAAGGTAAATTCTACTTCCAAATTCTACTTCCAGAGTGATAGTGTGAGGAGGTCTGTGGACTGTGCCCAAGGAAACAATCATAACTGGTGAGATTTACTTTAAAAAGCCAACAATTTAAAGTCTCTGGAAATTGTCCTAAATGCATAAAGAAAATGGAGAAATACTTATTCAAGAAAATCTACTAAATCTCTGCAAAAAGAGTGATAGTCTATGGCACTTGAGCCAAACCCTTCCTTCCCCATCCCACCAAAGCTAGGTGTGATGGAGGCTCCGGTCTGGACAGGTGTGGCCAAGAAGATGGGGGCTCCTTCTGTTCCCAGGTCCTAGTCAAGACTGTGGAATCTCTCCAGGAAAGGCAGGCCACTGGTATTTCCCATCACCCTCACCTCCATGTTGCAGAGGGTGAATTCCAGGACAGCGTGGCCAAGAGCCAGGAGCTCCCTTCCTCCACCGCATCCCCACTCACAGTGGGGAGACTCTATCCCAGGTGGGGCTGTGCAGCAGGCTGGGAACACTGGGGCCTCGATCGCCCCTGCCACAGCTCACAGGTAGGGTGGAAGTCCCATGTTGAGAGATAGAAGCCTAGAAGAATGAAGGCTACCACCCCTGCCCAGTGCTTGATCCTAAAGCAAAGGGGTCACTCAGAGAGAATCAGGCCACCGTCCTTGCTCCCCAGCTCTGGAGCAGAAGCTCAGAAAGGCAGTCCATAAGAGAGCTCCAAGGCTACCCCCAAAGGAACTGACTTTATTTGAAACAGAGTGTGGGGAAATCCAAGCCTAGGGGTACCCTGAAAAAGCAATGGGGATTTTGAAGGTGAGTAATTGAGAGGAGGCTGGTGGCTCCACAAGAGCAAATATACTTGCTGGTGGGAATGTAAGATGGTGAAGCTACTTCGGAAAATTATCTGGCAACTGAAAAGATTAGACATAGAAGTTACCCATATGACTCAGCAGTTTCACTCTTAGTTATGTAAGAAGAGAAAGGAAAACATACGTCCACACAAAATTTTGTACATGAATAGTCATACCATTATTCATAATAGACAAAAAGTGGGAACAACACAGATGTTCATTAACTGATGAATGGATACATCAAAGTGGTATATCCATACAATGGAATATTATTCGACACGAATACAGAATGGAATATTGACACATGCTGTTACATGGATAAACCTTAAAAATATGCTGTGAAAGAAGTCAGTCACAAAAGACCACATATTGTACGATTCTATTTGCAGGAAATGTCCAGAATAGGGCAGTCAAGAGATTAGAGCCAGAAAATGGATTAGTGTTTGCCTAGGGATTGGAAGGGGTTGGGAGAAATGGAGACTGACTACTAATGAGTATGGGATTTCTTTTAGGATGATAAAAATGTTCTAAAATTGATTGTGGTGATGGTTGCACAACTCTGTGAATATACTAGAAACCATTGAAGTGTATTCATTAAGTTCATGAATTGTAAATTATGTGAATTATATCTCAAAAAGATGTTATGAAAAAGAAATAAAAACTTATTCTAACAGAAAAATAGGCTCAAATGGCTGTTTTGCTTTTCCTCACCTGGTCAATAATCAATTGAATGGCCACACCCCTGTGTCCTGTATCAAGTCACACTGTTGATTGAAGACAATTTTAAAATTTATATATATATATATAAAATCATCATATTGTACACTTTAAACTTACACAATGTCTTATGTCAACTGTCTCTCAGTAAAGCTGGAACAAAAATAAATTCCAGGGTGGGGGGATTACTGGATTTTTTCAGTGGTAAACTATGCATTGCTTAGAGAACGTCTTTCTGGGTTATTTGATTATGTGGGATTTGTGCCTTTCACTTTCTTTGAGCTATTTTTTCAAACTCTGTAACTTGTAGAAAACTAATAAGGCAAATAATTCTTGCTCATGGAAATGCAAATTTTGTATGGTGGAAAGTAATTTATTACTGCCCTCTGGTCATTTACCAGTTTTGTCATTTTTGCATTTATTAGTAAATTCATGTCAACTTTCCTGATGGGCTTATATATATGTCTGGTCTTTGATTCTCCTTTGAACTGGTAATATCTTTCTGGTTCTCTCATTAATTACCGAGTTAAGTAAAATCTTTGACAAATGTTTTTACACCTGTATGAGAGTCATGAATTTACTATTTAAAAATTATCCTTTAACAGCAGTTATATGACTACACACAATTGCCAAAACTCATCAGATTGTACACTTAAAATGGCTGCATTTTATTTTATGTAGACTATACCCCAATAAAGCTGGACATACACTGACTTCAGAGAAATCCTGTGGAAAGATGAATTGTTCAGGGCTTGCCTTGGCATCTCTGTAGCATTTGCTGGCTATTAAAACAGCTGGTTGTCATGACTCTGGCCTCTGCAATATTTTCCCCTGCTTCTGAACATTCCTCGTTAGTAGTCTCTTCATGTGACCTGACTTCCATCACGCATTCCTTTAATATCAGAATTATTCAAGATCTCTCTTAGGTCATTTTCTTACTCTAGACCCTTTCCCTGGATGATCTCATTCCTTCTTCAATATATTGAAGTTGACTATTCTCAAACTCAAATGAAGTCATCCTGCTAGTAATGGATGCTAACTGAGAATTTTTATGTTCCGTATACTCTCCTATGAATTTTATAGGAGATTATGGAATTAACTCACCATGACCTGAATAACTCAAAGGAACATCTATCATTCACTGCCACTTTATCAGTGAGGAATCTGAGACCTAGAATGTTTAAGTAGCCCCTTTAAAGTCACAGAGCAAATGACTGAGGAAGTCTCAGTTTAAATACAGGTAGTTTTGTGCCCAGATGTCTAACCACTATGCCATACTGCGTCCCTTCACCTTTCCTGGAATCCCAACCTACTCTTGTACTATTTTCAAGTATCTTTAACATAGCTGTTATCTTGGTTTTATTTAAATTCAGCTAAATTAGTCAACTATAGAAATACAAAACTTCTGTAATATTTCCCAATTGTAGAATGTATCTTTTTCCAGTGAAAAAAATTATTTTCCAAAGGATGGCTTATTTCTGTGGCAACAGATTTTTTTTCATTGAAGTATAGAAATAAACTATCAAACCAAGTTCTTGATCTTTGTTTGGTTACCCAGACTCTTTCTCTATTGTATTTTGTACAAATTAACTTACAGAAATATAACGATCATGGTTGTAGACGCATCATTTACACTGACCCCAATTTCAATCATGTTTTGCTCCTTAATCCAACAGGATGATAAAAACTGTAACTTTTATGACAATGAGGATTTTATGAACTGTTACTAATTATTTGTGTCAGAAGTGCATTATGCACTAAAATTTCCAGGGAAATACAAATTAGACCCTACTACTTAACACTTGTACAGTGTAGTATGATAGTTCCTTTTATTGCATTCAGAAGCTTCATGTCACCTAGCTTCCATGTCTCAGTGCCATCTGTTGAGGTTTTTGCAGAATTATGTAGTGAACACTTCAGGCCAGAAGAACTAAGCAAAAGTTCTGGCACTACCATTTCCTCGATATTGGAAGGAGGCAAATTATTTAGCATATCTCAGCTTGGTGTTGTTACGAAACCAAGCTTGAGTCTGCTCACCTGATGTGCGGCGAAGCCGATCTACTGACACCACAACTGTGGTGAAGAAAAGTACAGCATTTATTTCAAGGCACCAAGCAAGGTCGCTTGTGCTCAAAAGACCTGAAGTCCCCAAATGGCTTTTAGGGAAGGGTTTTTAAAGACAGTATGAGGAAGAGGGTCACAAAGTGTGTGATCAGCTCATGCACATTTGATTCTCTGATTTGTTGATGGTGAGGTAACAGAGTGATGTTTCAGGAATCTCAATCATCAAACTTATGGTTCCAACTGGTCTGGGGTCTACATGCTGGTGGTCAGCATGCAGTTAACTTCTTCCACCTGGTGGGGGGTTTTAGTGTCTGCAAAACAACTCAAGGATATGGCTCAGGGTATTATCTACAGCCGTTGAGGAGAAACTAAAAGTCCTTGACTTTGTTTTATGGCTGAACTATTATTATTTTGCCTTGCTTGACTGTTTTCTTTTGTTTCTGCATTTTTTCACTTTTCGGATGAAAGTTTTCTTTTTGGAACTCAGGGAAGGCCTAGAAGGCTAATGCTTTTTTACAAACAAGAGGCGGGGGTACATGAGATGGGGGTGTCTCTCCCTGGTGCCCTGCAGGGTCCTGCTGGGTTTCAGTGTCATAACTATTGACTAGGAACTTTATCTTTTCTGTTCTTTCACTGGAGTCAAGATTAGGAGCAGGTGACATTCAGACATGAAAGCTGTAAAGGGCAGCCACTAATTTAGGTATTCGAACCAGTCCTCTCTGTTATTTTTTAACTGAGTGAGACTGATGGAAATATAATTTAACAAATAGGGACAATGGGAGGAATTTTGTATATCATCAAATTGCAAATTATTAAGACAACTAATATTATTGACTTTCTACTCTGCCAAGCCCTTTTGTCTTGAGTGTTTTAGATATACTTTCTCATTTAAACCTTAGAAAAAGTTTTTGAAAACTTACCACTAACTCCATTTTGAACTTTGAGAGAGGTGATATATAGTAGCGTTGAGCATGTAGATTCTGGAATCATACTTCCTGAGTTCAAATCCTGGATATGCCATGTACAGCTGTGTGACCATATCCAAATTACTCACCCTTCAGATTCTTCATCTGTGAGATTTTAATAATTATAACTTATAAAGTTTTAATGAGAATCAAATAAATTAATACATGAAAAGTGCTTAGGACAGAGTCTGGCATGAAGTACCCAGTCAAGTTATCCATTTATTATTATTATTATTATTTATTAATTAATGAATTCACTGTGTCACAGAGAAGTGAAATGACTTGTCACTTTGTTGGCACTTGGTTAGAACATGTTTTAAACCCAGATTCACTGATTCCAAGTATGTATTATTTCCATAATCTCATAATTCATTGTTGTTATCTTACAGTGGTATTTACTATATATAGTATAGTGGGAAGAAAATGTAGAAATGGATGAGTTTGTTTTTAGCATTACCCTTTTTCTGACCCCCCAAAAGTGTTCCAAATAGTTAAAAGAATGAAAATGTTTCATGGGCTGAAACAGTTGGAAAATGCTGCTCATGAAGAGAAATGTCTATTGTGCTAAGAATTGGTAAAATGACTTAATGACCTTATATGAGATTTAAATCATGTGGTGCAAGGATGGAACCCAATGACAGCTTATTTTGTGTGCTCTACATGCAGCGTGCATGTTTACTGCATACCTTGATTAAATTAAAAGCATATGAGTAACCCAGAATATTTGGTTACTAGGATTCCTGAACCCACAGTGGTGATGATTCATCCAGATTCTGCATCTTAGTACTTTCTCCTGAAACAATATATTTCACCCTCCTACAAGAGGTCTAGTATCCAGGGGAAACATTTTCTTTAGTATGTCACGGGCTTGACTGGAGGAGAGAATTACACAGGTTAAGAACTGACTGTCTTTGAAGGTGGTATGAATAGAAAATTAGCATTGCTGACTGAATGTTAGGAGAATGTAGGGGCAACAAAGAAACATGAGGGAAGGAAACTTCCATTAATAAAAAAGATATTATCTTCTATGATAATATACCTCATAATCCTCTTAGAAAGACAGGAGTTTGGTGGAAAGAATAAGATAGTCAGAATTCTCACAGTAAATTCAGTACCAAGGGATGGAGATATGACATCCAAGAGAAGTACATGCTGAATATTTTCAGATTTGTTTCCAGGCAACATGATAATGTGTAATGTAAGCACAGCTTCATCAGATCTGATGAAAATATTCAATTCCTTGCCACCCTTTCTATGAACAAAATATATCTCCAGATAGATATTTATCTCTAAATTAAATTCTTTGCCCCCCCCCCTTTCCATGAACAAGATCTTGGATCTATGTCTTCACCAATGTGGCATCTCAAATGACCTTCTTTGAAGGAGAGTAGGTCAGCATTTAGTTAGTTAGAGTGAGCCTCGGTGATGGAGTGTAGAAATTGATCCTTCATAGGGTGGGCTATGGATGTTAAGGGGAGATTGGACTTTGTATATTTCAAGTGGCTTCAGGGTAGCAGTTGTCTCTAATGGACCCACTGGACTTCTTCTAGTGAATGTGATTGATGTGGCATTTAGATGCTTGTATATTTGGGAGCTTTCAGAACAAATCAGCATGACCAGTTGCCAACCTGACTTTGGAGATTTCATCAATAATTACATTCTTATGAAGGGCTGATGCTTCCTATACAACTGGGCAATTGCATCATCAAATCTAGTGCTCATTAATATATTTGACTTGCCAAATATGTCGGAGGGATTCCTTGAAGCATAACTGAATAATTACACGTTGGAATTTGGCTTGTGGTGTTTCCATTTCTCTAGTCATTGGTAATAATCCACTCTCTGGGCTATAAGGCACTGCCCACAGGTAGGAGGTACTAAAAATGATATAAGCAATAGGCTCACTTGAAGTGGTAACTAAAGAGGGTGAGCACTGCTGATGGAATAAATAAGCCACAGTCATTCTATATTGTAGGTGCATGTTTTTAATAAAATTTAGATCTTTGGAAAGATCTATTTATATTTGCTATATCACATTAGATATTTTCCTAGGCATTTTCAGATTATTTTCCCTAGGGATTTCTGTTTGGCTCACAGTTTTTGCCATTTTTCAACTCCAGGGAGTTAGCCATCGTTAGGAGGTTGGTATGATTCTTCCTAAACTTTGCTCTGTAGATAATCACACGTGTGCACACACACATACACACATACACATGTACTGTTTTGTTTTCACATAAATGGGCCCATGCCTTACCCACTGTTCTGATATTTGCTTTCCTCACTAACATATTTTGGACATATTTCCATTTCAATGTATGTGTGTTTATAGTATAATCTGATAGATGCATAGTACTGCATTGCAGGGAGATACACATTTTAAAACAGGGCTCATTTTACTTAGAGTTAGAAAAATACATTTTGAGCCAACTGATGCAAAAGTATCAATATAATATAACAAAACAACACTGTTTCACATAATCAAGAACAGGGGAACAGTGCTGTGGTCCTAAGAGCAAGCTGGATGCAAGGACTTGAGTAATATTGTACTCCACACTCATGGCTTTTATCTTCTTCATAATCCTCTCCCCACCCCATTTCCCTGCAGAATGGCTCACTTTGACTATATAGCCCACAGGGCAGAAAGTACTTATAATAATAGAACTCAAATATGCATACTATAATTGCACATGCACAGACTTTGACTTTTTACTCTCAGTTATGATTCTAAATTCCAAAGGAAAGCTCCAGTTTGGGCCAAGTGGGGCCACCCCTGGTCCAATCAACTTAGATGAAGGAGGGTACCGTCACTGTGTGAAGTGGCTGCTAGAATTCTTTTGCTATTTCCAGGTAGATGAGTAAAGAATTGGTCCTAGGAAATAAAATGATGGACAAGCGACTCAGCGAGAGATTAATACAATATTTATTTATCCAATTCACAATTGTTAGGCATTTAGGTTCAAATATTTTTTATTATAAATAATGCTACAATAAGTATCTGTAAATATAACTTTGCACATTTATGTAACTCAATATTTAAGATAAGTTTTGGAAATTGAAATAAGTCAATGGCATGCATATTTTACAATTTTATAGTGACAAAGTTTAGACCAGTTTAGATTCCCATCAATAGTAAATGAATATGAATTAGGGGGTTTCTCTGCAAGCTCATCAATATCGAGCATTATCAATCTTCAAAAAGTGTTTGCCTACTTAGGTGGTAAAGATATCTTGGTAAAAGTAAAATAAATCTTGTTTTAATCAAATGTTGTTAGCTATTAAACATTGTGAAGTTTATGTATTTCAGTGCTGAAATAGGGTCTCTCAATATAAAAGTATTTAAAGTCAGCCCTTCCATCTATTCAACTCTCCTGCTTTATATCCCAGTGGAATCAGCCTACACTTCCCAAGACTGAATTTCCTAGGAAACCATGACTAATTCCTAATTTGGAAGCTTACACACTAAACATAGCAGCCCCTCTTCTATCAGCACTCCTCCCGCCCTAAGCTTTGCTAACTCCCTTGTACATTTACCTTTCTCATTAAATTGTTTGCTCCCTTTAAGACAGAAATTACATTTCATTCACCTTTATAACTTTTTCAAACCCAGTGTCTAGCCCAATGACAATATGTATTTGTTATGTAAACTGATTGCCTACGTGCCTCGGGCTGGTGGACTTTCAGGAGATCTGGGTCTTTACTTTGGCCACTGTACCAAGCTCTATGGCAGGCTTCTTCTCAGGACCATAGTTTTCCTACACACACAATCACAAAGTTCAACTAGATAATCACCAAAGTTTTTTTTTTTTTTTTAACCTAAGATTCTATAATAATACTTTGCTTTTTTAATTACATGCAAAAATTTTCTGTATTTACAAAATAACAGAATTTATGTAATATGTTGTCTAACCTCAAATTTCCATCTAACAAATCTACAGAATTTAATTCAAAGGTGTATTACTTACAAAATGGAATATTTTAGTTAGTTGTCACTCTCTGCAGTGTGTTAGCCCCATCTAGTGAATGGTTAATGAATTCTCAAAAGCCAGTAGCATGTGAACATTTTTAAAGCTGCTGCTGAATCATTTGTCATCTTGTTTCCAGTCTTCGAGCCTTTGCTATTTCAGATCTAACTAAGGTTGGAAGAGGAATTGATTGTGAGAATAGTTTGGGAAATGTTTCAATGCCTTTGTAGAACAGATTTATTTTAAGACTGAAGCAATATAAAGAGTTGTAATCTATTTCTCAATCCCCAACTTCCTTTCAATGCTGGTTTTAATTTTTACCAGATAAATAAATGTACATAGTTTAAATAGTTGTATAATTGTATAAGATTAGATACAGAAAACAGAAATTGCCTGCTGCTTTTTCCCTAAAGCAATTGCACATACCTAATTTTAGTTGATTTTTAATATTTACTTCCATGCCTTAAATAACATATTTATTGCGACTCCTCGATTTTTTTTGTTTTTGCATTAGAGAAGAAGAGGAGTTAACTCTCTTTCCTTTCCGAGGACATATCACATATGCCAAGACAGATAATATATGCTGAGACAATTAACCCTGGATAATTTTCCTTTTCTGCTCACCTTTTTTTCCCAGGAGTAGTCATGTTTTATCATTTGCATGGTTTTCTATGTATTTGTCACAAATTCAGCCTCAAATGTGTTGCCTATTAAAAATCAAGGCTGTGGACACATTATTTTATTTATTCTATCTTCCTGAAAAGGACTTTCCCGGGGCCTTCGGACTTGCTCAACCTGGTTTGGTTTCTTCTTCTTGCCCATGTTGGGGCTCCTGTTTCCTGTATCATATGTTTCCTCTCTCTTGCTTAACTCATATTTTGATGAAACATACCCCTCAAGTGCCTGGGAAATGTATTTTTGAGACTTTGTGTGGTGGATATAGTGAATTGTCATTCAGCATTAATTTTTAACTTTTTTTGGTGTGGCTTCAGTCTGGAAAGCTAGAAACTACATTGCCCAAATTTCCTCATAGTAGGGTCCCAGAAGCGCTGTAGTTTGTGCCAGTGAGATATTCACACATGTTCTGAAGGTGTAAGTGAGGAAGGTGCCAGGCTTTGCTGGCAAGCATCCCTGTGGACAGGTGTCTTTTGATCATGGAAGCTCCTCAGTGTGCTGGCTTTTGGGTACCAGAGGAATCAGCAGTCTCTTTGGTGCCCTGGATTGGCCGCAAAGCTCTCAAACTCACTCCTGAATGCCCAACCTAGAGTCTGTTTCCTCAGTCATTTAACACCCTGCAATATGGCTTAAAACTAACTGGGGTGGATTCTGCTTTTTGCATTGTACCTTCAATAATAAATCTTACATGTACTAGCTTGGTTAGGTATAGAATTCTAAATTTGCAATAATCTTTGTTTACATTTCTAGTGTTTCTGCTATGAAATATAAAGTCATCTTAGTCCCTGATCTAAAAAAGAGTATGTGACTTTTTCTCCCCTTTCTCTGGAAGCTAAGGGAAATTATTCTTTGTCTCTAGTGTTTTGAAAATTCAAGATAATATAACCAAGGTTGTCTATTTCCATCCATCATGTGTGCTCTTGTTAGGTCCTTTCAATGTGGAAACTTATGTCTTTATTTGCTGGAAAATCTCTTAATTGCTTTAGTAATTATTTTCTTTCTCTGGTGTTCCTCTGTTCTTTTATTTTGGAACTGCTATTTTTTTTTTTTTTTGGTTATTGAACTCTTTGGACTGGTCCTCTAACTTAGTTTTATCTTTTTCTCTCTCATTTTCCATCTCCCCTTTAAAATTTTTCTTCATAGGAGACACCCTAAATTTTACCTTGTAACTCACGTTATTAAGATTTTTAAAATGTCTATTATATTTTTTAATTTTAAGAGCACTTTTTAAAAATGATCACATCGTTCCATTTTGATAGCATCCTGTTCTAATTTTATTACTATAATATTTTCTTTTCTCTTTAATATATACATATGATCTCTGCACAGTCCCTGTTGCACTTAAATTGCTTTTCTTCTGCCTTTTGATTTTGCCTCGATCTTTTAGTAGCGGTTTCCCTTATGTGTCTGGTAATCTTTGGTGGCTGCTCGTAAGTAACGCTGAGGAGCTTAAAGGTCACACTGAGAATACGGTTGGGTTTGTCCACTGTGAGCGTCGCCGCAGGATGCTCTCTGGCAGGGCTGCTTAGCCACAATGTGTATATTCCTCAAAGCAGAAGCTTCCTATTTCCCTCTTAGAGGGCAAAGGCCTAAGCGTCAGCGTTCTGGGATATACAAGAAGCAAGTGGGTCAGAGTTCCAGTACCCTGCATGTGTTCTGAAATAAGGAGATTAAAACAGCAACCCTGTCCTGAAAGACCCCATGTGTTCCCTAATACACAGGAACTCTCTATTTTACTATTGCAAAGGGTAAAACTTTAGTTTTTGCTTCTGTGAGGGAAGGAATCTGGAGATTTGTTTCTTAAGCAGACTTTCAATTAACCCTCCTTATTAATCACTCCTTTTCACCCCAACTTCCAGAAAAATTGGCTGCCAATTCCAGAGCTCTTTGGTGATTCTGTAGTGTAAATTGAGTTGCTTCTTGGATTTCCTCATTGTAGTTTAAGATTTTACTTTCTCAAATGCGCCTGCTTTTCAATTTCCAAAAAATTCGTTGCTGCTTTGTCCCCTCTCTTGTCCTCTCCTACCTTGTGGATTTGTCATTTAAAACAACTTCCTTTTTGTAGGGATTTGGGAAGGAGAAAATAGATGTGTGTCTTTTTTTTTTTTTTTTAAAGATTTATTTATTATTAATTAATTTAATTTTTTTTGGCTATGTCAGGTCTTAGTTGCAGCACGTGGGATCTTCGTTGAAGCATGTGGGATCTTTTGTTGCCGTGTGCGGGCTCTTCGTTGTGGTATGTGGGCTTCTCTCTAGTTGTGGCGTGCGGGTTTTCTCTTCTCTAGTTGCGGTGCACAGGCTCCAGGGCACGTGGGCTCTGTAGTTTGCGGCAAGTGGGCCCTAGTTGAGGTGCGCAAGCTCAGTAGTTGTGGCACACGGGCTTAGTTGAACCGTGGCATGTGGAATCTTAGTTCCCTGACCAAGGATCGAACCCGTGTCCCCTACATTGTAAGGAGGATTCTTTACCACTGGACCACTAGGAAAGTCCCTAGACGTGTGTCCTTAATACTGCATGATCCTTTGATTTAAGTTATACTAATATGATTCTTGAGACAGTACATCATTTCATAGATGAATGTATACGTATCCATGTGTGTATAGGCATGTGCATGCACATATGTATATTTAGGTGATCAATTGTGATCTTGGATGTCAGTGAACACAGATGGGGGAAGTAGTTTGGGGAAAGGGGTTTATTATGCTGAGTAGTGAAAATAAAATAAACACTAGGGAACAAGAAGAAATATATCTACTCCCTGTCCTAGCTACTCTCTTTTAGGGGCTTAAGCAGTTTTGAAAGAAAAAAAAATTTTTTTTTAATTTCCACAATGGCACATTTTTGTAAGTTAGTCCTTTGAAGTATTTAAGTACTGAACCTATACAAATTTACTAAAGGAATAATTTATTAAATAATACTCAGGTTGTTTTGAAAGTTAGTGTCGGAACTTCCCTGGTGGCACAGAGGTTAAGAATCTGCCTGCCAATGCAGGGGACATGGGTTCGATCTCTGATCTGGGAAGATCCCACATGCTGCAGAGCAACTAAGCCTGTAAGCCACAACTACTGAGCCCACGTGCCACAACTACTGAAGCCCGCACGCCCTAAAGCCCATGCTATGCAACAAGAGAAGCCACCGTAATGGGAAGCCCGCGCACCGCAACGAAGAGTAGCCCCCGCTCGCTGCAACTAAAAAAAAAGAAAGTTAGTGTAGCTTCTTAGAAACAGACTAGACATCAAGGTGAATCTACTACAAAGAAACTGTATTTAGGCAGAAATTCTAAGTGGGAAAATTAAAATCATTATCTATTTAAGTCTGGTCATAAGAATATTTCTATATTAAACATATAGATAGGGATCTTGTGGATCTAGGGAACAAGTAGAATTACGGAGGACAAAATGTGGCCATAGTAGAGAAAAATCATACATTTATTCATCCATTCACATATTCAACAAATATACATTGACACTTATACTAGACATGGGAGATGTGGCAGTAAACTAAACTCTCCAAGAACTTACTTTCTAGAGGGTCATGACAAACAACAAGCACAGACTTATTTATGCAGGAAATGCAGGAATAAAGAAGGTGCATCAGGGGTGGCCAGGTGATTATTATTACTCAGAAATTGAAAAGAGGTGTTGGAGAGAGCCTTGCAGCTCTATGGGGGAAGGGGATTCTGGAAGAAAGACACTTTTGTTTGTAAGCCAACTGAAACTAGCTCCAGCAAAGCAAAACAAAACAAATAAACAGACAAAAAAACTCCAATCCTACTCAAAACTAGGCACTTCAAAGATTAAGTGGGACACAGTGAAAGTCCATTGATATCATCAGACCTCTCTGCCCATCTCTTGAGCTTGTTCTTTTCCTTAGCTCTGTTCTTTTTATGCTGTTTTCCTTTTTGGGCAGGTCTTCTCTGTGTGGCAATAGGATAGTCACTGGTAGGTCAATATGTAAAACATCCTCACTAGGTGTAGTAACCTAGAGAAAAGAACACAACCCTCTTTGGACCACAATCTATGTCAATCCCCCAGAAGGATTCTGGCTGGCTTGTTTAGGTCTGGTGTCCGTCTCTGGACCAGTCATGTTCCTGACATAGTAATGTACTCAGATTTGCCAGCCTGGGTAACATATATATTCCTATAATGGTGAAAGTTGAAAGATATCTGATTGACAGCTAAAATCTTTTGGAGTTAGTGGAGGACCCATTCTTAAAAGTTCCCAAAATTAAGAGATGCAAGGAAGGATTAAAAAAAATCATATAGATAATCAATTTAAGTATGGAAACATTAGAAGAGAATTATTTGTGAGATCAACTTAAATTTTTTATACATATTTTTTTAAATGGCTGCTACCAGGGTAATTAAAATAGGATTGACTGTATTGACTCCTTAGGAAGTGACTTTAGCCTAAGAGGCAAAGCTAGGAAAAGATTACATTCAGAAAAATAATATAATGGAGGACTGCATGGACCTGGTCCTGGTCTTAATTACAAGGGAGATGGGAAAAGAAGTGATTATGAGGTTTTTACCATGTGAAGCTTTACTAGATTAAGATTTGTGGTGGAGGCCCTAGGAGAGAATTAAAAGTGCAGTTGGTGCACTGGAACATGTCTGAAACAGGATAGGCTAGATTATGCTGCAACAATAAACAACCCAATTATGAGTAGCTGAAACTAGGATGATTACTTTCTTTCTCAAGCTATATGTTTGTCATAGGCCAGCATGTGAGCTCTGCTCATAGTGGTCACTCAGAGACCCTGGCAGACAGAGTAGCCTTCACCTTGAATCTTTCCAGTCACCCTGGCAGAAATAAAGGTAGCTCTAGATGGTTTCACGTACATAATTATAGGCTCTGGTCTGAGAGGGACACATGTCACTTTTGTCTACAACTCATTGGCTAGAACTAGTCTCATGACCTCATCCTTCCTCAAAGGGACCACAAAGTACAATCCTTCTATGTGCCTGGAAAGAAAAAACCTGGAAGATTTTGGTAAACATCATGAACTACTAACACAATAAGTACTTATGGTTCTTATTCATTGGAAACCATGCCAAAGGACTATGGGGTAGAAGGAATAGTTTCAGCAGAAAGAAGAAAAAAACCTTGACATCTAGTATAATCACTGGGTAGAACAAAAATTTGTGGAAAACACTAAAGACATCATATTAAGCAAGGCACATGAATTTCAGTGTTAACACTTTTTAAAATATTAAATTCTAAAAATGTTTTAGAAATTATTCAGACTGGATACTAGAAATTACTTATGCTAGGATAAATTTGTATATGATATATTTTGGAGAAATTTTAACTCTACAAACAATTTGCGATAAATAACTCCTGAATTCTGGACTGAATTTATTTTCCAGATATCAAAAAATAAATTAAATATAATTCAGAATAAAATATTCTTAGAATGTTCTTAAACTGAATAAATATTAATAAATGATAATCAATTTTTAAACTTTCATTTGCTTATAAATTAAAATGAATGAATTGAAACTGTATCAGTTGTAAGATAAGAGGCTTCTGCAGTATTCTTTCTGTGGCATCTCCTATTTTCTAATAAGATTCCATTCTTATCACTTTAAACCACTATTGCCATTGACTTCAGTAGGGATTACAGACAAGTGAAGGGCAGACAATTTGCTCTAAGGTGTGCAGTTTGTGGTAATATGGAGTAGATCATATCTCTCTGAACACCTTACATTTGCTGAGCACCAGATCCAGGGCACTTCTTGGGCTTATTCCTGCAAAATTCAACCTAGTTTAGTATGCTGGGAGCCCACTGCAGACATAGAATAAAGAAAGAGGAGTGGATAAGCATTGATTATCAGGAGGTCCAGCATTAGTTAGGTCTGAGTGGTTGAAGGGTTCACAATCCTGTTTGTATTTTCTGCATGATCATTTAAAATAATTTGGTATAAACAATGTGTTGTAGATGTGTACAAGTTAACTAAAGTCTCTAGTGGAAAGCTTATTAATTAGTATTTGAAGAACCCTAAACAAAAATCAATCTTTTGTTATTCATGATTTGGGCTTCTAACACACAATCTGCTGCTTCTCAGTATCCTTCACTAATATTCCTCTTCCTGGTTTCTAAACAGTTTAGAATGCTCTGGGGCTCTGTACTCAGATCTCCTATTTTCTCTCTCTGGGGTGATTTCATTCAAGCCCATGGCTTAAAATAAGAGCCACATTGCTGCCCTTTCATCTCTATCAAACTCAAGGTATATATACAAATGATCTAAATGTTTATGTGTTAGTTCCACCTGGCTATTAAATAAGTATTTAAAACTTAACATGTCTAAAACGGGCTGTAATTTCTTTCTCCTCCCCTCACAATGAAGAAGTCTTTCCCATTATTTAGCCCAGACCCAAAATGTTGGGTCATCTTTGATTCTCTACATCAAATCTATCTGTAGATCTGTTATCTGTTGGCTTTTCCATTGAAATTGATGTTGAGACTTATCTACTCTATTACGGCCAACCTTGGTGAAGCCACCATCATCTCTTATCTGACTCACTATATAGTATGTCTCCTTCTCCAGCAACAGCTTCACTGACTCCACTGTTGGTGGCCTCAAGTCTATCCTTCATCCTCAAAGCCTCACAGCAGCCAGAGTGATACCGTCAATCCTCTGCTCAAAACAAACATATTTGCAATATATCATAAGTCCTGATAGCATATGTTTTATGTAAATGAAAACCACAGCCACATACAATATAGCATTATATGCTTTACAAGGAGTGATCTATCCAACCCCTTATAGTGGTGAGGAAGGGGATGTGAGTGAAGGGTGGGAATGAAAGAGAAAGTAAAACAGAAGTGGGATCTTACATAGACCCACCAGGAAAATGTTACATGACCTAAGATATATATTAACTCATTTTGGTACTTGATATTCAAAAGAGAAAATCAATCAATCAATAAAATATTGTATTTTTGAGTGACTAGTCTGTGACATTTAAGATTTTACTTGAAAACATTTTACCCAAGTAGGCAAATGTTAGCTTTGCTGTTTTTCTTAACCTCCAAATCTAATTGCTCTCTTTCAAACCAGATGTCCATTGACCCATGTCCATGTCCATTGGAATAAGCCAGTGGAGAGATGTTTTTGCAACTCTTTCTCACAATTAAAACTTTTGGAATCTCACATATTAGCTACATGCCAGATATAGAAGCTTACCCCTTTCCCATTCAATTTTGCTTAAATACTAAAAATTTTAAAGGTCAGCATGTACTTTCAATAAATTAGAGTACAATAGTAGAATATTACATTGAAAAAAATTAAGTTTTAAAACCTTGCTGCTTACAGCCTTTGAAGAAACTATTGGCACAGAATGAAATACTGGATATTACTATGTGTAAGTATTGTATCAGTTAATCCAAGTGAGAAAAAGATAAAGTGCTATTAGCGTACCACCCATGCAGCTAATATAAGAGCTAAATTCTTAAATTCTGCAATAAAAATGTATAAAAATTTTAGCCTATGTATTTAGGGCAGGGAAAGGTGCATTTTAGTCATTTTAGAAATTGCTAAGTATTATCATCACAAAATGCTATTAAGACATCGAATCCATTTTGTTTCAAAGTAAATGTGGGAGCTGGAGTTATTGGCTTCAAGGGGAAATTAAATCCCCTTTTCTATCAGCAATTTGGTATCTATTAAAGAGATGTTTCTGTGTTTATAGGCACTCCTATGCCTATTACCTTACGAGTGGAACTTTAATAAATAAAAGTTCATGAGTTGAAGGAGATTGCACAGGCTATTAGGCTTTTAAAAGGGAAGTTTGACTCATGTAGGTTAAGGCTCCTAGCTTGCTAAATGTGGCTTAGCTTAAGATGAACCTGATCTGTGACAATCTTGTGCTTCATTGTGGGATATTGTATACAAATTGAAGATAACTTCAGGACGGAAAACACTAGCTGTCATTTATTGAGTACCTAGTATGTGATAGCTGTGATATTAGGCACTTAATTCTACCATCATTTAATATTTATATGTATATCGCTATTTTACAGAAGAACCTGGTGCTTGGAGAGTTTTAGGGTGTTTCTCAATTTCAAACTGTTAGAAAAAACTGAGGTGAAGTTTGAACTCAGGTGTTTTTGGTGCTCCAGTAAATCACTAAATCATCCACACTTGCATCTCTGGACATTCTAATTTACCTTTGTTGGACACATAAGATTTTATCTTGCACAAAAGTAGCCATGGAATGAAAGTGAAGGGCTGAGACAAAGATCATATCACAGATGCCAAACATTTAAATAAAAGTGAAAAGTTTAGTTTGTCACTTGAATATTTTGTCAGTATTGTTTATAAATATTCAGACATTTCCAAGTACCTTATGTGGTAGAATATAGACAAACATGAATGCTGGACTGAATTTAGTATTTTTGTTCAGTTATATTTTATTGTGTTATATAACCTAAGATACATATTAATAAGTAATTTTTTTTTAACAAATATGTTAGCTTTTTTTTTTTAATTTTTATTTATTTATTTATATTTATTTTTGGCTGTGTTGGGTCTTCGTTTCTGTGCGAGGGCTTTCTCTAGTTGTGGCGAGCGGGGGCCACTCTTCATCGCGGTGCGCGGGCCTCTCACTGTCGCAGCCTCTCTTGTTGCGGAGCGCAAGCTCCAGACGCGCAGGCTCAGTAGTTGTGGCTCACGGGCCCAGTTGCTCCGCGGCATGTGGGATCTTCCCAGACCAGGGCTCGAACCCGTGTCCCCTGCATTGGCAGGCAGACTCTCAACCACTGCGCCACCAGGGAAGCCCTAATAAGTAATTTTGACATGCATATTAACTAACTTTATTGTAGTAATCATTTTGCAACATATACACATATCAAATCATTGTGCTGCACACTTTAAACTTACACAATACTATATGTCAACTATATCTCAGTAAAACTGGAAAAATAGTTTTGACTGACAAAACAAATGAATATTAATTTTATAATTTTGTTTCTTTACTGAACTATGAACACATAAAAGAGACTCTTGCTAGCTTTGCTTTTTCTGAGTAAAGATAATGCCTAATTTGTACAGTTTATGCAGTGATACAGCCTTATATAAAATCCAATTATTGTGAGTCTCCAGAAGAATGGGAAATACATTGTGTTCGTAAAAGTTATCTTCCAACCAAAATATAAAGAAAGTCTCTATTACACTAGACAGTGCTCTAAAGTTAGTCTACCGAGAAGAAAAAGGAGGAAGGCCATCAGCCACAAAGATGCTGGTGGCGACAGGAAAGGAGGAAATGGCCCAGAGAAGCAGGGAAGGGTTAATCAGGCAATTTGACCAAGGAAAACAGGATGGTCAGAACTCACAATGATCCAGTTAGAAATGGGGTTGCAGGGAGGGAGAACAAGGGAGAAATCTAGAGTCTCGGGGAGTTTGGAAGGGATTGGGGCTGTAGGTGCACGGCTACGTGTAACACTGTAACAAAAAAGGGCTAGAGAATAGAATTGAGTTTACTACTCATTGTGAAATCCAAGTTGGAAGTGCGATAAGTTGAAAGTGTGATGCTTCCTAGAGTCTGGTTAAAAAAAAAAAAAAATACATGGTTGCTATGGCCTGTTAGAAGGTAGCAGTATGATTACTGACATTATGTTTGTAACATAGTAGAATTGCATTATGACTCATAGAATTAGTCGAGGAGATACGTATAAACTGCTCTCAAGGCTTACTTGTGTGTATTCTCTGTGTGTGCTAATAGAATTCATTCTCATAATTCTTCAAAGATGGAAAAGAACAGAATGAAGTGAAACTCGTATTTTAGAATGTTTCTGATCGTATTAAGTAGAAGAGATTAATTTGGTGAGGGAGCTGAGCTTTCAAGAGCTCCCCAGAAGGGGAAGTCTAGGAGCAAGACTGTTTTGCTTTAACAGTACCAGTACATTCTTGCTGGAGGGAACCACATGCAACTCAGTGGCTAAGAGTCAAGGGGGAAGTAGTTGCTTACACAGCCTTGGACTCATGCAGAATGAGATTTTCCTTTCTGGGCTCCTCTCTGCAGCAAGCGGTTCCTGGGATACATCTTTTAACCCAAATCTTCTCTTCCATTATGGTCCACAACAAAGACTTAAATGCCTCCTTTTTCTGGACGTTGGTTGAGCGTCTGGTCACTTGCTTTAATCCCTTTTCTGCTTTGAGCACTTGGGACTGGAAGTGAAAGTCAAAGAATCCAATGTTTTAATTTTTTATCATGTTCTGAATGACAGAGGGAAGAACCCTAGGAGGTATTTAGGTAAGGTTCAGATTTGTGGGTGAATGCTCACATGATAAGTGACAAAAGTGTCCTGGCAACAACACGGGGTTGGGCATTGGGAGGTCTGGTCCTGCTGTCACTTGCTGTTCAGTCTTGGATCAGGAAGAACTGTATCCGGGACTCTCCTTGCTTATTTGCACAATAACTGGGCTCACACAGCACAAGTGATTATTCACATATCTAAAATTGTAAATATATTACAATAAAGCAAAGATCCTTATAGCAACCACAATAGATGATAAAGATTTTTTGCTAGCATAGATATTTTACTCTAGAAATTCTAAACAATATAAGGTAGTCTTTCTTAACAAAATACATATAATATTTTAATGATCTTTTAGGAATCAACCCCACAAAGATGACCTTCCTTCTTGCAATCATGATCAGGTAAAAATTCTGATAAGACCTACCAATGAAAAAGAGATAATTACAACATAGAATAAAATTTAAAAAATTACTTTGAAGGTGTGACATGAAATTCCAAGAAATCGAGCAAAAATTCAAAGGAATAATATATCACAGTTGTTCCCATATTGTCTGTGGACCATGTGCATCAGAATCTCCTGGGGTAGCTGGAGGAAGAAAGTGAGTCCAAATGCAGATTCCTAGGTCCTAGATCAGAATCATTGAGCCAAGACCTCTGAGAGTGGAACCCAAGAATCTGCATTTTCACAAGCCTTGGAGATGATCCTTATGGTCTCTAATGTTTGATTGTCAATGCATTCGGCTTTGAGATTAATCTACCCTAGTTGCATATGTTTCTTTTTTTTCCTTCCAGTATTATTGAGATACAGTTGACATATAGCACTGTATAAGTTTAAGGGGTACAGCATAATGATTTGACTTACATACATCATGAAATGATCACCACAATATGTTTAATGAACGTCATCATCTCAAATAGATACAAAATTAAAGAAGTAGAAAAAAAATTTTCCTTGTGATGAGAACTCTTAGGATCTACTCTCAACTTTCATATACAATGTTCAACAGCGTTAATTATATTAATCATGCTGTATATTACATCACTAGCACTTATTGGTCAATGTATTTGGCTTTGAGATTAATCTACCCCAGTTCCATACATTTCTGTGTATTAATTGCATACATTTAGAATGCAATATGGTGAGAGAAGGCTCTCATTCTTAAAAAAAAGAAAAAAAGAAAGGAATGAGCATCTTTAGTTTACCTCCTGTGAAGAATTTTAATTTGATCTTAAAAAGAGTGATTACTTTTTGCAGGTAAACAGAATTAGAATGACATCTTGGCTGTATAACACTGATGTATTATGCATATATGTATTTCCTATGTAGTTCAATAAATACAGAGGAAAGAAAATGGCTTTGGAGGCAAACAAAGGATTCAGAATTCCTCTTAGTGTCTTAGTTTTTTCCCCCTGCAAAACAGAACAATTAATAACAGCTTGAGAGTTTTGTAAATGTTAACTGAAATGGTATATGTGAAATTCCTAGTCTAGTGCCAACACATAGCAGACATTAATAATGCTAGCTATCCTTATCTTATTATGCTTTGTATTCAATGATAACATCAATGAAATAGTATTAGCCACAGAGAGCAGTTTTTTGTCTGCCCAATGCACACAGGTGGGCATTTTTGGATCTGTAGCTATAGTGACTACCTGAGGACCGTGCTGCTATTTGCATCATTTATTTGGTTTTCAACATTCCACAGATATTTAACCAAACCTATATATCCCATGTCAGGTTGATATCTTTCCCCCACCTTGATTTCCTTATAATCATATCACATTTCCCATTGTCATATTGTCTGAAATTATGCGTCAGAGCTATATAAACTTTAGACTCTTTTCTGCTAGAATCACCCACACTATTAAAAAAATTGTTTGGGTTATCTGATTGTATGTCTTATTATTAATACTTTAAAAATGTTATGTCTAGGATTTCAGCTTTACTGATCTTTACTTTGCTGTAATTATTATTTGATTGACTTGTAGGTGGATGTAATAGCAATGCTTAGAAACAAGGATATTTTCGTTTAGAGTGTGCTAATGTCTTATATTCAATATGTATACAATCAAATCTCAGTCAACAGAAATCAGCATGTACCTTATGTACATTATCATAAGTCGCAGACAAGGCTCAAGAGATTCTGCGTTTGTCCTTTCTCACTGCCCTTTCTCTCTCTCAATCAGTAAGGGCTACAGCCATTCAATATTTTCAATTAAGTTTTTCAACAACAAAAAATGAAACAAAAGCAATTTTCAAATTTATCTTTGGTCAATGCAAGAATATACAAAACTAAAATGAACCATCTTGAATCATCTTTCACACTCCCTCTGTAATTTCATTAACAATTTTAAGAAATGTTTCAATAAAATTTTAAATAATAGAGAATCTAGTTATGCATAGTGTAAGTTGTTATTCATATAAAGTATCAATCTTTGGTATTTATCTGTTATTATTATCAAACATCCATCATTCTGGAAGATTTCAGGATTAATTAATAATAAATCAATTCTCAGATGAGAGAAGGCAATTTGAGCGTTTAACAAAAGCTGATGTGATCCTGACTCAAGATTTGTCCTAACAATCACAGCATTTCTGAAATGTTCTAATTAGATGTATGTCTGTATAAATCCCTTTAAAGTAAGTACATACAATTGTTATTTTTATTCTATTTGGAGATACAAAGGGTTTTACCTGGGGTGCCAATTTTCTGCATCCTTGGCTTCCTTAGAATTATTGCTTTGTTGTTAAAATGTGCCTCATTGATAAAAGACTCTTTCAAGTTCATAGGGAAAAAAAGCCTGTCCAATTCCGTTTGAAAACTTTAACAGATATTTTCCAATTTAAAGAAATTGACTTTTTGAGCCTAATTCAGTTGGGCAAAATATAAGAATTTAAAAGTGGAATCCAATTATCTCTAACTTGTTCACTTTGCTGAAGAGTTTTAAATTGGAAAAATTTTGAGCTTTTTCAGAAGGCACATTTAAGCTTTCTGATGACAATAAATGCAAAATAAAAATAAGTTAAAAAGGAAAACCTTGATAGATTAATCGTATCTCCTTTACAATTGAGGTCTTCTATATATACAAAACTAGTCTCTGGTCCTGACATAGTCATTTATAATATCTTTCAGTCTGTGATTTTTTTTTTTCCTGTTTATTACAAATACAATAAATCCATTAACAGAATTCTGTCACTAGGTGGCTCCATTTAGCTTTTTAAAAGCAGTCTTCTATGAATACCTCTGTTTTTGGAGCATTTCTTTTTCCTTACTTTATCTTGTATTATTATTATTTTTTTGCCTTTGTAGCACATACAGTCTGTGTAGCTTGGTTGCAAACCATTAGCTGTATGAAATTAGAGCCTATGTGCAATGTGCTGCCAA
Source organism: Balaenoptera borealis (assembly GCF_965194805.1). Lineage (NCBI taxonomy): Eukaryota > Metazoa > Chordata > Mammalia > Artiodactyla > Balaenopteridae > Balaenoptera > Balaenoptera borealis. The sequence continues at coordinate 27,339,343 of NC_138876.1, read as the reverse complement.
CTCCTCTGTGGAGTCAACAAATAATGAAAGGTGACAGATGACAATTCTACAGGACTATGGCTATTGGCAGGATGCCATTGCTCAGTGCCTGGAACCTTAGCAAAATTATTTCCAGCCTTATTTTCTCACTTCAGAGCTCCATTTGAGCATCAAGTCAGAGTCCCTGTAATGAAAGAAAGCCCCAAAAATTTATGGAAAGAAGGATGGATTTCTTTTTAAGTCCCTGAGTAGTTCCTGATCTGAGAGGAATGGTGTAATCCAGTGGAAAATGGCCCAGACTAGGAGTTGGAACCCGTGAAGTCTTGTTTGGGTTTTGGAAGGTAGTTAATTCAACTATCTTCCCTGAATTTCAGTTTCCCCATCAATAAAATGGAGGGGTTGGACTAGATGATTTTTGTAATTTCTTCTAGTTTTAAGATTTTAAGATATCTGATATGCCCAAAGGGATCCCTTAAGCAGCAGTGGTCTTGTTACGTAGATACTATTTTCTTTCTTAGGTCATAAACTCCTGAGGAAGGGGAAATGTCATAATTACTATAGCTCCAGTGCCCAAAACTGTGCCTGGCACATAGAAGAAACTCAATATATACATTTAATTGAATAAATAAACTGCCTAGAAGTACTGAATGATGGAGATGACAGGGAAGTGTTGGCTCTCCAAAGTCCTACTGCATCTTATTCTCTCTTTGACTGGGTCTGGCCTCCACTTTCTATTGTTAAAGTTACAGGTGTCCATTGATGAAGGCAAGTCACTTGAGAATGCATTTGTTCTTTCTGGCAAGAAAGTGAACTTTTCTAGGCTTTCTCTGTTAACATCAGTTTGTTATTTAGATGGAATGGTTGCCATTGTAGATGTTTTAGAAGGCAAAGCCCATCTGTAGCAATATATTTAAAGTTCTAGAGCATGGCAATGATAGTCTATGGACAGAGGACACTACTTAAGTCTGTTGACTCTGAAGCTGTAGGGCGCAACATGAAGGAAGGGGTCTCGAAAACAAGGTCCTAAGTGAAAGTGAGGTATTGAGAGAAGGGTTGAAAATTGGTAGAGAAGTGAAAGGATGCTTAGTGAATTTTAATAGAATGGTCAAATAGGGCATAGATAAATGCAAAAGATTCAGCATGCACAGAAGAAAGTATTGTTAAAATAGCAATTTTGTGAGGAGTGTAAGAACCTTGACAGCATGCATTTAAGGCTAAATTGAGCCAAATATCTAATTCTGAAACCATCTGAAGGGGACTTCTTGATAACAACAAAATGATTAAGTCAGAATCTTCAAACTCTATGGAAAGAGAACAATGTACCATTCACAATACAATTATCTTAAAATATATATACAAGAAGTTAAAATGCTATCCAATGTGGTTCTGATATTTTTCAATTACTGTCATATCTCAGTCATTAGCTATCTGGAAATG